>NW_022985549.1:0-91220 GCF_010093815.1 Pseudovirgaria hyperparasitica
TAGCTCTAGTAGTTTCCTTAGAATAGAATAGAGTAGAGTAGAACTCTATAGAACTTATAGACTCTATAGTAGAACCTAATAGAACTCTATAGAAGTTCGTGTTTCTAAAGACCTCTAGAAGTTTCTAGAGGGTTCTAGAAACTTCTATAAGAGTATAGAGTATTTATATATATAAGTAGATAATATTAGTAATATTAATTACTAATATTAAGCTATTCCTAATAAGGAAGTACCTTATATAAACTTATTAGATATAGTAGAGGTTAAGTTTATAATACTTACCTTTCTTCTTTAGTTATTCTCTTTCTTTATTAGATAGGTGTTTTATCTATAAGGTACTAAGTTCTATTAGTATAGGTCTATTATAGAATCTCTTATATAGGTAGTTTAGAGCTTTATTAATATAACTCTTCTAAGTATCTTATTTAAGTATAGATTAAAAGATCTTTTTTTCTCTTTTCTCGTAGCGTCTCTTATATAGTTAGTTATTAATCTAGACTACTAGCTTAATATACTCTTAGAGGTTAGTAGAATAGTCTCTCTCTCTAGAGATTTTATCCTTAATATTATTATATAATCTAGTATAGAACTAAAGGATTAGGGGTTTATCGTCCTATCCTAGCTAACTAGAGATTTATTAGAATTTTAAGGCGTAGTTAGATATAGATTTTATCTAGACTATTTACTAGATTTATCTCTTAGCTATCCTTTATTTATCTATATCTCTAAAGGTTATTTTAATATATTCCTTAAATTCTTTAAAACGTTTAAAGATCTTAGTAGTATTATTCTATTAATTCTATAGATTATTTTCTATAAAGTCACTTAAATAGAGTTTAAACTAAGCGAGTGTATCTCCCTTTAGTAGTCTAGTAGTAAATATAACTTATTCTTCCGGGTTCTAAATTTAATAGGCCTAGAGGTATATTCTAATCTATATTAGAAATCCTTAGAGTTTACTTTACTTATCTTTAAAAGGTTCTAGGATTTTTCTTTTAAAGCCCTCTTTAGCTTTTCTAAGTTTAATATTTTCTCTTTAGAGCTCCGTAACTTACTCCTCTAGTTCTATAATAAGGTATCTAACTTATTCTATAGTTAGAGCTTATAGAGTGGTTTATAAAGATAAGGACTATCTATTATTTACTATTTTATATTTAAATAGATAGCGTGAATACTTACTTTAGAGTCTAAGTAGAAGTAATTAAACTATAATAAACCTTCTCTAATAAGGATACGGCTTATCCCTAAAGTACTCTATTATATAGAGTATTCTAGCTTTCCTAAAGGTAAAGATACTTAGAAAGCTTAGAAGAGTATAAGTAGATTTATAATAAGTATTAATAGGGTATAAATAGTAACTAGCTAGTTAGCGAGTAAAGTAGTAATTATATTAGTATAAGTTTAAATTAATTACTATAGAACTATCTCTAGAGATTAGGTCTAAAGGGTCTATATAGTTCTACTAAGGTCCTCTAATTAGAATACTTATTCTAAGCGTTTAGTATATTACTTAGAATATCTATTCTAAGTACCTATAATTAGCTCTCTCTATAGATATCTATCTTAGCCTTAGGTTATTGCCTAAAGCTATCTATTATATTATAGGCGCCTCTTCTATATGTTATACTATCTCTTACGCTACTTATACTAGAGTCTACGTATCCCCCTATGGCCCTAGCTAGTAATTTATTATACTTTCTTATAGAGATATAGTATAATATCTTTATAAATCTATCTAGAACTATAAGTAAACTATTATAAATATATCTAAAATACTTACTTAGAGGTAGATCTATAATAAAATCTATTAATAATTTCTTCTATACCTTCTTTAGTATAGATAATAGCCTTAATTTACTATATAGTAAGTATCTATATACTTTTATATACTAGTAAACGTTATACGTTTTTATATAGTCCTTTATATATTTATAAAGATCTAGCTAGTTATATATTCTTTAGATTAAATTAACTATTCTTATAATATTAAAGTATTCTACTAACGTATAATTATACTATTCCCTTAAAATATTAATTTATAAGCTGTCTTCTAGTATATAGAGTCGGTCTTAGAGTAGATTACGTCTAATTATTATTTCTATCTTAATAACTATAGCGGATCTATAGCGCTTTCTTTTATACTTATAACTTTCTTTACTAATATATTAGAATTCTAGATAGATTTAATTAAGTCTTTAAGGGTTTTCTTAGTTTCTTAGATATTTATTTAGATTACTTAATACCTACTCTAATTTCTACGGAGAATTACTAAAAGTATCCTAGCTTTAGATATTCTATTAGATAACTAGTCTTATAGTATCTATAGTATAGTATAGTCTAAGTTATACTAACTATCTATATTATTCTATAATAATTTCTTATAATCTTTACACTACGATAGAGGATTAGCTTTATTCTCTCTTCTAGCTCTATATAAGATTTTAAAGTTAAATATTAATATCTACTTAGTCTAATATACTTATTAGTAATTAAGGATCTTAGTTAATATAAAGTAATATAGATTTATATAATCTAATAATAATTTAATCTAATATATAGAACCTTTTAAATAATATTACTATTACTTAAAACTCTTAATAATTATAAGTAGTTTCTACTTATATATATTATAACACGTCTTTATATCTACTATTTTATAGAAAAAGAAGGCGACTAGATACTATTATACCTTATCTTTTATATTCTTATATAGTTAACTAATAATTCTAGTAATTATAAATTCTAATATATTAGTTTTAATCTAAATATACTTCTTAGAGTTAAAATATCTAAGAATTAGTATAGTTATAAAGTAATTCTTTAATAATTAGAACGTATCTTATACTTCTAGTATTAACTATATCTTAACTAACTTAGCTTTACGCTATACTTACCTATCTATAGAGATTTTACCGCTATTTTTAGTAAGTTTATTAAGTAGCGCTATAATCTATAAGAAGCCTATAATAAATTTATAATAATAGTTTATAAAACCTATAAACGTTCTAATTTAATATATAGTAGTAGGTTCTAGCTATTCTATAATAGTCTTTATACGCTCTAGCTCTATTTTTAGACTACTATATATTATAATAAAGCTAAGAAATCTAACTTCTTATTAGTAGAACTTATATTTAGATAACTTTATATAGAGTTTATACTATCTTAGATAATTTAGTACTAATTTTATATATTCTTTATAATTCTATATACTATTAGAGTAAATTAGTATATTATTAAGATAAACTATATAGATTACGTTGAGTAATTCTATAAGTATAGTATTAATATATTCTTAAAACGCTTCTAGTATATTTATTAGTCTAAATAGTATAATAGTATACTTAAAATAACTATATCTAGTCTAAAATATAGTTTTCTACTTATCTCTATAACGAATTTAAAGCTAGTAATATATATCTTATAAATCTAGCTTTATAAAGTACTTTACCTTTATTAATTAGTCTAAGAATTTATTAACTAGTAGTAATAGATAATAATTCTTCTTAGTTACTATATTTAGTATCTAATAGTTAATATATAGATATAAACTTCTATCTTTCTTCTTTATAAAGAGAATAGATATACTAGCTAATAATATACTATAATATATCTAGTCTCTTCTAAGGTATTCTTTTATATATTTATAAAGAACTTTAGTCTTAAAAGTAGATAAAGTAGACTATAGAGAATGTCTACTCTCTCTTTAAGCTTAATCTCTAGCTTATATAGTCTATAATTAGAGAGAAGTAACGCGTCTCCTACTAAAAATATATCTATATACTATAAATATATATTAGATAGCGTGTCTTTACTCTAATTATTACTATTATTCTTATCTTTATTAATAATTAATAGAGATATAAGATAGATTAGTAATAATTAAGTCTATATAGTAAGGTTCTATACCTTCTTACTAATACTTATAACTTACTAGTATAATTTACTATAATATTAATAGAACGTTAATATTATCTTCTAAAAATTAAGAATAGAGTTTAGACGTTTAAGCTAAGGTATCCCTAGAATTATATTCTATTAGCTAATATTAGCTATAATAAATTTATTAGATATCTACTATTTTATTATCTTTAAGTTATAAACTTTATAATTTATTATAGCTTTATCTTATTAGGGCTGACACTAGAATAGACTCAACTAGACTACTATGGTCTAGTACGGTCCGTGACAGGTGGACCTAGGTTAAGCTAGCTAGAATAAGCGAGACTACTATATAAGTAGGCCGCACATACTTAATTTCTACTCTTTAGGAATTAACCTCGTTAGAAGAGTAGACTACCCTTTTAAATATATTCCTAAATCCTCCTATAACCTATTAGACTACTATCCTATGTCTATAATCCTTATATTTTAATTCCTCTTTATATAGCACGACGGTAGTTTATAGAAATGGCTCTAACTACTTATTATAACACTCGTAGTACCGCCTCTTATAGTAGACCTTCTCCTAACCTAAATAAGGAGAATAGTCTACCTATAACTACCCCTACTAATAACTATACCTTATAGACTATTATACCGATAACTCGTATAATATTCTATATAACTATAGAAGATATTATAGAATACGAGGATAGAGTCTATTATACTCTATCTTAGTCTAGTTTAAACTATACTAGACCTAACCTTAACACGAGGCTAGACCTTATTAACGTTAACGAGTTAATCCGTTAGAATCGTCTAATATTAACTATATCTTATAATAACGTATATACTAGACTATACGAAGAGAGGTAATAATAGGTTTAACTCGAGTAATAACTACGTGAACTCGATAAAGCTCGAGGACGTACTACGAGACTTAAAGCTATATTACACGCTTTAGTTCTAGTAATAACTAATCTATATTTATATAGATCTATACTAACTAAAACAAAAGAACTTCTCACACCCTAACGGACTAAACTGGTTAATTCGGGGCAATACAGCGATCTACATACATTAAATAATAGAGTATACCAAGTATAACAACCTCTAATACACGCACGTACGTACAGCGTATAATACGCGACGATACCGATATATAGAGACGCTATATATATACGCTCGAAGGCTCTTCGACGACACGAGTATAGACTATCTCTAATAAACGCTAACACGCTAACCCTCTTTTTATTAGTTACGGGTAGCCCTTTACTAATAATTATAGCGGCCTTAGGCACCGACGTACCTCGGCTTCTACCGGGTATACCCCTAATACTAGTACGGTAGAAACGGCTATATAGCGGCATATCCTAGGACGATTAAACCCCCGTCTAATAAATGACAAATAACTAAGGGTATATAATACTATAGATAATAGAGATAGAGGGGACTCTACCCGGGGAGACCCTCCCGGATAAGATTAACTACTAGGTAGTACGTATAGAGGGGGAAGTCGAGAAGGGAGAAACGGCCCTTCTTAGTATCTTCCGGAACCTTATCCAGAATATTAGGGAGCTTACTATAGAAGTAAAATAGGCGCCGGAACTAGACCCGGAATCTAGACTAGATTATATAGAGGCTAGCCTATAGAGGATCTAGAAGGGCCTTACCTAGGGAAAACGCCCTAGCACGTGGGCATAGGTCGCCGCACCCATAAGCGGAATAGCTATATTAGCTAAAATACTAAGGGCACCCACGGACGGGGTATATAGTATATAAGTCGCTATCTAGGATAAAGAAGTACTCGTATAAGTCTAGTAAGCGTCCCTAAAGGATATTATAAATAAGATTAACGAATAGAAAGAGATATAGTTAAATATAGTAGCTACTAAACTCACCCTAGGAGGTATAGTACTAACTACTACTACTAACACGGTCTAGTAGACTATCTTACGCGACCCGAACGTAATTAACGATATCTTCTCTAGCGCGTCCGTCCGCGTAACCATATACCCGATATAAGTATATACTATCTCTATCCGAGGACACGTCATTAAAGAAGATAATATTAAGCGAATAGAGTAATCTAATAAACCAAAGTACCCCGGGATTAAGATCGCGAAGGCGTGGTAGAAGAACGTCTAAGGGATCAAGATAAAATTAAAAAAGCACTCTACTATAATAGTAGAGCTTAGGGACCCCGCTCTCGCCTATAGAATAATATAGGAGGGCTTCCTAGCTAAAGGAGAGCTACTTACGGCGGAACTATAGGATAGGGCATAGGTAATAACGCAATGCTTTAACTATTAAGGATATAGATACACTAGGTAGAGGTACTCTTAGAAGACCGCCTATAGGTAGTATAAATAGGGCCATAACACTAAGGAATACCCTTATAAGACGCAGAGCGATGAGACGCGAGATAGGGACACCGCTAAGTACTCTAACTACGATAGGAAACACCTATTCTAGTCGGTAACGTGCACGAAACGTAAGTAGATTATAGAATATATTAACGTGATAAAGATAAGAGGGGTAAGATAGATATACTAAGCCATAAGGCCCTCGCTACCCTCGCCGCCATCCCTAACTTTACTTATAAATCCAGTAACCACCCCCCGAAGGGGAGAGGATAACGTGTAATAGTATACTATATAGAGAAAGATAGGCCGACCCCGGGGTATACTTAAAGCCCCTACCGCGCGAGGATAATCACGCCTTAGCGCCACTAATATATAGACTCGAACTTTCCCTAGCACCTAATAAGAGTATAAGATACACTTATTATTATATAGGTGAACGTATAATATAAATAAGAAAACCAAGCGACGCTTCTAGAAGAGATAGGAGCCGTAATAATAGCTATCTAGGAACTATATAAACACTACTAAACTAATAAGCTAATAATATACCTAGGATACTATACCATCTACCCTACGGGCCCGGATAGGAGAGTTATGTTTTATATATATAAGTCGATCCCGCTCTTAGAATAGTCTTATACTAAACGTGATAACCTCCGGATGACACTACATCTCTAGATAAGTATAGGGCCTCTCTATATCTATAATATCTATAATTAATAGCGATCGCTTATACTAGATAATATACTCGAGGGCACCACGACGCCGGGATAACATATCCTCCTAGGCGACTTTAATCTCTACTATAGGTAGTAGGGAGGCCTAGCCGTCGCGAGAGAAGAACTTAGAGTAAGGGAACTATATATACGGTACCATGACTTCCTATACCTCCTTATACCTATAGAGTAGATTACCTAGAGGAAATATAAATAGGACGAGGACGGGTCTACGCTCGACCTTACCCTCGCCACCGAGTATATTAGCTATAGAGTATAGTACTACCGCCCGAGCCGGATATAGACGGACTCCGACCACGAATATATAGAAACCGTAATAGACGTCTCTACTCTTAACGAATAATATAGGAAATAGCTATAGAAGGATACTAATTAGGATAAATACCTAGAGGACCTAGAATCGGCGATTCTAGACCCCTCTATAGTCGACGTATCTAACGGCCTAGCCATAGATAAGGCCGTGCAAGTCCTCCTTTAAGCATATTAAGCCATAAGAGATAAACACGTGCTATACTAAACGTATAGACCCCTAGAAGCGAGGGGTATACCTTAAATACGAGAGTATAGAAGAGACGCCCGTAGACTATATATATATATATACTATATCTAGACAACTAAGGCGTAGGAAGAGTAGAAGGAAGTAGTACGATATCGTGATAGGGCCCTCCGTAATAAACGATGAAAATAATAGTATATAATTACCAATAAACACATACGGCAAGCCGTAGGGCTATAGCGTATAGTAAAGTAGGCTAAGGGTATAGACGCGCCGATACCGCCGCTACTAATACCTCCTCTAATATACTAAGAGAGGATATACTCTATAAGCCCGGAGAAGACGGAGATCTTACGTAAAGTTATATTCCCCCTCCCGGAGCTAGTAGACCTATTAGACATTAATAATACTAAATACCTAGATATAATTAATATCCCCTAAGAGGTCACCGAGGAGGATATACTCGACACCGTTAAAGTACTCCCGAATAATAAGGTACCCGGACTAGATAGGATACTAAATAGATACCTTAAATGTACTATACTAGCTACCCTACCGCTTATTAGTTATATATTTTAAGTATATATTAAGAACGGATACCACCCCTAAAGCTTCCGGGCTATCTATACTATTATACTCCCGAAACTAGAGAAGAACCCTAGCTCCCTAAAAGGATGGAGGCTAATCGCCCTCCTCTTCTATCTTGGGAAGATACTAGAGGCTATGATCGCGAAGAAGATAAGCGTCGTAGTATAGAAATATAATCTCCTCCTAGTAAACTAGAAGGCGAAGGCTAGAAGCTCCCTAATTACCGCTATCTAATATATTCTTAAAGTCATCTAGACCGCATAGAAGTAGGGACGTATAGTAATACTACTCTCCCTCGATATAGCCGGCGTATTCGATAAAGTAAACCACACGAGACTCATCTATAACTTACGGAAGAGGCGTATACCCGCGTAGATTACGCGGTTTATATAGTCCTTCCTCGCTAAAAGAGTTACCTAGATATATATCCCCGGATATTAAAGTAAGTACGAGAAGACGGCTTACGGTATTCTATAAGGAAGTACTATCTTTCTAATTCTCTTTCTCTTCTTTACTATAGACCTCCTCTAGGGAATATAATATATAGAGGTAGTAGAATACGTAGACGATATATATCTTCTAGCTATCGATAATAATACTAGCTAAATATATAGACGACTTAAATAAGACCACGGGAGATACGTCTAATAGGTAAAGCGCTATAGAGTAAAGTTCGCCCCCGAAAAGTACTAACTTATACACTTTATTAACCGCCGTGGGAAATAGGCTACTAGAGAAGGCGAGCGACGCCCTAGAATAGACGCCTTCGATAAACCGCCGATATAAAGTATACGCGTACTCGGCGTTATAATCGATAATAAGCTTAAATAGAGACTATAGGTAGCATACGCCGTTTCTAGGGCCCTCTAGATAGAAGCTACTATATACTAGATTACGGCCTCCACGTAGGGAACCGCCTAGGATAAGACATGCTAGCTATATATATCTATAGCACGACCCGCCTTTACGTATAGACACGAGTGCTAGTATATAGCCCTTATATAGACTAGGCGAATAAAGCTCGAATCCATATAGAACCGTATACTCCGTCTTATATTAGGCGTATATAAAGCTACTAACACGGTACTACTACGACGCGAGACAGACGTTATAAGTATATATAACTTCTACTAGATATAGAGGATAGTATACTTTACTAAATAATAAGTATAGGAACGTATAGAAAATATAGAATATACCTTCGCCGCGCTACGCGCGCGAGTTAGTATATACTACTAAGTACTCTTATATATAGGCTAGACTTAACTACGGTATAAGTACCCGATAGAAATAGACTCGAACTAAGTAGTATAAGAGATTAAGGATAACCTAGATATCCTTCTAGACTAATAGAGCCTTTAAGAGCTCGGACGAAGTATATAGTTATAGATCTAAGATAAGTAGAAAGAGACACTCTAGGCCTAGTAGGCCTCCTAGTAGAATAGATACCTAGAGTAGATCTAAGGACCATAGAAGGAGCCGAGTAAATAGATATATAAAGGGCTTATAAAGGCCTAGGTATCTATACTCCTCTAAGCCCGAACGGGCGCTATAGAACTCCTATACTACCTCTATAAGAGAGGCGTCCCTAATATATCTCTATAGTATAAGGCGTACGGCCGGAGAGATATAATATACTACTATCTTATAATATACCCTGATCTTCATACGTAAAGGTAGAAGCTTATCTATATAATAAGAACCCCCGATATCGTATAATGGCTTAATAAGTACTCTAAGGACGTCGCCCGGTAGATAATTATATACCTACTACTCCTCTAATTCTAGTAGATCTAGAAATATATACTAGAAGAAACCCGGTATATATCGGAGGAAACCCGGCATATACCGGAAGAACCCCTTAACTAATAACCTCCGTACCTATACGTGCTACCTAAGGGTAAAATAACGGTAATATAGGCTATAGGCTAATAGGTGTACCCTATGGCTATATACTTAAGAAGAAATAAAGGTTTAACGAGATGTAATTATCGACATAAGGAAGTTTTCCCCTCTTAGGTTTCTTCTTATATAGTAGCTTAGACTAGAGGAGGCATAGGCCTATAGAGTACTACTCTACCTAGTTATATAATATTATTATTATTATTATACTAACTAAAACGATCTATTCTAGTCTACTACTATCTTAATTACCCCGACCTAAGAAACCATCTTACTTTAATAGTAAAAGTAGAAAGAGTTTCTATATATAGGCTTACTAATATAGCCGATTCTTCTATCTATTTATAAACGATAGCGATAAAATTAGATTCGCCTAGAACTACCTTAACCCGACGCCTTTAGAACGTTAGATAGTATACCGAATTAAACATTCTAAGGATACCTATAACTAGGATATGTTCACCGAATTTCTCCTCTAATATTTTAGTAATAGGGCTAAACGACGTAACTAGGCCTAGGGCCATATCTTCGAGACTCGATAATAAGATAATTAGTTACCATTATAACTCCTTAAATACCTTTAGCCCCTCTAGAGAGAAGCCAAAGAAGATTATATAATTTAATAGTATAATAACTTTAAACGGTCCCTCGCTCTAAATATAAAGGACCGTCTTAATCTTATAATAATAATCTCTATAGACCTCTAAGCTCTTATAAACCTCGCGGAGCGATACTAGTATATAATAAATAATTAATACCGCGCTAGTACACAACTATCCCTAACGATCTAATCTAACATAAAATCATCTAACTAAAACCAATTTAGTAATAGATCTCGCGGGACGTTACAAGGCTACTACCACACCTTAAATTTAAAACCACACGGATCATATCGTGGATCTCCCTACTAATTAACACATTAAGATATAAGGACCGACTCATATAAACGACCTAAAGTCACTTACTACACCTATAGTAGAATAGACTATATAGCACCTAAGTACCATTTAGGGAAGCTACCGAGTGCTAATATAACTAACTAACTAGTTATATACTATAAGTGCTAGTAGCTAGGACATATCGCGCCTAACTACCTAGTATAGAATATAAAAAACTAATAGTCTACAAGAAACCCTCGCGACTTATAGACGCGACTATAATAGAGGGGTAATCCGCTAAATAGTATATCGAACTATAGACTAGATCTATCGAGGTCCCTTATAGATAATATTAGACTATAATACTCGATAGTAGGTTAGCTACTAACGTTATATCGATCTAACGAGCACGAGAACTTAACGCCGATATCTAAGCTCTAATAGATACTATATTCCATGGTATCGACGGTCCTATTAAGTTATACGGTATCTATACTATTAAATATAGTATCTAGAATAGCGGAGGGAAATAGAAACTCTACTACTTAACCTTTATCGTGGTAGATAGTCCCTTTAATATAATCCTAGGTATACTATAGCTTAAGAAATATAATCTAAAACTAGACTTCCTTAAGAAGATAGCTAGCTAGCATATAAATCTACCTTAATAGAAACTAGTATAGCTTATTAACGATAAATAATTCTAGAAAGATTATAAGAAGGCGATCTCTACTATCTACGTACTCTTACTCACGTAAAATAGCGAGCTTAGTATTAAAGTAGATAAAAACCTACTATATTAGTATAAAATGTACTAACATATCGCGTTAGTAATTGATTCCTCTAAACTATCTTAATACTAATCTACTAACCTTACTATTAATCTCGAAGACGGCTAGTAACCTCTATATAGATCTATCTACCCTCTTTTAGAATCTAAGTTATAAGCCCTTCGAGAATATATCGAAAAGAACCTTACGCGAGGATAGATTAGGCCTAGTATATCTCTAGCCGGAGCTCTAATCCTCTTTATAAAGAAGAAGGATAGAAGCCTCCATCTATATATCGACTACTATAGCCTAAATAATATTATATAAAAGAATCGTTATCTACTACCTCTTATCTCTGAGTCTATTAATAGACTAGAACGCGTAAAGATCTTTACTAAGCTCGATCTACGTAACGCCTACTATCGCCTTTATATTAAGGAAGGCGACGAATGGAAAACGGCTTTTAGGACCCGTTATAGATACTTTAAGTATACTATAGTCCCTTTTAGACTAACTAACGCGCTAGGTACCTTCTAAGCGTATATTAATAACACGCTAGTAGGCCTACTTAACACGACATATATCGTGTACCTAGATAACATCCTTATCTTCTTAGATAATAAGGAGGAGTATATCTAGTACGTACGTATAGTCCTAGATAGGCTAGAAAAGTATAAGCTATATATTAAGCTATCTAAATACAAGTTCCATTAGGACTATATTAACTTTCTTAGCTTCGTTATTACTAATTAAGGTATAACCATAGAGAGAGATAGAGTTACTACTATTATAGACTAGTCTAAACCAAAATCCGTTCGAGATATACGTGTCTTCATTAGCTTCGCTAACTACTACCGAAAATTTATTAAATACTTCTCCCGTTTAGCCGCACCACTTAATACGTGTACTACTACCACTGACTCGTCTATTACGGTCCGTGGTAGATAGAAATAGTATAATATTAAATTATAATCTATTAAATTAACTAAGGTTAAAAGAACATCCTTCGAGAAGATTAAAGAAGCATTTATAACCGCCCTATTACTAGTGTACTTTAACCTAACTAAACCTATTTACGTCGAAACTAATATATTAGAATTTATAATCTCGGGTATACTCTCCTAGCCTAGACTAATAGAGTCTAAAAAGGTCTAATAGTATCTAGTTACGTTCTTCTTACGTAAGATAGCTAACGTCGAGACTAGATATACTATTTATAACTAAGAGCTACTAGTAATAGTAGAGTTATTTAAGTAGTAGCGATATTATCTTAAAGGTACTATATATAATATTAAGTTACTAACTAATTACTATAACTTAAAGGGGTTTATAAGTACGATAGTTTTAAATCGTTAATAGGTTTAATAGACTAAGTAGCTTATAGATTTCTACTTTATAATCTACCATCGACCTAGAAGTATAAACCTAGCTAATAGAATATTAAGAAGACCCGACTATAAAGAAGGCGCCTAGGATTATAGTAGCTATAGGGTCCTAGAGTAGCTATAGGCCTAACTCTTAAGGACGAGGTTAGATAATAAGTTATCTAACGATTAGCGAGATACTAATACTAATACTAGTAATCGAATTTATAAGACCGAAGCTAGTAACTAAAGACGCGGTACCGAAGTCCCTAGTAAGCTATTTATTAGCGCTATTAGAGAGGGCGATGGTACCCGGCGTGTATATTAAGTAGACCTCGCCTAGTTAATCGTAGATCTATAAAAGATAGACCTAATAGTTTTAAAGTTACGTAAAATATAGTAAGATAGATTATTATAGACTAAAGTAGACTATAAGTAGACCTTCGTAGACGGCTTACTCTACTACGATAGAAAGTACTATATACTAATAGATAACGCATGATTTACTATAGTTAGCCGATACTATGACGCTAACCTAGTAGGATATTTCGGGTATATACGCACCCTAAGCTCGATTTATTAGTACTATTTTTAGGAAGATATACCTAAGTACGTCGAAGAATGGATAGCTACTTATCCGATTTATTAAAGAATAAAGGTACCTAGGCATAAGCTATATAGAAACTTATAGCCTCTACTAGTCCCCCTCTTTATATAGGAAGATATTACTATAGATTTTATAGTTAACTTATCTCTAAGTAAGATGCTTAGAATAAGTTATAATTTAATTCTTATTATTATAGATAGACTTATAAAGATATCTAGGTACGTCCCTATATAGAAGACGATTATATTAAAAGAACTAGTATAAGTATTCTAGAATAAGATTATTAAGGTCTATGGTATACTAAAAAGGATCGTTATAGACCGAGGGAGTATATTTATATCTAAATTCTAGACGTTATTCTATAAAATGGCCGGTATAAATAGAAATATATTAATAGCATTCCATCTATAAATAGATGGTTAGATAGAGCGATAGAACTAAACGCTCGAGGCCTACCTTCGTGTATTCTATAATTTCGAATAAGACGACTAGGCCTCTCTACTAAGTATAGTAGAATTCGCGTATAATAATAGTTATTATAGTATAATAGGTGTTACGCCCTTCTAGACGAACCTAGGACGTAGTCTAAGGATAGGTTTCGAACCTTATACGGTCTAGTTTAACCGAATGATAGATGTTAACGTCCACGCGTAGGAACTAGCGATTAAAATCTTTAAAACCGCACGTAACTATCGCGTAATAATCTAGTAAGTAAATAAGTCGTATATAAAGTACTATAATAGATTAGTTAAAGATTAAGCGTATAAGGAGGGAGACGAAGTCCTCCTTAACGTCTATAATATATAAATATCGCGAGTAAATAAAAAGCTTAATTATAAAATAGCTAGTCCCTTCCGAATCAAACGTTGTATTAGTATAAGAGTCTACGAGCTCGACCTAGGAAACGATATAAAAGTCTATAATGTATTCCATGTCTTATTACTTAAAAGGTTTCGACCTAACGTGTATAAACGTATGAATGTATAATTATACTCTATTATACCCTAAGATAGACTAGACGTGTACGAAGTAGACTATATTATTAAATATAGGCTCGACGAGAACGGTGTCTAAAAGTATCGAATCCGTTAGAAGAACTATACCAAGGATAAGAACACCTAGAAACCTACGGTATATATCTTAAGTACCGCGATAGCTATATATAAATAGAGGTTATAGAATAATACGTTACTACCGTAAACCTAGCGCCGTCGGGGCCGTTATAAAAAGAAGAAGAATACTATAGAGAACGAAGTGTTAAATTACGAATCCTAAACGTACACTAGGAAAACTCTATAAGGTAGCCCTATAATTTAAGTAATATACGGTTACCAAACGCGAAGAAAACGTAAATAACCGTTATAGGCACGCGACGTAATATATTATAATAGAATAACATAGAGAAGTCTAGAATAGACTAACATAGACCATTATACATGAGAAGAACATGGGACTAAGAAACTAAAAAGGTACCCTACTACGGAATTAAACTCGTAACATATAATATAAAAGGTTAGAGTACCCGAACCGATAACTACTAGGCTACTAGTTCGGGTACTCTAATATAATTTAGAGAGATAAACCAATTTATATATGATACCTATACTTAAGTAACTTAAAGGAAATTAGAACCTAAAATTTAATAGTTATAGAATAAATAAGAACGCATATAATATCATTAAGTTAAGAATTAAATTACTAGAAAACTAGTAGATAGGTATCTAAACGGTCTAAAAAGAACCAAAACGGATAGAAACTAGGTAGATAGAGCCAACACACACTATATAGAAACCCTAGTAAATAGAGCCATAGAGCTACTCCTCTATCTTATTATTACTCTTAGAGCGTAGTAAATAAACTAACTAAGTAATAGAGCGACGGAGGTTAGAGATCTTATCCTCTAGAGTAACCATACGCTTAGTTAGAGCCTAGTAAGACGACGACTAAGCGCTAGAGCGGAGCGACTAGATCTAAAGTTAGCTAACGCGGTCTAGAATAATCTAGAATAGAATATATACCCTCTTATAAGGTAACTTAGAAGGAGAACTAGTAGATCTCTTATAAGATCTATTAGTAGCATAAGGCGGGCAGGAAGGAATAGTACGAATCTCTTCTATGGCCTTAGTAGCTAAAACCGACTCTCTAGAATAGGTAGCCTAAGCGCTAGGAATCTCGCGGCGACTAAAAATTATAAGCTAAGGTTAATAATAATTAACGGTTTCTAAACTTATACTTTAATAACCTCTAGAAAAAGCTTATAGCGCTCTCTAAACTCCCTATATATAGAAGCTAGATAACCGCTAGAACCGCCGAGAGTCTCGCGGACGCGAAGATTATTATATATATCTTATATATAAATAGAAACCTAAAAACGTATTAGTATAGATAACTTTAGATTACCCTAGACTAAAATAGCCTAATAGACTTACCTAAAGATAAACTTTACTAAGAATAGTATAGCGGTAGTAGTAGGTAGGGAGCTTAAAGATTAGATATATAGGCCTATTACGGTTAGTAGAGTAGTAGCTAATACTAGAGTTAGAGCGGAAGAGATATTTAGAGCTAGTAGTATAAGCCTTAATATACTTAAAGTATATCGAACCGTAGTTCGCCGTTTTCCTATAGCGTAAACCGCGACTACGTTTAGTATCTTTAGCGATCTAGGCCTTATTATTACTAGGGCTAGGTTTAGAGCGAATATTAAGGTTCTAAAAGAACCTAGAGTAACTAAGTTAGTCTATATTAGACTAAAAAGAGGAACGGTATTTAGAGCGAGGCGGCGAAGGCGTAAACTCTTAATTATCGTCTATGACGAGATCTTCTTTATCCTCTAAAGGAGGTAGAGTAGATAGACGGCACGAGTAGATGTAGATAGGCTTTATAGCTACCTCTTCTATAATACTAGTACTAGGATTACCTAGATTAGAGCGACTAGTGGCTACGTTAGTAGTAATAGTAGTAGTAGCCTTAGCTACCTTCTTCTCTAACTTAGAGCGCGCCTTTATACTACTACGATAAGTGGATTTTTTAGCTAGTATAGCCGGGGTAGAGATAATCCCTTTAGAGCGAGTCTTATAAGAGGAGGAGGTAGGCTTAGGAATAGAACTAGTATTAGATATCTATATATACACGTTAGCTAGAGATCTAAGAGTAGAATACTTATTTAGCCTTAAAGGCGATTAAAGAAGCTAAATTAGTAACCGTAATAACGCGAATAGATTATATAGAACTAGCTCTAATAAAAATAGACTACTCTAGATCTAAACGGATCTAAACTAAAGGAGATAGTATACGAATTAACGACTTACCTTAAGAGTAAGGTAGATATACTAGAGAAGAAAATTTAGAATAAGAGAACTAAATATAAGCTTAGTTAATATAGCGGTCATATAACCCGCGGAGCTATCTCTAAGGTAGTAGCTATGAAGTAAGGGATGAGCGCGTATATAAATAAAAGTAAACTAGAGCTTAAGTTTACTATTATAAAGACTATTAATAACGTTATATAGATTTAATTAGATGCGCGTATAAATATAACGCTTATAGAATTACGGATTTATATATAGCTAAGTACTTTAGGGCGAAGCATAAAAAGAAGAAGGATATTATTAGGGCTAATACTAGGATGGACTTAACTAGACTACTATGGTCTAGTACGGTCCGTGATAGGTGGACCTAGGTTAAGCTAGCTAGAATAAGCGAGACTACTATATAAGTAGGCCGTACACACTTAATTCCTACTCTTTAGAAATTAACCTCGTTAGGAGAGTAGACTACCCTTTTAAATATATTCCCGAATCCTCCTATAACCTGTTAGACTACTATTCTATATCTATAATCCTTACATATCTAAAGTTCTAACTTTATATCTATTAACTATAATAGTTTAGTTAACTTTACTAAGATTATATAATAATCTATACTCCTTTATAAGAATTAATAAAATATAGTTATCTTCTATACTAGTATCTATAAGGGCCTATATAGTTTTATTACTATTTACTATAGGTAATAATACTTTTAGTAATATAAGGTCTTTACTTACTAGAAGGCGCTATAGCTTCTTCTAAGTATATATAATTTAGCTAAGAACGTGGTTAGGTCTTATATACTAGTCTATTCTTTTTTTAGATTCTTATAGTTAAGTAAAATATATTCTATTTCTCTATACTTATAGTAATAAAGTATACTATAATCCTACTATTTTATAATAGATATTATATTTAAGTCTATATCTTATTCTTTTCTATATTAAGAAGTACCGCCTTAATTATTTTAGTATCCTCTTAGCGCGTTTCTACCCTAATTTATACTCTTCTAGCGCTAATTATAGTAAGGTTACTCTTAATTAAATATATTTAATTAACCTTATTTCTAATCTATATAGAGTTTATCGGTTTTACCTAGAGAGCTATATTCCTTAAGAATATAGTAGTATTTATTAGCTTTCTCCTCTAATTTATATAGATAGTTAAAACTTAATAATACTATTTCTAGTCTTTTATAGATTAACGGAAGTAGTACTTCGCAAAACTAGAATATATAAATATTTTTCTATAGCATAGGGATATTATTCTATAGGTTTTAGAGATATTATAGTAGTTAAGTAGATATCTAGTTTAGTCATTATACTACGCTTCTTAACTTAGATAGTACCTTTCTTTTACATTCTCTATCCATTCCAAGAGTATTTAGTATAAATATAGCTAAATATTCCTAGGTTATCATAGATAGTAGCTATACTTCCTTCTATCTATTCTATTAATTATAGGATTATAAGTCTAGGTATTATTCTCTAAATAAAATATATTATACTTTAGTAGAAAAGAGTAGAGGGTTATTAAGGAAGTACTTTTTATAGTCTCTCTTCTAGTCTTTCTACTTCTTTTAGTTCTTCTCTATAAATATAGTTAGATCTTTAGATTTAGATATATCTAGAAAAGAAGTAGAGTAAATTAGTAACGAAGTAGCTAGAAGTATAGTAGATTATTATAACTCTAATAGTAGGTAAACTAATTCCGCCTAAATTAGTATAGAAAGTTATCTATCTATTATTATTTAGCGTAGTTCTTTAAGAGACTTCTTAAGTTCTTATCTCTTTATAAGGAGTTTCACGCGTTCTATCTACTCTTTAAGAGTTTAAATCTCTTAGGCCTAATTCATAATATATTTCTAAATTTTAGTAATAGTTTATTATAATACCTTATATAGCTTCGCTATAACTCGTTATCCGGCTTTATATTATTAGAAGTTACTTAGTATATCTACTATTTCTTTATCTAAAAGCTCCGTAATTTAGTCTAATATCTCTACTTCTTAGTTAGAAATAGCTAGATTTAATACTAATTATAGAGGATCTCTATTATTTAATATAGTATTACTTATCTCTATAGTAGATTATATTAATCTTCTTAGTTCTAGTTAGACTATCTTAACTATAGTACTATATAGGGAGTAATTTAAATATAAGAATAGGGTTATTAGATAGTAGTATAGTTAGATAGAATAATAGAGTATATTCTATTATAGAATAAATTACTACTAAACTCTTTTAATAGAAATCTAAGAGTATATATATAAAGAGACGCTAATCTATCTAGTATATAACTATTTACTACTCTTCACGCTATCTTCTAACTATATTAGCTAAGGTATATACGGATCGGGTTATACCTAAGGCTAGGTCCTAATAGATATAGACTAGGGTAGTCTACGGCCGGTAGGCTGTAAGTAGCCTAGAAATTTAATCTACTTTCCTAGGGTATAAATACTCTTTAGTCTATCTAATCTACTAATTAATAGTTTACATTATATATTAGTATATATACTACTTTATATATCACTCTATATATTAACTCTATATTAACTCTCTATTAACCCTCTATTAACTCTCTATTAATTCTCTATTAACTCTCTATTAAGTCTATATTAATTCTCTATTAACTCTATATTAATTCTATATTAACTCTCTATTAAGTCTATATTAATTCTCTATTAACTCTATATTAATTCTTTATTAACTCTCTATTAAGACTATATTAATTCTCTATTAACTCTCTAATAAGTCTATATTAATTCTTTCTTAACTCTCTATTAAGACTATATTAATTCTCTATTAACTCTCTATTAACTCTCTATTAAGACTATATTAATTCTCTATTAACTCTCTATTAACTCTCTATTAAGACTATATTAATTCTCTATTAACTCTCTATAAACTCTATATTAATTCCCTATTAACTCTCTATACTAATTTAAAGATAGTATTATTTATTTTCTAATATTTTCTTCTATATTCTTTCTTACTTTCTACTCTATATATTATTCTATACTATCTTCTATCTACTTTATTATAGAGAATATATAAAGTCTATTTTAAGTTCTAAGAAGTAGATATCTATTATATATTATTCTAATTAATAATAAAGTAAAAGAAAAGTATTAGAGTTAGAAGAATTATCTTTAGATAAGAAGCGGCCTTAGCGCCTTAGATAGGGCAGCCTTAGCGCCTTAGATAGAGTAGTCTTAGCGCCTTATATAGAGCGGCCTTAGTACCTTAGATAGAGAAGTTAGGCTAGAGACTTAATATAAAACTACTAAATAGTTAAGAATCGAACCCTTAACCTTTCTATTACTTTCTATTCCTATCTATACTATATACTACTATACTATCTATCTAAGTTCTAAAGAGTCTTACTTCTAGGGTTAATAAACCCTTTCTACTTATACTTAAAACTCTACTCTTACCCTCTAATAGAGTACTATATACGCTAAAAAGTAGATAGAATTACTTACTATAAAGAGATCTATAAGATAGTTAGCTTAGAATTCTTAATTAGGCTATAGGTAATTTATTATATTATAAAATATAGATTATTTATTATAGTTTAGACGTAGAGAGAGAGTAAGGTACTAAGGTATACTAGAAAATCCACGGCTAAGCCGTACGAATTTTTAACTCTTAAACCTACTACTAAATGTAATACTAGAGACTTATAAACTCTACTTATCTATAATAATATAGCTATATATAGTAAAAAGTATATAGAATTACACAGCGGTTTATTCTCTATAGAATTATTAGTTAAATTTTTAATTAAGAGTATGGTTAATTTATTATATTATAAAAGGTAGTTTTCTAGTTATAGTTTTAGTAAGAGCGCTAGCAGGCACTAGATAAAATATTATATCTTTTTATAATTTCTTTGGAATTTATATAGATTTATTATAATTTACTATAATTAATATAGCTTACTAATTTTTATAGTATATATAGCTAGTAATAATAATAATCTATAAGAATCTATATAAATTAGTAATAATTATAATATAGTTTTCTAAAGCCTTAATATTTAGAAGTAATTAGTATAGAAATAGATACCTTTAAATAATCTCTATCTTATATATATTACTAATATATTAAAAGCTATTAATCTACTCTAACCTAGACTAGACTCTAATAATCTAGCTATATATTATTATAGTTATTACTTTCTATTATATACCGCTTATAGTAGTACTAATTCTATAACTTATAGTATCTATATAACTAAAAAGTATTATTATTTATAGATATTTAAATAGGTTTAAAGAACTTTATATAGATTTACTTATATTAGTATAGATTACTACTAGGCCTCTAGTAACCCCTACTAATAAGAAATATAGTATTACTAATTATAATATCTTAGAGAAGACTTTCTATAAGTTATATATCTATAGTAAGAAGTATATCTAGAAGTATAATTCTAATATAATCTATAAAGATTTAGTAGAATCTACTATAGCTATTATTACTATAATTACTAGATAATATTATTTTTCTTAAATTATTATAGATTCTTACTAATATATATTAATCTCTATAATAGTACTAAAATCTCTACTACTTTAGACTTCTTTCTATATACTAATAATATTAAAATTCCTAGAAAAGATTCTAGTAAAAAAGCTAAGGTTCCTTTCTTATATATATCTAAGAGCTATAAATTTAGAGAAGATAGCTCTAATCTAGAAATTTCTATACTAAAGATATATAGTTCTATACTAATTATTAAATCTTTTTACTAATTTATATAATTCTTAGTATATCTATACTAGTCTATCTCTCTCTATTCTAGTTTCTACTACTCTATAGATTTCTATAGAGAAGTTTATAGCTATAAGATATACTATATAGAGTTTATAGTATTAGAATAAAAGGCTAGAGACCTATATTATAAAGCTCTATACTATACTAAATAAAAATTAGTAGAAGAAATTAAATATAATTATTATAATAATTAGTTCTTCTACTTCTACTCTAACTTAATTAGTTTAGATCTATACTAATTAGTACTAATATATTTCTTTTATCTAGTATTTTTAGTTTTTAGTTTTAATTTTAAAGTAATCTTACTTCTTCTAGATAGATTAGTATAAGTTTATATAAATCTATATAGATCTCTATATTTTCTTCTAGTTTTCTTAATTTTATCTTTCTTTAATAATAACTTCTTTAATCTCTTTAGTAATCTATACTAATCTATACTAATTAGTACTAATTTTTAATATCTATTTCTCTTAGTAAATAATTTTTTTAAATCTCTTTTTTTAGTTAAATTCTTTAAAGTTCTAAGTTTAAACTCTCTAAGAAAGTTCTAAGTCTAAACTTTCTAAGGAAGTTCCTTAATTCCTTAGAATATTTTAAAGATCTATATTACTTTTACCTTCTTCCTTTTAGATAGCTATCCTTAGTACTAAACTATACTAAAAAACGTTAAATTACTATACTTTATTATAATTCTCTATAATTCTATAGCTTTCTTTATTAATTATTACTTATATACTAATATTACTACTTTACTTATATTTATTATAGTGTTATAGCTATAGTAGTAGTATATACCATGTATAATTAATATAGGTAGTAGCGAACCGGTCGTTTATATAAATATAACTAACTAGATATATATATAGAAAATAGTATACTTTATAACTAATATAACTTAACTTATTAATAATCTTAATAAAGTAGTAGCTAAAAACTAGTATCTACTAGTTCGTATACTTCGAATACTAAGTCCTTTTTACTAGGCTATCTTAGTTAATATAGTAATAATAGAATAATTACTAGTTTAAGTAACCTCCTTCTTACTATACTATCTATACTAACTACTTTATTATAGGCTAGTAAAACGTCCTTCTCCTAGTATATAGTATAAGTAGAATAGACTCGTTATATTACTATAAACTTAACTCTCTAGAGCTCGAGAACGCTCTATTTACTAGTTATAAGACTATATATAGATCGAACTAGATATCTATAACTTTATTACTTCTATATTTTACTATTTAGCTTAAAAGTTTTCTATTATATACTAGATACTAGTAATTTTATATTTCCTATACTCTTACTAGCCGCTTATAATAATAGCTTATATTACTACTAGAGGACTTAGTTCTCCTAGAGTATTAACTATTTAGTTATAGATAAGTTAATTAATAGATGTTTAGAAATCTACTACTACTTAAGATAGTACTTAATTATCTTATTACTAACTATCTATCGCCCTCTACTCTAGAATGTTTCTTATAAAATAGAAGGCTAGCTACTAAGCCTTTTCTACTATAGTAGTTAATAAATCGCCTAGCGTTATAAGAGGCGTATAACTTATTTCTAAATAACCCGTTAATCTAAGCTTAGTACCCTTTAACTACTAGACTCTCTAGGGCTTTCTTAAGCTTATCGGACTCGGTTAATTATATAGTAAGCTCTAGTATAGACGCTACTATATCTAACTACCCTAAACGTACTAGTACTTTAGTAGAATATACTATACTATATTAGATAGATATAGACGCCGGTAATAGTAGTACGCTAGCTAGGGCTCTAACGACTAATAATAGAGACTTTATAGTAAGATAGTAAGCTATAATTATAGCTATAATCTAGTAGACTCTTACTTAGCGGGCGGGTAGTTTATAGAATAATAACTAAAACCTAATAGATAGTAGTAAAAACCTACTATTTAACGATAACGAAGACGGTTAAGAGTTTAGAATATAAGAAATTAGATTCTTCTAATCTAACTTAGATTATAGCTTTAGAGATAGAGATATTATTTTTACTAGTTAGAATATATATATATATAGTATATATATTTTCCTTAACTAGATTAAAGACACTACTATAGCTAGAGGAACCGAAACTATTAAGTTAAAAATCTCTTAGTATCTATAAGAATATACCCTTAAGTAGTTTATATTAGAATTATTTAATCTTAAGAAGAAGGCGCTCCGTTACTTACCTAGTTTAGATACCTAGACTATAGCCTTAATTAAGTAGTTTAAGTAGCTATTATCTAATACTCTATTATTCCTTATAATATAAAGATATACTCTCTAATAGACCCGCTCTTAAACCGACGTTACTTTATATATATATACTATAGCTCGCGACTATAGTACTATATAACTATTAGGCCCTTCTAGCTAAAACGCTTAGATGTTCGCATAGAATGGTATTAATATCCTCCTTTACTAGGGTCTACCTCTACTAATAGAATCTATATCTCTAGTCTAATTTATATAAACTCTATAGATAAAATATAAAGAATAGTACTAACTTATCTACTATTACCTTAGTAGTATATAGCACGGTACTTTAAGTTAATTTACTTAATAAGGAAGAGAAGATAGTTAATATAATAGCTCTTATTACTATAACTTACCTTAACTATTTAGTAACTCTTAAGACTAGGGCTAGTCTAATAGTTATTATCTTATAACCGATTAACCTAATTAACGCTATAACTTATACTAGCTCTACCCTCTATAATAGTTCTAATAAGAAATTAGAAGATTTAGATAAAGATAGTTAAAAGACATTAGCTAATATATATTAGCTACTAGCTATAACTAGTACTTCTATAGATTATTCTACCAGTTCTAGAATAACTAATAAGCTCTATACTAGCTAGTCTTAGTCTCTTAGTAATAATAGATAATTTACCTAACTACTACGACCGTTCTACTAGGCGTATAATATTTAGAAAGAATTATATAATCTAGATATTAAAGACGCTTACTATATAGAGGTTAAAGAAGCTTTCTTCTACCTTAGGCTAACCGATATAGATACTATTAAACTAGTATAGTTTAGTAACGAAACCGGCCTTACTAGCCTTAATCTACCGCCTAGCGATATTAACAAGAGTCTACCTTTATAATTTATAGTATGCTAAGTAACTAATATATATCTAGTATACTAGATCTAATATAACGTTTATAACGAGGTATTTCTATCGCGAAATAAGCTATTTAAGTACCTTAAGAATAGAAAGTACCTTAAGATAATAGTAAAGGCTAAGGTTCCCCTATATAATTATATAGTTCTAAGATTAGATATTATATATTATAATATCTAGGGTAATATAGTACTATTATTAGTTAGTAACCTACTAGATACTAGCTAAGTATATAAAGGATTATACTATATCTAAGTTAAGGTCTTACTTAGTCTTAACGGCTCTATTAAATATATCTATCTAGATATAGAAAGTATAGTAATACTAATTAACCGAGCTTTTCTTAAATAGTAGAACTCTAATATCTAAATACTTATCTAACTAGCTATTTCTATTTAAGAAGTAGAGGGAGTTAAGCCTATAAAGTCGACTAAGTTTATAGTTATTATACTATTTCTCCTAGGCTAAACGTCTAATAGTTTAACTACTATAATTATAAAAGTAATATATAAAGTATATATTCTTAACTATTTATAGATAGATCTTCTTCTTAGAACTAACGTTATAGTATCTTAGAAGATAGATATCTATATAAGTATATATATAATAACTATTAGTATATATAGCGGGATTACTATACTAACCTTTACTACTACTATTCGACTAGTAGTACGCTAGAGAGTAACCGTTTTATAGTATACTATCCTCTAGCTACGAATACTTATACTAGTCCTAATTATAATCTATTACTAGCACGAGTTAGCCGTAGAAGATTATATATTTACCCTAATATATATAAGTATAAGGCTTGGTTAGGGTAGAGACGTCTATATATATCTTACTAACTAAAATATAGTATATATATTTATTATAAACTATAGATTTAGGTTAGTATATATAAATAAAAATATAAGACTTAGTATATTAATAGACGAAATAGATACCCTCTATATATTTTAGACTAAAGTAGTCCCTTTAGACGGTATAGAGGGATTATCTATAAAGCTTACTTAGCTTAATAAAGTTAAATAGATAGGCGTGTTTAGTATAAAAATTTACGCTAAAGATAAAGTAACTACCTAGATATTTAATAAGATTATCTAAAGTTATACTATCTTATTTTATAATACTAGACTTATAAATATTCTAGAGAAAGACTAGATATATATCCCCCTAGTAAGTAACTAGAAAATAGCTAGTATAAAGCTAAGCTACTATATCTACCTATTAGGGGCAAGTAGTAAGACTATTATTAATAAGATATATACTAAGCTTTATATATAAGGTCGCATAGAATACCCGATATAGTTAATACCATTTAGTTTCCTAATATTTATTATATACTCTATAGTAAAGTTACTTACCTAGATATCGTATAAGAACGCCGGTCGGGTAGTTAGAGATATAAGAGGCCTAAATAAAATTAGTATTAAGAACTTCTATCTATTACTACTCTAGGGTAATATTATCTAATATATAGCTAGAAAAAAGTTTATATCTATTATTAATATAGCTAGCTTCTTCTACTAGTAGCCGGTCGCTAAGGAAGACCGTTATAAACTAATATTTATATTATACTAGGGCTAGGAGTAGTTAAACGTTATTCTAATAGGTTTCGATAACTCTCTACTATACGTATAGAGATAGATTAATAAGATCTTATACGACGCTAGATACGAGGCGTTTACTATAGCGTATATTAATAATATTTCTATATTTAGTAAGGAACTTAACGAGTATCTTAACTACCTTTAGTAGGTATTTACTATACTATAAGTAAGAAACCTAACGCTTAAAGGTAAAAAGTATTACTTAGAATATCTATCTATTACTCTACTTAGTTAGAAGGTTAATACTTATAGACTCTCTACTATAGCTAAGAAATTAGTAGCTATATATAATCTCTAGTATCCCGAAACGCTTAATAAGCTTAAATACTACCTTAGACTAACTAGATAGTTATAGTAATACATGCTATATTATACTTAACTTACCTAGAATCTATAGGCTAAGAAAACGCGTCTTCTTAAAGAAGTACCTTTAGCGGGATATATATATATAGTATACTATAAATGAATAAAGATTACTTAAATAGACTAGCTATTAGTATTATAGAAGGGTATTTAGACCGCCTTCGCGGATAAGACTAAGCTTATCTACTATAATCTAAAATAATAGCTCTACGTAGATATTAATATATTAAAGTATAGCTTTAGAGTCTTTACTTACTATATTAAAGGGGAAGTAGACGATATTATAAAGATTAGATAATTAGATATTAAGTCTATTCTATACCTTAGTAAAGAACTCTCTATAGCCGAGTCGTGGTACTAGCTAATAGAGCTAGAAGTAGTAGCGGTTATATAGACTATACGCTAAATATACTATATAGTTAATAGTTTAGACTAACTAATAATTATTATTACTAACTATATAGCTATACTAAGTATCGTTTAATAGATAGCGCTTATAAGCTTATTAGTTAATAAGCTAAATCTCTAACTAGTATAGATCTTATAGTATCTATTATAGTTTAATCTAGAGCTTAAATATAGACTAGATAAAGAGCACGTAGTATCTAATACTCTTTCTTAGCTCCGTTAGATCTATAATAGAGCCTAGCTAAGAGACTTAGATATCCTTAAGAAGCTCTTAATATTTAATATTATAATAGTTAAGATTAATCTAAAATTCATAAGGTAACTAGCTAACGTATACGATAATAATAAGTACTAGATAAGTATAAAAGCTATAGTACTAGACTAGAATAATAATCTTACCTAACTAATTCCTTTCTAATTTACTAATAGTATAATTTATTATATTAATTAGCTCGATGGATGATATTAGATATACGTACTAAAATTACTTAATAGAGATATTTTTACTTAATTCCATAATAAGAGCGCTTATATAGGATTTTTCTAAGTATATAATTAGATTCGCGTAGACTACTTTATTTATTAACTTATAAAGCGTCTAAAGTACTATATTTAGTACTATCCTATATATAAAACTTACTAGATATAAAGATATATACCGTATAGTAAGTTAAAGCTAGTCTAGTTACTACTAATACTATTTTATATAGTTATAATAGACTTTATTATTAGTCTACTAATATAGAATAGATTTAATACGCTACTTACTATAATAGATAAGTTTACTAAGCGAATCTACCTCGTTCTAGGCCGGAATAACTAGACTACTATATAATAGATAACTATATTTAGGAGGAGTATACTACTAGAATAGAGAGTTCTAGCTATAATTATTTATAATAGGGACCGAAAATTCCTATTATTATTTTAGAAAGGAATTTTCGAGGGAATTAGTACTAAAATCCTAGTATTAACTACTTATTATAAATAGAGTAATAGTTAAAGCGAGCGCACAAACTAAACGGTTAAGATTACCCTATATTTTCTTATTTTAATATTACTAACTATAGGCTAGATAACCTATATTCTATTAGTCTAGTAGCTTATAAATAATTTAACGAATACCTCGATCTAAAAATCTCTAAATAAGATAGTATATAGCTTCTAACTATCTAAAGGCACCCTATTTAAGGAAACTAGTTTAATAGAAGTAAATGATTACGCCTAAAAGTATAATATAAACTAGAAGAAGGCGTTAGACGTGCTAGTATTTACCTAGACGCGTATAAAGGAGTGTTTCAATAGATACTATACGTCTCTACTAGATCTCGCTCCTAGTAACTAGGTCTATATTTAACTATATAAAGGGTATAAGATTCTAGGTACTTATTATAAGCTTAGCTAATAGTAAGTCGAACTAGTATTAATTAAACGTATAGTAGACCGTTAGATATATAAACTAGAGCTACTAGAGACGTAGAAAATATACCTAGTAATATCTATTAAGTAGTTAGAACTATTCCTAAAGGAACTCGACCGCTTTAACTATAGAGAAGATATATACCTACTTACTATTATAAATAAGTAGATAGCGATAGCTATCTATAATCGGCGCTATATTTAAATTAGGTGTAATCGTAAACTAACTATTAAATACTAGGTAATGGTATATAGTAATAGTCTAGAATTCGGTTAATAGATATAGCGAAGTATACTTCTATTAGACTTAGTTAAAGAATATAACCTTAGATAAGCTTACTAGAATAGTCTACTAGGAGTCTAGCTAGATTAATAACTACTTAAAGTTATAATATCTATCCGCCCCTACCCATCGTAGATAGAGAGCTATTAATATCTATTATAATAAGCGGCGTTATAATATATATATTTACTAAAGTATTTTATAGATATATAACTATTAAGTACTTCCTTATATTATTTACTTAAAGGTTAGTACTAGAGCTAGATCTATTAACTAAAGACGAGTACTATAGTTAAGCTAACTATATAGCCCGCTATACATAGTTACTAACCTATAAATATTCTATAATATTAACTAATTACTATATATAACTAGCTTTATCCTTATAAGACCTAGTATATTAATTTAGTAGACTTATAATAGTTATACTTAATCTAAACTAACTAATATTCTTCTATGTCTATATCTAAAGGTAGGTAAAAAGTACTACTATTAGCCTACTAAAAAGATTTAGGCGCGA
Source organism: Pseudovirgaria hyperparasitica (assembly GCF_010093815.1). Lineage (NCBI taxonomy): Eukaryota > Fungi > Ascomycota > Dothideomycetes > Acrospermales > Acrospermaceae > Pseudovirgaria > Pseudovirgaria hyperparasitica. Next base: position 29,422 of record NW_022985549.1, read on the forward strand.
GTAAATATTAAACTAGCTAATTAACTATTCTATATAGATCTATATAACGTAATAGCGGACTAGGTAGATTCTAAGAATTTTCCTAGCTTATTAAAAGCTTTTCTACTAATTCTTCTAGAATATATAGTAATAGAATACCCTTTATTATTAGCTCTATCTATATAGATCTCTAGTAACGGGCTAGTAGTAGGTAATTTCTCTATAACTAAATAACGGCACCTATTAAAATACGATTCGCAGCTATTTTATATAGATTATACTATTAATATTATAGAGAACTATATAACTTAGCCGTCTATAAACGTCTAGCCGTCTAACTAAGTAAAATTACTAATTATTATAGTAATAGAATAATAGATTATAAGAAAGGGTAAGGTTAGTATCTACTAGCCGGCCGTCTTCTTAAAAGATGAATAGTTTTAGAAAGAATATCTACCGTGTAAAGCCCCTAGCGTTTTAAATAGTAAAGTCACGATTATATTTAATTAATTTATACTTAGTAGAGTAGTAATATTACTACTATATTATTAGTAGATCTTAGAGAAGACTCGTTCTAAGCCCTAGGTAATTAAAGATAAGCTACTTATAGCGAATAAAGCCGACCATTATAATTAGGCGGTACCCTTAGATATTAATCTAGTATACGGGCATAAAGATAATAATAGTAGTATCTTAGCTAAGTAACTATTAAAGATTATAAGCGCTATATAACTAACTATAAAGAGTCTAGTAGATAATCTAATTTTAGCCTAATTATAATAATTAGATTATATACGTACTATATTACTTATATTACTAACTACTATTAATAATTCGGATTTTAGCTTACCGCGTAGTTAATTAAGTAGATAGTAAATAAACTCGGGTAGCTTAGTACTAAACGTTAGTAACCTATTACTTTTCATACCTAAATTAAGTTATATAATTAATTTTAAAACTAGTACACGAAGATTTAATCCGATTATAATTCTATAGAAAGATTAGCTAGATAATAAGAAAGTAACTATATTAGATATCTATGTATATAACCTAGACGTAGTTAAAAGAATTATTAACTAGTTAACCTAGACTAACGTCTATCTTACTAATATCTACTAATAGCTATACGATATAACCTCGTCTATTAAGGTAAATATAGTTAACTAGAAAACCATAGTAGCTACCTAGGTATAATTTTTAATATCCGTTCTAATAGCTACTAGAAATAATCTACGCGTAATACTTCTTAAGTAAGCTAAAACTCTTTATAAACTTATTAGTAATAAAGGTATTAACTTAGTCGAAAGTAGATATAAGTAATCTATATTTAAGTATACTATTTTAATAACTAAAGACTTCTTTAAAGTTAAGAGTAATCTAGATATATATATTATATTATTCTAGAACTTTTAGTAGAAAGTAAGTACTACTAAAAAGACATAGAGCCTTAATAGAGTAGTTATAGAAAGTCTAGTTTTTAAAAAACTAACTATTAAGAGGGACCTCTATATTATCTAACCTAAGCTTATAAAGAAATAAGTTATTATCTTATCTAATAAGGAAGAAATTAATAGTAATTTTACTATAGTATAGCTCTACCTAGTTATAAAGATAACCTTAGCCGCCTTAAAAATATTATCTTAGTTATTTTAATAAAAGTCTAAGTAGTCTAATTTAGTCAACCGTCTAGGTCTTCTATCTAGCCTAAGTAAGTTAGCTTATCCTCTAGCTAACTATAGAGAACTAGAATATTACTTATACTAAATAGATAAGCTAATTAAGCGACTAGGGCCTCTAGAGGAGGTAGTTAACCTTCTTAAGCCTATAAAGTTAATTTATAAGTATAGTAAATATACTATAAGGTCGTTTAATAACGAAATTAGTAAGTATATATAGAAATACCTAAACTATATCTATAACGCTAAATATAAGTTCTATACTAAGGAGTTAAGATTAAAGTAAATAGTTAAATACTACTAGAATATCTACTACTATTATAGCTTTAGACTTAAAGACGCTACTATAGCTACTTATAGTTATAAGTAGTATAAACCTTACCTTACTAAAATACTACTAAATAGACTATTATATTATAAGACGTGCTAAAAGATTATAAAGCTAGTTTTTCTAGATAATAACTCTAATAGTATATAAGATAAGTCTATAATAGCTTTATATAAACTAACTAGCGTACTATCTACTAGTAAAATATAGTAAGTTAACTAGAATAATAATAAAGATATTAAGGTTACTAAGCTACTAGCTAAGTAATAAGGTCGCTCTAAGGGGACTATAAAGCATATCATGTCTACTAAGAAACTCCCTAATATCGGTTTAGCTATAGATTAACCGTACCGTGGTATCTATAAAGATATAAACCCGTGTCTAGCTAAGTATCGCGTATAAAGCTACTAAGGGTAATAGTAGGTTTTCTTAAATTCGGGCACCTTATTATAGCTATAGTAGTAGTATATACTATATATAATTAATATAGGTAGTAGTAAACCGGTCGTTTATATAAATATAACCGACCGGATATATATAGAAAATAGTATACTTTATAACTAATATAACTTAACTTATTAATAATCTTAATATATAGGTTTCTAAGTATCTTTATTAGAATTATATTCTTTCTAATAAATTTTATATAGCTATATACTATCTTTAGTATATTATTAGCTAAGTATCTACTTAACTTTATAGATATCTATAAAAATAGAAGTACTAAATAGATTATAAGCCGAATAACAATCTATATACATTAATTAATAGAGTATACTAAGTATAATAACCTCTAATATATATATATATATATAGTATATAAGATATAATAATACTAATATATAGAGATACCATATATATACACTTAAAAACTCTTTAAAGATATAAGTATAGACTACTACTACTAAACGCTAATATACTAACTCTCTTTTATTAGTTAAGGATAGCCCTTAACTAATAACTATAGAGGCCTTAGGCGTTAATATACCCCAGCTTTTACTAGATATATCTCTAACCCTAGTACGGTAGAAACGGCTATATAGTAGAATATTCTAGAATAATTAAACCCCTATCTAAAAAGTAATAAATAACTAAGGGTATAAAGTACTATAGACGAAGAAGAAAGAGAGAACCCTATCTAGAGATACCCTTCTAGATAAAATTAACTACTAGATAGTATATATAGAGAGAGAGGTTAAGAAAGACGAGACTACCCTTCTTAGTATCTTCTAGAGCCTAGTCTAGAATATTAAGAAGCTTACTATAAGAGTAAAATAAACGCTAGAGATAAGTCTAGAATTAAGGTTAGACTAAATTAAGGCTAGTCTACTAAGGATCTAGGAAGGCCTTATCTAGAAAAAATACCTATCTATCTAGGCCTAAGTTATAGTACCGCTAGGTAGTATAACTAGAATAATCTAAATACTAAGAATACCTATAGAAGAAGTATATAGTATATAGATTATTATCTAGAATAAGAAAGTCCTTATATAGGTCTAAAAGGCGTCCCTAAAGAATATTATTAATAAGATTAATAAATAAAAAAAGATATAGTTAAATATAGTTATAGCTAAACTTACTCTAGAAGGTATAATACTAACTACTACTACTAATATAGTCTAGTAGACTATCTCCCGTAATCGAAATGTAATGAATAATATCTTCTCTAGTATCTTTATCTACGCTAATATATATCTAATATAAGTATATATAGTTCCTATCTAGAGATATATTATTAGCGCTAATAATATTAAGTAAATAGAATAATCTAATAAATAGAAGTACCCTAGAATTAAGATTATAAAGGTATAGTAGAAGAATATATAAGAGATTAAGATAAAATTAAAAAAGTACTCTACTATAATAGTAGAGCTCTAAGACTCTACCCTCGCCTATTAGATTATATAGAAAGGCTTCTTAGCTAAGGGGGAGTTACTTATAGTAGAACTATAGAATAGGGCTTAGATAATAATCTAATACTTTAACTATTAGAGATATAGATATATAGAGTAGAGGTACTCTTAGAAGACTATCTATAGATAGTACTAATAGAACTATAGTATCTAGAAATACCTATATAAAGTCTAAGGGGACTATATATATAATAAAGATACTACTAAGTACTCTAACTATAATAGGAATCATCTATTATAGTTAGTAATATATATAAAATATAAATAAGTTACTAAATATATTAATACTATAAAGGCGAGAGAAGTAAGGTAGATATAATAGACTATAAGGCCTCTATTATCTACTCTAACTATATCTATAAATATACTAACTAATATATAAGAAGGCGGGACTAATATATAATAGTATACTATATAGAGGAAGATAGGGCGACCCTAGGGTATTCTTAAGGTAGCTACCGTGTAGAGATAGTCGCGCCTTAATACTACTAGTATATAGGCTTAAGCGTTCCCTAGTACCTAATAAGAAGCTAAGATATACTTATTATTATATAGGTAAATATATAATATAAATAAGAAAACTAGACTATACTTCTAGAAGAGATAGATACTATGATAATAGCTATCTAGAAGCTATATAAATACTACTAAACTAATAAACTAACGATATATCTAGAATACTATACTATCTACTCCCTAGACCTAGATAGAAGAGTTCTATTCTATATATATAAATCTATTCTACTCTTAGAATAGTTCTATATAGAATAAGATAATCTCTAGATAATACTATACCTCTAGATAGAAATAGAGCCTCTCTATATCTATAATATCTATAACTAGAGAGAATTACTTATACCGGACGCTATACTAGAGAGTATTATAGAACTAGAATAATATATTCTTCTAGGTAACTTTAACCTCTACTATAGATAATAGAGAGGCCTAATAGTTATTAGAAAAGAGCTTAGGGTAAGAGAACTATATATAAGGTACTACGACCTTCTATACCTTCTTATACTAGTTAGATAAATTATATAAAGGAAATATAAGGAGGATAAGAAGAGATCTATACTCGACCTTACCCTTACTATAGAATATATAAGCTATAGAGTATAATATTACTACCCTAGTAAGATATAGATAGACTCTAACTATAAATATATAGAGACTATAATAGATATATCTATATCTAATAAATAATAGAGAAGATAGCTATAGAAAGATACTAACTAGAAGAAGTATAGGGAGGACCTAGAATTAGTAATTCTAGACCCCTCTATAGTTAATATATCTAATAGCCCGGCTATAGATAGAGCTATATAAGCCCTTCTTTAACCCTTCTAAAACTTAAGAGATAAACACGTACTATACTAAATATATAAGCCCCTAGATATAAGGGATATACCTTAAATATATAAAAGTAGAAGGGAAGCCTAGAGACTATATATACGTATATACTATATCTAGATAACTAAAGTATAGAAGAAATAGAAAGAGATAATCTAATCTTATAATAGAACTCTCTATAATAAATAATATAAATACTAGTATATAATTACTAATAAATATATACGCTAGACTATAGAACTATAGTATATAGTAAAGTAGACTAAGAGCGTGGATATACTAATACTACTACTACTAATACCTCCTCTAATATACTAGAGAAGAATATATACTATAAGCCTTAAAAAGATAGAGATTCTCTAAGAAGTTATATTTCCCCCCCTAGAGCTAGTAGACCTATTAGATATTAAGAATAATATATATCTAGACGTGGTTAATATCTCTATAGAGATTATAGAAGAAGATATACTTAATACTATTAAAGTACTCCCGAATAATAAAGCGCCTAGACTAGATAGAATACTAAATAGATATCTTAAATATATTATATAAGTAACCTTACTACTTATTAGTCTTATCTTCTAGATATATACTAAGAATAGATACTATCCCTAAAGCTTCTAGACTATCTATACTATTATACTTCTAAAGTTAGAGAAGAACTCTAACTCTCTAAAAGGATAGAGACTAATTACCCTTCTCTTCTATCTTAGTAATATACTTAAGACTATAATTATAAAGAAGATAAGTACTATAGTATAAGAATATAACCTCCTTCTAGTAAACTAGAAGATAAAGACTAGAAGTTCTCTAATTACTACTATCTAATATATTCTTAAAGTTATCTAGACTATATAGAAGTAGAGACGCGTAGTAATATTACTCTCCCTTAATATAGCCGGCGTATTTAATAAGGTAAACTATATAAGACTTATCTATAACCTATAGAAGAGATATATACCCGAATAGATTATAAGATTTATATAGTTCTTCCTTACTAAAAGAATTACCTAGATATATATCCCTAGATATTAAAGTAAATATAAGAAGATAATATATAGTATTCTATAAGAAAGTACTATCTCCCTAATTCTCTTTCTCTTCTTTACTATAGACCTTCTATAGAGAATATAATATATAGAGGTAGTAGAATACGCTAATAATATATACCTTCTAGCTATTAATAATATATAATGAATTACTAGCTAGGGCCATAGGGGGATACGTAGACTCTAGTACGAGTAGTATAAGAGATAGTATAATACATAGAAGAGGCGCCTATAATATAATAGGTAGCTTTAGGTAATAACCTAAGGCCGAGATAGACACCTATAGGGAGAGCTAATCACGGGTACTTAGAATAGGTATTCTAAGTAGCCTACTAGGTAATTAGAAATAGAATATTAGTATTCTAAGTAATATACTAAATACTTAGAATAAGTATTCTAATTAGAGGACCTTAGTAGAACTATATAGACCCTTTAGACCCGATCTCTAGAGATAGTTCTATAGTAATTAATTTAAACTTATACTAATATAATTACTACTTCACTCGCTAACTAGCTAGTTACTATTTATACTCTATTAATACTTATTATAAACCTACTTATACTCTTCTAAGCTTTCTAAGTACCTTTATCTTTAGAAAAGCTAGAATACTCTATATAACGGACTACTTTAGAGATAAGCCGCATTCTTATTAGAGAAGGTTTATTATAGTTTAATTACTTCTACTTAGACTCCGAAGTAAGTATTTATACTATCTATTTAAATATAAAATAGTAAATAATAGATAGTCCTTATCTTCGTGGACCGCCCTATAAGCCCTAACTATAGAATAAGTTAGATATCTTATTATAGAACTAGAGGAGTAAGTCGTAGAGCTCTAAAGAGAAAATATTAAACTTAGAAAAGCTAAAGATAGCTTTAAAAGAAAAATTCTAGAACCTTTTAAAGATAAGTAAAGTAAACTCTAAGGATTTCTAATATAGATTAGAATATACCTCTAGGCCTATTAAATTTAGAACCCGGAAGAATAAGTTATATTTACTACTAGACTACTAAAGGGAGATACACTCGCTTAGTTTAAACTCTATTTAAGTGACTTTATAGAAAATAATCCATAGAATTAATAGAATAATACTACTAAGATCTTTAAACGTTTTAAAGAATTTAAGAAATATATTAAAATAATCTTTAGAGATATAGATAAATAAAGGATAGCTAAGAGATAAATCTAGTAAATAGTCTAGATAAAATCTATATCTAACTACGCCTTAAAATTCTAATAAATCTCTAGTTAGCTAGAATAAGATAATAAACCTCTAATCCTCTAGTTCTATACTAGATTATATAATAATATTAAGAATAAAATCTCTAGAGAGAGAGACTATCCTACTAACCTCTAAGAGTATATTAAGCTAGTAGTCTAGATTAATAACCGACTATATAAGAGATGCTATAAGAAAAGAGGAAAAAAGATCTTTTAACCCGTACTTAAATAAGATACTTAGAAGGGTTATATTAATAAAGCCCTAAACTACCTATATAAGAGATTCTATAATAGATCTATACTAATAGAACTTAGTACCTTATAGATAAAATATCTATCTAATAAAGAAAGGGAATAACTAAAGAAGAAAGGTAAGTATCTCTACTATAAAGAAAAGGGATACTATACCCGCGAATACCCGAAAAATAAGAATAAGAAAAATTTAATTAAAGACCTAGTACTAAGATAAGGGAACTTTACTATAGAAAAAGAAGAAGTACCTTATATAGCTATATTATAGACTAGTTATACTAATAACCTCTATTTTATATATAAGTTAGAAAAAGATAGCGTAGATTAGTATCTAAAGAAAAGAAATATTTTAATAGCTAGTAAATAACCCCTATTACTTTATAAAAAAACGGAACTATAGAAGTACTTAGAAGTAATAAGAATATCTAAATTAACTAAAGAAATAGTATCTAAAGAAGTAATAATTAAAGGAAGTACTACTAAGGAAGATAGTAAGGAAGAAACCCTTACTATAGAAGAACTATATAATAAGTTAATAATAAACTAAGACTCTATTACTTACTATATTATCTATTATTATAGAAAATATATAAGTAAAGATAATAGAGACCTATCTTTAAGAGATATAGAAATCTAACTAGAAGATAACTAACTTATTTTACCCTACTATAAGGAATATAGTAAGACTTTCTAGGTTATCTATCTCTATAATAACTATCTTTATTATCTTTATAAGAAGCGAACCTAGAAATAGTTCCTATAATAGTATTAGAATTAAGCGATTCTAAAAGTCTTTAGAGACGAAGATATATAATAGTATAAAATAATTACTAAGGAAGCCGATAAAAACTACTTTATATTAAAATAGATAGAAAATAAGATTTATCTAGAGAACCAATATACCTAATATCCGGACGTTACGTGCCGAACTTATCTAATATCTAAGGCTATTATATAGTATAACCTTTAAGTAGACTTAGGCAAAATTAAGAAATAAGTTTAATCTATAATAATAATAATAATAATAATATTATATAACTAGATAGAGTAGTTTATTCTATAGACATATACCTTCTCTAGTCTAAGCTATTATATAAGAAGAAACCTTTATAAAAGGAAAAACTCCCTTCTCTCTATAACTATATCTTATAAAGTCTTCGCGTTATCTTAAGTATATAGCTATTAGAAATATCTATAGGTCTATAACCTATAGTACTATTATTTTTACCCTTAGGTAGTACGTATAGAGTACGGGGGTTATTAGTTAAGGGTTATCCTTTAACTAATTATTAGAGTTCTTCCGGGGTTCTTCCGGCGTATACTAGGGTCTATCTAGTATATACCTAGTTATATTTAGTATATATATCCGGGTCTATTAGTATTAGGGGAGAGGGAGATATATAAGTATCTACCGGGCGATCTTCTTAGAATACTTATTAAGCTACTATATAATATTAGAGGTCCTCGTTATATAGATAAGTAATTATCTCTATATATAGAGGTCTAGGTATATTATAAGATAGTACTATATTATATCTCTCTAGCTATATACTTTATACTATAGGGACGCGTCTAGAACGCCCCTCTAGTCTAGATAGTATAGAAGTTCTATAGCTTCTATTTGCGCTTAGAGAAGAATAGATACTTAGGCTTTTGTAAGCCCCTTATATATCTATCTACTTAGTTTCTTCTATAGTCTCTAAACCTATTCTAGATACTTATTCTATTAGGATACCTAATAGGTCTAGAGGACTTCCTTCTATTTATTCTAGATCTATAACCGTATAGCCCGTATAAGCTTCTAAGGGTTCTACTAGTCTAGGGAGGTGTCTAGGTTATCCCTAATCTCTTATATAATTTAGTTTAAGTCTATCTCTATTAGGCTCTTATACTATAGTTAAGTCTAGCCTATATATAGTAGCGCTTAATAGTAGATACTAATTTATATACGTAGTATGGCGAAGGTATATTTAGCGTGTTCTATATATTTCTATACTTATTATTTAGTAAAGTATATTACCCTCTATATCTAGTAGAAGTCCTATATACTTATTATATTTATCTTATATTATAGTAGTATTATATTAATAGCTTTATATACGCTAGATATAAGGTAGAGTATATAGTTCTATATAGACTCGAGCTTTATTTATCTAGTCTATATAAGGGCCGTGTACTAGTACTTATATCTATATATAAAGGCGGGTCGTACTATAGAGACGTATAGTTAGCATATCTTATTCTAGGTGGTTCCCTATATAGAGGCCGTAATCCGGCGTATAGCGGCTTCTATCTTAAGGGCCCTAGATACTACGTATATAATCTATAGGCCCTATTTAAGTTTATTATTAATTATAATACTAAGTATATATATACTCTATATTTATAGTTTAGTAAAAGTATCTATTCTAGAACGTTACTCTTCTTCTCTAGTAGTCTATTTTCTATAGCGGTTAATAAAGTATATAAGTTAGTATTTCTTAGGGGCGAACTTTACTCTATAGCGCTTTATCTACTAGATATATCTCTTATAGTCTTATTTAAGGTATTTATATATTAAACTAGTATTATTATTAATAGCTAGAAGGTATATATTATTAGCGTATTCTACTACCTCTATATATTATATCTCTTATAGAAGGTCTATAGTAAAGAAGAGAAAGAGGATTAGAGAGATAGTACTTCCTTATAGAATACTATATATTATCTTCTTATATTTACTTTAATATCTAGGGATATATATCTAGGTAATTCTTTTAGTAAGGAAGAACTATATAAATCTTATAATCTATTCGGGTATATATCTCTTCTATAGGTTATAGATAAGTCTTATATAGTTTACCTTATTAAATACGCCGGCTATATCTAGAGAGAGTAATATTACTACGCGTCCCTATTTCTATATAGTCTAGATAACTTTAAGAATATATTAGATAGTAGTAATTAGAGAGCTTCTAGTTTTCGCCTTCTAGTTTACTAGAAGAAGATTATATTCTTATACTATAGTACTTATCTTCTTTATAATTATAGTCTTAAGTATCTTACTAAGATAGAAGAGAAGGGTAATTAGTCTCTATTCTTTTAGAGAGTTAGAGTTCTTCTCTAGTTTTAGAAGTATAATAGTATAGATAGCCCGGAAGCTCTAGAGGTGGTATCTATTCTTAGTATATATCTAGAAGATAAGACTAATAAGTAGTAAGATTATCTATATAGTATATTTAAGGTATCTATTTAGTATTCTATCTAGTCTAGACGCTTTATCGTTCGGGAGTACTTTAATAGTATTAAGTATCTTCTCTTCTATAATCTCTATAGAGATATTAATTATATCTAGATATATATTATTATTAATATCTAAAAGATCTACTAGCTCTAGAGGGGGAAATATAACTTCTTAGAGGATCTCTATCTTTTTAGGGCTTATAGTATATATTCTTCCCTAGTATATTAGGGAAGGTATTAGTAGTAGTAGCGTCGGTATATCTATACTCTTAGCCTACTTTACTATATACTATAGCTCTATAGTCTATTATATATATTTATTAGTAATTATATACTAGTATTTACGTCGTTTATTATAGGGAGTTCTATTATAAGATTAGATTATCTCTTTCTATTCCTTCTATATCTTAGTTATCTAGATATAGTATACGCGTATATATAGTCTTCGGGCTTCCCTTCTACTTTTATATATTTAAGGTATATCTCTTATATCTAGAGACTTATACGTTTAGTATAGTACGTATTTATTCCTTAAGTTTTAGAAGGTTTAAAGAAGAACTTATACGGCTCTATCTATAGCCGGGCTATTAGAGATATTAACCGTAGAGAGGTCTAGAATCGCCGATTCTAGGTCCTCTCTATACTTCTCCTAGTTAGTATCTTTCTATAGCTATCTCCTCTATTATTCGTTAGGTATAGATATATCTATTATAGTCTCTATATATTTATAATTAGAGTCTATTTATATCTTACTAGGGCGGTAATATCATACTCTATAGCTTATATATTCTATAGTGAGGGTAAGGTCGAGTATAGATTCCTCCTTATCTTTCTTATATTTTCTCTATATAATTTATCTAACTAGTATAAGAAGGTATAGAAGGTCGTAGCACCTCGTATATAGCTCCCTTACCCTAAGCTCTTCTCTAATAACTATTAGGCCTCTCTACTATCTATAGTAGAGATTAAAGTCGCCTAGAAGGATATATTATTCTAGTTCTATAATACTCTCTAGTATAGTATCCGGCGTAAGTAATCCTCTCTAGTTATAGATATTATAGATATAGAGGGGCCCTATATCTATCTAGAGGTATAGTATTATCTAGAGATTATCTTATTCTATATAGAACTATTCTAAGAGCGGAATATATTTATATATATAGAAGAGAACTCTCCTATCTAGGCCTAGGGGGTAGATAGTATAGTATCCTAGGTATGTTATTAGTTTATTAGTTTAGTAGTATTTATATAGTTTCTAAATAGCTATTATCGCGGTGTCTATCTCTTCTAGAAGCGTAGTCTAGTTTTCTTATTTATATTATATATTTACCTATATAATAATAAGTATATCTTAGCTCCTTATTAGGTGCTAGAGAATACTTAAGTCTATATACTAGTAGTGTTAAGGCGTAACTATCTCTATACGGTAGCTACCTTAAGGATACCCTAGGGTCGCCCTATCTTTCTCTATATAGTATACTATTATATATTAGCCCTACCTCCTTATAGATTAGTTAGTATAGTTATAGATAGAGTTAGAGTAGATAGTAGAGGCCTTATAGCTTAGTATATCTATCTTACCCCTCTCGCCTTTATAGCGTTAATATACTTAGTAACTTATCTATATTTTATATATATTACTAACTATAATAGATAGTTTCTATTATAATTAGAGTACTTAGTAGTATCTTTATTATATATATAGTCCTTCTATCCTTTATATAGATATTTCTAGATATAATAGTTCTATCGGTACTATCTATAGATAGCTTTCTAAGAGTATCTCTATCTAGTATATCTATACCTCTAATAGTTAAAGTATTAGATTATTATCTATACTCTATTCTATAGTTCTACTATAAGTAACTCCCTCTTAGCTAAGAAGCCTTCTTATATAATCTAATAGATAAGGGCGGGGTCTTAGAGCTCTACTATTATAGTAGAATGTTTTTTTAATTTTACTTTAATTCCTTATACGTTCTTCTACTACGCCTTTATAATTCTAATTCTAGGGTATTTCTAGTTATTAGATTATTCTATTCGCTTAATATTATTAGTACTAATAATATATCCCTAGACGGGAACTATATATATCTATATTAGGTACGTGTTAGCGTAGACGGACGTACTAGAGAATATATTATTAATTATATTCGGGTTATAAGAGATAGTCTACTAGACTATATTAGTAGTAGTAGTTAGTACTATATCTTCTAGGGTAAGTTTAGCTATAACCATGTTTAACTATATTCCTTTTTATTTATTAATCTTATTAATAATATTCTTTAGAGATACCTTCTAGACCTATACGAGAACTTTCTTATTCTAGATAGTAATTTATATACTATATACTTCTTCTATAGATATTCTTAGTATTTAGATTATTCTAGTTATACTATCTAATAGTACTATAACTTATACCTAAGTAGTTAGACGTCCCTCCTAGGTAAGGCCTTCTTAGATTCTTAGTAGACTAGCCTTAATTTAGTCTAGTCTAGACTCTAGACTTATTTCTAGTATCTATTTTACTTCTATAGTAAGCCCCTTAATATTCTAGACTAGGCTCTAGAAGATATTAAGGAGAGTAGTCTCTCCCTTCTTAATCTCTCTCTCTATATATACTATCTAGTATTTAATCTTATCTATAAGGGTGTCCGTAAGCGGAGTCCTCTCTATCTTAGTTATCTATAGTACTTTATATTTCTAGTTATTTTTTATTTTTTAGATAGTAGTTTAGTTATTCTAGAATATACTACTATATAGTCGTTTCTATTATACTAGTAGTAGGGGTATATCTAGTAGAAGCTAGGGTATATTAATGCCGGAGGCCGCTATAATTATTAGTTAAGGGCTACCCTTAACTAGTAAAGGGGGTTAGCGTGTTAGTATTCGTTAGTAGTAGTATTAGTACCGTCGTGTATTATATACTATATGTACGTACATATGTCGGAAGTTATTATACTTAGTATACTCTATTAATTAATATCTATAGATCGCTATATCGCTCTAAATTAACTAGTTTTGGTCCCTTAGGGTGTTCCTAAAAGAATTCTTCTAAATTTAATCTATAATCTAACTTATATAGAAAACGGAATAGGAACTTAGTAAGCTATAAAAAAACTAGGAAGGCCGGATATACTAAGAGAAACGGCTAAGTTAAAAAGAAAATCTCTTATATCTATTAGTAGCTTAGATAATAAGATATAAATATCTCTTAAAATTTAGCTCTATTAAAAATACTCTATTAAAGTACTAATTAATAGCGGAGTATAGTCTAATTTTATTTCTCTAACTATAGTAGATAAACTAAAAATACTCTATAATAGTAAAGAAGAACTATATAAATTATCTATATTTAAAGGACTTAATATAGAATATACTAATAGAATAGTATACTTAGAAATAGAACCTCTAGATTTAGTCTTAATAGTAGAATACTAATAACTATAATTAGATATAGTAGAGCTAGAATAATATAACTTAATTCTAGGAATACTATAGCTCGAAGAAGTTAACCCTACGATTAACTAGAAAACTAAGGAAATTATACCCTAGAAAATATTAAGACCCTTAGAAACTATTAAAGAAGAAGTAGAGATTAATAAACCTATAAAGGCGCTAACGACTAGAAAGTCTATCTACTATATTTAGAAGCTTAATAATAAGTAAGGTAATATAAAGAGCGGACCCTTATATAAGAAATATATAGTATAATAAGGTATACCTATAGATAAATAGATTTAAAAAATAAATAATATACTCGTACTAAAGAAATACTACTAATATTATATTATCTTTAAAGAAGGACTTAAGATGGAACTACTAAAGCGTAGTCTATATAATTATATAATAATACTCTAACTAGGAATAGCACCTATATTTAAAAGTATATATTAACTTACTAAAAAATAACTAGAAATAACGCGATAATATATTAAGAAAATAGAAGTAAAAGAATATATCTAACCCTCTAAATTACCTATAGAATATCTAATACTCTTTATACTAAAGAAAGATAAAAGTAAATAACCTTATATAGACTATTAATACTTAAATAATATTACTATTAAAAATAGATACTCTCTACCCTAAATTAATAGATTATAGAACTAACTTATAGAAGCTTAGTACTTTACTATAATAGACTTATAAGAAGTCTATAATCTTATATATATAGTAGAAGAAGATAAATAGAAAATAGCCTTTCGGACTTAATACGGCTACTATAAATATCTAGTAATACTATTTAGACTAACTAATATACTAGCTATATTCTAAGTACTAATTAATAATATACTAAGAGAATACCTTAACTACTTTATAATAGTCTACCTAGATAATATATTAATTTATTTAAGAAATCTATTAGAGTATAGAGAATATATATATAAGATACTTTAGAAATTATAAATAGTAAATCTACTAGTAGAATTAAAGAAGAGTATCTTCTATATATAGAAAGTTATATTTTTAGAATTTAAGATTATATCTAGAGAAATATAAATAGATCTAAAGAAAATTAAGGCTATTAAAAACTAGAAGTAATCTAAGATAGTTAAGGAAATCTAAGGATTTACTAGATTTATAAACTTTTATAGAAAATTTATATATAACTATTCTATAAAAACGGCTCTACTATATAAGCTTATAAAGAAAAATATAATATTTAAATAGGGACTAAAGTAAGAATAAGTATTTTAATAGCTAAAAGAGTCTATTATAACCGAACCTATATTAAAGATATATTAAATAGAAAAACCCTATAAAGTTAAGATAGATATATTAGAATTCGCTATTAGAGGGTAGTTAACCTAGATAGATAAATAAGAGAAAAGATATTCTATAGTATTTCACTCCTGAAAGTTCTAAGGATTAGAAATAAACTAGCTAATCTATAAAAAAGAACTCTATACTATAATTAAATACCTTAAGGAATAGAGAAGCTATCTCTATAGATTAGACTATATAGTAAAAGTCTATACTAACTATAAAAACCTAACTATCTTTACTATAATAAAGAAACTATAAAAGAAATAAATTAGTTAGTATAAGCTTCTTATAGAATTTAATATCTAAATTATATACTATAAAGAATGTAGGGTACCTATACTATTAAATATACGGAAAACTTCTCACACCCTAACGGACCAAACTAGTCAATTCGGGGCAAAACAGCGATTTACATACATTAAACGATAGAGTATACCGAGTATAATAACCTCCGATACACGTGTGTACGTATAGCGTATAATACGCGACGATACCGACGTATAGAGACACTATATATATACGCTCGAAGACTCTTCGATAATATAAGCATAGACTATATCTAATAAATACCGACACGCTAACCCCCTTTTATTAGTTAAGGGCTGCCCTTAACTAATAACCATAGCGGCCTTAGGCATCGTAATACCCTAGTAGACGCCGGATATGCCCCCACTAGTACGGTAGAAACGGCCATATAGCGATATTAATGTGGATAGCTAGACACCTATCTAAAATATAGGTACTAACTAAGGGTGCGAAGCGCTATAGATAATCTAGACTAAGGGGACCCCGAGAGGGGAGACCCTCCTAGATAAAATTAAATACTAGGTAATACGTATAGAGAGGGACGCCAAGGAGGGAAAGAAGACCCTCCTTTATATATTCCGGGACCTTATCCGGAACCTAAGAGAAATTATAGAGGAAGAAAGGAAGTCGCCACGAGAGGAACCTAGTAGTAGACTTAACTAAATAGAAGCCAGCCTACGGAGAATCTAGGAAGAGCTATTCTAAGGTAAGCGCCCTAACACGTGGGCTTAGATTATAGTAACACCCGGAGCTACCGCACTAAGGACTACTAGGACCATAGATAGAGTATATAGTATACGTATTATAATCTAGGATAAGGACACGCTAGCGTAGATCTAATAGGCATCCCTAAAGGAAATTATAAATAAGATTAACGAATAGAAAGGAATGTAGTTAAGCGTTATGGCTACTAAAGTTACGCTAGATAGGGTAGTACTTACTACTATAATAAATACTACGTAGTAAAACATCTCGCGAGATCCGAATATAATAGGTAGTATCTTCCCCGGCGCGTCTATTAGGGTAGCTATATACCCGATTATAGTATACGTAGTACCTATGCGGGGATAGGCTATCGGAGCGGAGGATATTACGCGTATAGAATAATCTAACACGCGAAAATACCTAGGGATTAAGATCGTGAAAGCGTGGTAGAAGAACCCATAGGCGATTAAGACGACGGCGAAAAAACACTCTACTATAATTATAGAGCTCCGAGACCCCGCCCTCGTATAATATATTATATAGAAGGGATTTCTAATAGAAGGAGAGCTCCTTATAGCCGAGCTATAGGATAGGATATAGGTAATAATATAGTGCTTTAACTATTAAGGGTATAGATATACTATATAAAGGTACTTATAGAAGACTAAGTACGGATAGTACCGTAGAGACTACGCTATCTAGAAGTACCCTTATAAACCGCGAGGAGACGGACCAAGAAATAGAGACATAGTATAGTGTTTAAACTACGATGGGAAACACCCGTTATAGTCGTTAACGTGTATAAAATATAAATAGGTCATAGAATATATTCGTACGATAAAAGCAAGAGACGTAAGATAGTTATAGAATATAATACCTACTATAAGCCCTTTCTTTATAATACCCCTAACCTCCCCTCCGGAAGATAGTTAGACGGGATAGTAGACTATCCTAAAGACGATAGGACGACTAAAAGGTATAGTTAAAGCCGCTACCGCGCGAGGATAGTCGCGCCTCTAAGGAATAAGTATATAGATATATATACTCCCTAGTACCTAATGAGGGACTAGAATATACTCTAAATTATATAGGTAAACATATAATATAAAAGAGAGAACTAGGCGATACTCCTTAAAGAGACCGGGGCTATAATACTCGCCATCTAGAAACCCTATAAATACTACTAGACGAGTAAACTAACCACATACCCCGGATACCATACTATACACCCTCTAGGACTAGAAAGATGAGTCCTCTTCCACATTTATAGGTTAATACTACTCTTATTATAGTCGTATACCGAGCGCGATAACCTTAGGATAATACTATACCTATAAATAGATATAGGCCCCCTATATATATATAATATATATAACTAATAACGTGTACTTATACTAGACGAGATGCTCGAGGGTACTACGGAACTAGGGTAACATATCCTCCTAGGAGACTTTAACCTCTACTACTAATGGTAGGGAGGCCTAGCCGTAGTAAGGGAAGAACTTAGAGCAAGGGAACTACGCACCCGCTGCCACGACTTCCTATACCTACTTACACCTATAGAATAAGTTATATAGAAAAAATATAAATAGGACGAAGACGGGTCTATACTTAACCTTACCTTTGCCACGGAGTATATTAGTTACCGGATCTAATACTACCGCCTAAGCTAGGTATAGACGGATTCCGACCACGAATATATAGAAACCGTAATAAACGTATATACCCCGAATAAATAATGGGGATAATAGATATAGAAGGATACCGACTAGGAAAAGTACCTAAAGGACCTAGAATCGGCGATCCTAGATCCCTCTATAGTCGATATATCTAACGACCTAGCCATAGACTAGGCCGTATAGATACTTCTATAAATATACTAGAATGCGAGAAATAAACACGTACTATACCGAATATACCGGCCCCCGGAAGTAAAGGGGATTCCTCGAGTGCGGGAAAGTAGATAAGACGCCTAAAGGCTATATATATACATATACTATACGAGAACACCCGAGTCGTAGGAAGAATAGAAGGAAGTAATACGATAACGCAATAAAGTTCTCCGTAACGAAAGGCGTAAATAGTGGCGTATAATTACTAGTTAATAGATATAATACGTAATAGGGCTATGGCGCATGGCGAAATGGGCCAAGGGCGTAGATACTCCGACACCCCCGCTACTTATACCTCCCCTAATATATTAGGGGAGAATATACTCCACGAGCCTTAAGAAAACTAAGGCCCTACGGGAGGCCATATTCCCTCTCCCGGAACTAGTAGACCTATTAGACGTTCACGGCGCCGAATATCTATACACGGTAGATATCCCCAAAGAAGTTACGGAGGAGAATATACTTAATATTATTAAGATACTCCTAAATGATAAAGCACCCGGACTAGATGGAATTCTAAATCGATGCCTAAAAAGTACTATAAAAGCGACCCTACCGCTTATTACTTATATATTCTAAGCATGCGTCACGTAGGGGTACCACCCCTAGAGCTTCCGAGTTATCTATACTATTATACTCCCGAAACTAGGAAAGAGCCCTAACTCCCTAAAGGGATAGAGACTAATCACCCTTCTCTCCTACCTAGGTAAGATACTAGAGGCTATAGTAGCGAAGAAGATGAGTACCGCGGTATAGGAATATAATCTCCTCCCTCCGAACCAGAAGGCAAAGGTAGATAGCTCCCTAATAATAGCTATCTAATATATTATCGAAGTCGTCTAGGCCGTATAGAAACAGGGACGGGTAGTATCGCTCCTCTCCCTCGATATGGCCGGAGCGTTTAATAAGGTAAACTATATAAGACTTATTTATAACCTCTAGATAAGACGAATACTAGAATGGATTACACGCTTTATATAGTTATTCCTTATAGGAAGAATAACTTAGATATATATCCCTAGGTACTAGAGCGAATATAAAGAGACGGTATACGGCATCCTATAAGGGAGCACCATCTCTCCGATTCTATTCCTCTTCTTTACGGTAGACCTTCTTTAAGGAATAAAGTATATAGAGATAGTCGGATACGCCGATAATATATACCTCCTAGCCATTAATAATAATACTAACCGAACGTGTAGACGACTAGAATAGGACTACGAGAGGTGCCTCTAGTAGGTAAAACGCTATAGAGTAAAGTTCGCCCCGGAGAAATACTAGCTTATGCACTTTATTAACCGTTAAGGGAAATAGGTAACTAGGGAAGGCGAATAACGCCCCCGAATCGACGCATTTAACGAACTACTAGTATAAAGCATGCGCGCGCTCGGAGTTATACTAGATAGTAAGCTTAAATAGGGACCATAAGTAGTATACACCGTCTCTAGGGCCCTCTAGATAGAAGCTACTATATAATGGATTATAGCCTCCACGTAGGGAACCGCCTAGGATAAGGCACGCTAGCTATATATATCTATAGCACGACCCGCCTTTACGTATAGACACGAGTGCTAGTACACGGCCCTTATATAGACTAGGCGAATAAAGCTCGAATCTATATAGAACCGTATACTCCGTCTTATATTAGGCGTATATAAAGCTACTAATACGGTACTACTACGACGCGAGATAGACGTTATAAGTATATATAACTTCTACTAGATATAGAGAGTGGTATACTTTACTAAATAATAAGTATAGGAACGTATAGGAAACGTAGAATATACTTTCGCCGCGCTACGTATACGAATTAGCATATATTACCGCGCACTCCTATATATAGGCCGGAATTAAATACGGTATAGATGCTTAATAGAAGCCGACTCTAGCTAAGTAGTATAAGAAGTCCGAGATAACCTAGACGCTCTTCTAGACTAGTAGAGCCTTTAAGAACTTATAAAAAATATACGGTCGTAGACTTAAGATAAGTAGAAAGAGGTACTCCGTGCCTACTAGACCTCCTAATAGAATAGATACCTAGAGTAGATTTGAGGGCCATGGAAGGAACTAAGTAAATGGATGTATAAAGGGCTAACGAAAGTCTAAGCATCTATACTTATCTAAGCCCGAACGGGCGCTATAGAACTCCTATACTATATCTATAAGAGAGGCGTTCCCGATACCTCCCTATGGTATAAGGCGTGTGGCCGGAGAGGTATAATACGCTACTATCTAGCTATATACCCTAACCTCTATATATAATAGTAATAGCTTATCTATATTACGAAGACTTTAGATATCGTACGATAGCTTAATAAGTACCCTAAGGATGTCTCCTAATAGATACTTATATATCTACTACTCCTCTAGTACTAGTGGACCCGGAAATATATACCGGAAGAGACCCGGTATACGCCGGTAGTAACCCGATATATACCGGAAGAACCCTAGGAGAACCCCGATTATTAGTTAAGGGTAGCCCTTAACTAATAACCTCCGCATCTATACGTGCTGCCTAAGGGCGAAATAATAGTAATATAGGCTATAGGCTAATAGGCGTACCCTATGGCTATATACTTAAGACGAAATAGAGGTTTAATGAGATGTAGTTATAGACATAAGGAAGTTTTTCTCTATGGGGTTTCTTCTTATATAGTGGCTTAGACTAGAGAAGGCATTGGCCTATAGAGTACTACTCTACCTAGTTATATAATATTATTATTATTATTATTATACTATAAAGAATCTAAAAATAGAAGAGCTAACGCTCTTAGCTAATAAGTAGAATATAAATAAAAAGAACCTACTATAGAATAGACTATATTAGAGATTACTAAAGATAGAAACCTTAGACTAATATAATATATTATAGTAATATAAAAAGAATTTATACTTAAGAACCCTAAGAGAAGAAGTATAATCCCTAGAGATAAGGCCTACTATTTTATTAAAGAATTCTATAAAGATCTAATATATAGATATTAAAGAGAAATAAAAACTTATAAAAGATTTAAGAGATACTATATAACTTATAAGGAAAGATAAGTTATTAAGGAAGTTATATAGAACTACGTTCTATATAATAAAAGCTAATCTAATAGATATAAACTATATAGAGAACTCTAACTAATTCCTCTACTATTATATACTTAGGAAATAATCTCTATAGATTTTATAATAGACCTACTACTCTTAAGAGAACTAGTCTTATAAGTATAGTATAATACTATACTAGTAGTAGTTAATAAACTTATAAAGTATATCTACTTTATACTCTATTAAAAGAATATAGATATAAAAGAAATAGTCTATATATTTCTATAAGTAGTTATAGTAAACTATAGTTTATCTAATAGTATTATATCTAATAGAGATAAGCTCTTTATATTAAATTTTTAGAAAAGCCTAGTATAATAGCTTAGAATAAACTACTAACTATTAATAGTCTATTATCTATAGACGGATAGATAAATAGAGATTCTAAATAGAACACTAGAACAATATCTATAATACTATATTAATAAATAGTAAGATAATTAGATAGAACTACTACTACTAGCTTAATTCATCTATAATAGCGCGATAACCTTAATAACTAAAACCTTACTATTCTATATAAACTATAGATTTAACTCTATAGCTAGCTATAATTATAAACTAGAATAATCTATACCGAAAGTAAAGATTAAGGTAGAATAACTATATAAACTATATATAGAGCTATAAACTAAACTTTCCTTTATAAATAAAAGAATAGTAAAATATATAAACTAAAAGAGAATAAAGGGACTAACTCTAAGGGGGGAAGACCTAGTATTCCTTATATAAAAAAATATTAAGATATAATAACTAAATAGTAAACTAGACTTTAAGAAGATTAGACCTTTCTAAATAAAATAAAAAATTTTAGAAGTTAATTATAAACTATCTTTACCTTAGAATATAAGAATATACCTAGTATTTTATATCTTATTACTAGAACTAGTACTATATAATATAAAAGTCGAAACTAATATTAAAGCTATAGATAAAGAATTTAAAGTTAAAAAGATTCTAGAATCTAGAATTAGTAATAAAATATTAGAGTATCTAATTAAGTAGAAGGGCTATAGACACGAATTAAATACTTAGGAACCTAGAGAATATTTAATAAACTACTAGTAACTATTACGGAAGTTCTATTAAATAAACCTAGATTTACCTAGTTCTCTATACTAAGCTAAGAATTATTAAAACCTAAGGGAGGATTTAGAACCTCCTTAATAGTAACTCTCTATTATTATTTAAGTTACTTCTCCTTCTCCTTAAGATCTATTACTAATAGATTCTAATAAAGTATATTATTTTAATAACGCTCTAATAGCTTCTACTATTTCTCTAGATACTCTAGACGCGTAAAGGCGGTCTAAGTATTCTACTAAGCTTTTCGCTAAGTAGCGGCTATATATTCTTTCTCTAGCTTAAGATAAGTCTTTTTAGAATAAATCTTCTTATCTAGAAATATTACTTACTAGCTCTAATAAAAAGAAAGAGAACTTATAAGATAACTTACTTAAAGCCTTAATTCTATACTTACTTACTAAACGACTCTAATAAATATACTCTAAATACTTATCGGACTTTATAAATACTACCCTATAGATTAAGCTATATTTCTTATAAAATAAGTAAGGAAAAGGTATTTCATCCCCTTTATAATTAATTAAAATAGATAGAGTAACTCTCTATTTTACTAGATTAGATTTAGAAGACTTAACTAATTTTATAACTCTAGATATAACGGAAGAAAAGGAAGAAGGGCTCCTTACCAAAGGAAGTTAGAATAACTCTCTACTTATAAGTAGCTATAGAAGTACTTTAGGACGAAGTACCTTAGAAGGGGTATTATATAATAAATTACTAGCTAGGACTATAGGGGGATATATAGACTCTAGCACGAGTAGTATAAGAGATAGTATAATATATAGAAGAGGCGTCTATAATATAATAGATAGCTTTAGATAATAATCTAAGGCTAAGATAGATATCTATAGAGAGAGCTAATTATAGGTACTTAGAATAGGTATTCTAAGTAGTCTACTAGGTAATTAGAAATAGAATATTAGTATTCTAAGTAACATACTAAATACTTAGAATAAGTATTCTAATTAGAGAACCTTAGTAGAACTATATAGACCCTTTAGACCCGATCTCTAGAGATAGTTCTATAGTAATTAATTTAAACTTATACTAATATAATTACTACTTTACTCGCCGACTAGCTAGTTACTATTTATACTCTATTAATACTTATTATAAACCTACTTATACTCTTCTAAGCTTTCTAAGTATCTTTATCTTTAGAAAAGCTAGAACACTCTATATAACGGACTACTTTATAGATAAGCCGCATCCTTATTAGAGAAGGTTTATTATATAATAATACTAGTTTAATATATAAATACCTTAAATAAGACTATAAGAGATATATCTAGTAGATAAAGTACCATAGAGTAAAGTTCGCCTCTAAGAAATACTAACTTATATACTTTATTAACTACTATAGAAGATAGACTACTAAGGAAGAAGAGCGACGTTCTAGGATAGATACTTTTACTAAACTACTAATATAGAGTATATATATACTTAGTATTATAATTAATAATAAACTTAAATAGAGTCTATAGATTATATATATAGTATCTAGGGCTATTAAGATAGAAGCTACTATACGCCGGATTATAGTCTCTATATAGAGAACTACCTAGAATAAGGCGCGCTAGTTATATATCTCTATAGCACGACCCGCCTTTATATATAGATATAAGTACTAGTATATAGCCCTTATATAGACTAGGTAAATAAAGCTTAAGTCTATATAGAACTATAATAATAATAATAATAATAATAATATTATATAACTAGGTAGAGTAGTACTCTATAGGCCTATGCCTCCTCTAGTCTAAGCTACTATATAAGAAGAAACCTAAGAGGGGAAAACTTCCTTATATCGATAATTACATCTCGTTAAACCTTTATTTCTTCTTAAGTATATAGCCATAGGGTACACCTATTAGCCTATAGCCTATATTACCGTTATTTTACCCTTAGGCAGCACGTATAGGTGCGGAGGTTATTAGTTAAGGGGTTCTTCCGGTATATACCGGGTTTCCTCCGATATATACTAGGTTCCTTCCGGTATATATTTCTAGGTCTACTAGAATTAGAGGAGTAGTAGGTGTATAATTATCTACCGGGCGACTTCCTTAGGGTACTTATTAAGCTATCGTACGATATTAGAGGTTCTTATTATATAGATAAGCTTCTACCTTTACGTATAAAGATCGGGGTATATTATAAGATAGTAGCGTATTATACCTCTCCGGCCGCACGCCTTATACTATAGAGATACATTAGGGACGCCTCTCTTATAGAGGTAGTATAGAAGTTCTATAGCGCCCGTTCGGGCTTAGAGGAGTATAGATACCTAGGCCTTTATAAGCCCTTTATATATCTATTTACTCGGCTCCTTCCATAGTCCTCGGATCTACTCTAGGTACCTATTCTACTAGGAGGCCTACTAGGCCCGGAGTATCTCTTTCTACTTATCTTAGATCTATAACTATATACTTCGTCCGAGCTCTCGAAGGCTCTATTAGTCTAGAAGGGTATCTAGGTTATCCTTAATCTCTTATACTACTTAGTTTAAGTCTATTTCTATCGGGTACTTATACCGTAGTTAAGTCCGGCCTATATATAAGAGTGCTTAGTAGTATATACTAACTCGCGCGCGTAGCGCGGCGAAGGTATATTCTATATTTTCTATACGTTTCTATACTTATTATTTAGTAAAGTATACTACCCTCTATATCTAGTAGAAGTTATATATACTTATAACGTCTATCTCGCGTCGTAGTAGCACCGTGTTAGTAGCTTTATATACGCCTAATATAAGATAGAGTATACGGTTCTATATGGATTCGAGCTTTATTCGCCTAGTCTATATAAGGGCTATATACTAGCACTCGTGTCCATACGTAAAGGCGGGTCGTGCTATAGATATATATAGCTAGCGTGCCTTATCCTAGGCGGTTCCCCACGTAGAGGCTATAATCTATTATATAGCGGCTTCTACCTAGAGGGCCCTAGAAACGGTGTATACTACCTATAGTCCCTATTTAAGCTTATTATCGATCATGACGCTAAGTACGTATATACTTTATATCGGCGGTTCGTCGAAGGCGTCTATTCTAGAGCATTGCTTGCCTTCTCTAGTAGCCTATTTCCTATAGTAGTTAATAAAGTACATGAGTTAGTACTTTTCGGGGGCGAACTTTACTCTATAGCGCTTTGCCTATTAGACGTATCTCCCGTGGTCTTATTTAAGTCGTCTATATATTTAGCTAGTATTATTATTAATAGCTAGAAGATATATATCGTCTACGTATTCTACTACCTCTATATATTATATTCCCTAGAGAAGGTCTATAGTAAAGAAGAGGAAGAGGATCGGAGAGATAGTACTTTCTTATAGGATACCGTAAGCCGTCTTCTTATACTTACTTTAATATCCGGGGATATATATCTAGGTAACTCTTTCGGCGAGGAAGGACTATATAAACCGCGTAATCCACGCGGGTATACGCCTCTTCCGTAAGTTATACATAAGTCTTATATGGTTTACTTTATTAAATGCGCCGGCCATATTAAGGGAGAGTAGCGTTACTATACGTCCCTACTTCCATACGGTCTAGATGACTTTAAGAATATATTAGATAGTAGTAATTAGGGAGCTTCTAGCCTTCGCCTTCTAGTTTACTAGGAGGAGGTTATATTCCTATACTACGGCGCTTATCTTCTTCGCGATCGTGGCCTCTAGTATCTTCCCGAGATAGAAGAGGAGGGTAATTAGCCTCTATTCTTTTAGGGAGCTAGGGTTCTTCCCTAGTTTCGGGAGTATAACGGTATAGGCGGCCCGGAAGCTTTAGGGGTGGTATCCGTTCTTAATACATGCTTAAAATATATAACTAATGAGCGGTAGAGTAGCTAGTATAGTACGTTTAAGACATCTATTCGGTATTCTATCCGGTCCGGGTACCTTATTATTCGGGCCTCTAGTTCGAAGTCGGATAACTCCTATAGGTTTGACGTGCCCTATACTATTAGGCCCTACTCCTATTTTCGCCTTATCTCATCCCCTTTAGGCTTATACCTCCGGCTCTACTAGAAGAGGGGCACGACGCCTTATCTAGCTAGGAAACTACGAGGTTTACTCCTTAAACTTATATTACTAGCATGCGTGCCTAGCGACACGTTCTATCTCTTTATAAATCGATACGCGCATCCGTTCTCTCGGGCCATATAGTAGTCTCCCCGGCTAGAATATAATCCCGTCTACTTCTAGATATACTAAAGGTTAGAGCCTATTAAAGGGGTGAGGTCCTTAGAGCTAGTAGTTACTACTATATACCACGCCCCGCCTTTAAGTATAGCTACTATCCGGTTTCGCGTTACCTATGAGGATCTCTCTACGATAGGCCGACCGTGTCTTATAGGCGAGCATCCTTTAAATTCTATACGTATATACTCGCGTGACGCGCCTAGGCGACTTAAGCATCCTCTATCTACTAACCCGACTTATTTCTACTACTTTTTAATGGGTCCCTATAGCCGCCTCTTGCCTATGTCCGTGTACTATTATCTATGTATACTAGCGCCCTACCTTCTATGGTAGACTATAATATCTCTCGTACACGGGAGCCGCTCTATCTATCCTAGACCTAAGCGGTATCCCGTATCGAGCGAAAGGTCTTAATAGAGTCGCGCTACTAGTGGTCGCGCTAGGCGTCTTAATAAACGTAGTTTAATACTATAGGAGAGTTAGCCTTAATAAGTTCATCCGTAGTAGTTTATAGTTGCCCTTAACGTGATTTCTCGCTAATCCTTACGTACCTAGAGCTATTTAAGCCTCAAGGTGTCCTATCGCGCTACTAGGACTTCCGCTTTCTCTACCCACATAGTAAGGTAGATTTAGGCCTGCTTTCGATACCGTAGTAGCGCGTTAGGTGGTTTTCTTATCCCGGTATCCTCGTAGACTCCTCTTAACGCGTTAATTAAGAATAGGATAGAAGTATATACTATCCTAGCTGGTTTATTACGGTGTGGTCCCTATAGAGTAACGCGTCGCAAAAACTCTATAACCATCTACCTAGCGACGACGAGGTCGCCATTAACGCCGCTCCGAATCTCTTACTACCTCCGAAGAGGCATTGCCTAGCTACGATAACGTGGACGCGGTTTGTGAGACTTCATAGTCTATATAGAACTATATACTTTATCTTATATCTAGTATATATAAAGCTACTAATATAGTACTACTATAATATAAGATAAATATAATAAGTATATAGGACTTCTACTAGATATAGAGGGTAATATACTTTATTAAATAATAAGTATAGAAACGCGTAGAATATACTAAATATACCTTCGTTACGCTATATATATAAGTTAATATCTACTATTAAGCGCTACTATATATAGACTAGACTTAACTATAGTATAAGAGTCTAATAGAGATAGACTTAAACTAAATTATATAAGAGATTAGGGATAACCTAGACGTCTCTCTAGACTAGTAGAACCCTTAGAAGCTTATATAGACTATATAGTTATAGACCTAGAATAAATAGAAGGAAGTTCTCTAGACCTATTAGATATTCTAATAGAATAGATACCTAGAGTAGATTTAGAGACTATAGAAGAAACTAAGTAGATAGATATATAAGGGGCTTATAAAAGCCTAAGTATCTATCCTCCTCTAAGCCTAAATAGAAGCTATAGAACTTCTATACTACTTATACTAAAGAGGTATTCTAGATATATCTCTATAGTATAAAGTATATAGCTAGAGAGATATAATATAATACTATCTTATAATATATCTAGACCTCTATATATAGAGATAATTACTTATCTATATAATAAGGACCTCTAATATTACGTAGTAGCTTAATAAGTACCCTAAGAAGATTACCTAGTAGATACTTATATACCTTTCTCTTCCCTAATACTAATAGATCTAGATATATATACTAGAAGTAACTAGATATATACTAGATAGACCCTAGTATACGCCGGAAGAACCCCGGGAGAACCCTAATTATTAGTTAAGGATAACCCTTAACTAATAACCCCTGTACTCTATATATACTATCTAAGGGTAAAATAATAGTACTATAGGTTATAGGCCTATAGATATTTCTAATAGCTATATACTTAAGATAATATAAAGGGTTTATAAGATATAGTTATAGAGAGAAGAGAGTTTTTCCTTATGTAAAGGTTTCTTCTTATATAATAGCTTAGACTAGAGAAGATATACGCCTATAGAGTAAACTACTCTATTAAATTTTTTTTATTATACTAAGCTATAGCTTTACTATACTAAGCTATAATAAGAGAATAGAGTAGAGTATAAAAGATATAGAAATAAAGTTATAATAGAAGAAGTAACTTACTTTATTATTTTAATAATAAGGGCCTTTTTAGTATAAAGTAGTAATAGTAGTAACTAAAGATAAGGTTATAGAGAGATACCTTTATACTATATAATATAAGCTCTAGATTAATACTAGTACTACCTTTAGTTATAGTAAATAGAATATATTTCTATTATTACTCTATTATTCTACTAATAATAATATTATATAGTATTCTATCTATAGTAGAGAATTTTCTTATTAGCTACTATTCCCTCTCTATAATAGATAAAGACTATCTATTAGCTATCTACTTATATATAAGAAATAAGATTTTAGATATATTACTAAGAACTTATAATACTCTAGTTTAGTTATAGTCTAAGGCCGTATATATATTACGTAATATAGTCTCTTTCTAAGACTCTACTCTATAATACTATACTCTAAAAGACTTTACTCTATAATACTATACTCTATAAGACTCTACTCTATAATATTAATACCTTTAGAATTCTAGAAAAGTAGCCTTAAATTTAAGGCTACTTATAGTCTACCGGCCGTAGGCTACCCTAGTTAGAGATATAAATATACTAGATAGAGATACTCTTAGAAAGCTATTTATAGATAGTATTAATAGAACTACTATATCTAGAAATACCTATATAAAACCTAGAGGGATTATATATATAATAAAGATACTACTAAGTACTCTAACTATAATAGAAACTATCTATTATAGTTAGTAATATATATAAAATATAGATAAGTTACTAAGTATATTAATACTATAAAGGTAAGAGAGATAAGATAGATATACTAGACTATAAGGCCTCTACTATCTACTCTAATCTTATCTATAACTATACTAACTAATCTATACGGGGGCGGGACTAATATATAATAGTATACTATATAAAGAAAGGTAGGGCGACCCTAAGATATTCTTAAGGTAGCTACTATATAAAGGTAGTTATACCTTAATACTACTAGTATATAGACTTAAGTATTCCCTAGTACCTAATAAGGAGCTAAGATATACTTATTATTATATAGATAAATATATAATATAAACTAGGGTAGCCTACGGCTAGTGGACTATAAGTAGCCTTGAATTTAAGGCTACTTTCCTAGAGTTCTAAAGGTATTAGTATTATAGAGTAGAGTCTTATAGAGTATAGTATTATAGAGTAGAGTCTTTTAGAGTATAGTATTATAGAGTAGAGTCTTAGAAAAAGACTATATTATATAATATATATATAGCCTTAGACTATAACTAAACTAGAGTATTATAAGTTCTTAGTAATATATCTAAAACCTTATCTCTTATATATAAGTAGATAGCTAATAGATAGTCTTTATCTATTATAGAGAGGGAATAGTAGCTAATAAGAAAATTCTCTACTATAGATAGAATACTATATAATATTATTATTAGTAGAATAATAGAGTAATAATAGAAATATATTCTATTTACTATAACTAAAGGTAGTACTAGTATTAATCTAGAGCTTATATTATATAGTATAAAGGTATCTCTCTATAACCTTATCTTTAGTTACTACTATTTGTAATGAATGTAACTAAGGTATTACTACAATAGCAATTAGAATATATTATAATTCAACTTAGAGAGAGTAGGGGTGGCTCGTATGGGTTATAGCTTAAGTATAGTCTTAAGCGAGGTCACGTGATACCCCTATACTAGTCTCTATCCGTCCCGGCTCCGTTATGTAATACTAGAGATAAGGTAAAGCCGAAGTCCATAATATACCCTTATTCTCTAGGGTTATCTTAGGGACCGGCTTAGTATTTCATGTAATAATAACCGGCTCGGTTGGGTCTTAGGTTTACGGTCTTTATATCGTACTATATAATAGTAGTAGAGCTATATATTACGTCTAGTAAGGTGGCCGTATCTCGTGGTCGTGTCTCGGTCGCGTAATAGAGGAGGGTTCCTCTATAACGGCGTCGTTAGTTATATAATCGTATGGTAGTAGTACCTCGTGGTTACGTTCTAGCGGTCACGTGGTAGAGGAAGGTTCCTTATATTACTACGTCGTTAGTCATATAATCGCATGGTAGTAGTATCTCGTGGTTACGTCCTAGCGGTCACGTGGTAGAGGAGGGTTCCTCACCTCATAGCGTCGTTAGTTTTATAATCGCACTATAGTAGTATCTTATAGTCGTGTCCTAGCGGTCACGTGGCGGAGGTGGGTTCCTTATACCACGGCGTTATTAGTCATGTGGTCGCACGGCGGTAGTATCTTATAGTCGCGTTCTAGCGGTCACGTGGCGGAGGTAGGGTATCCTACGCACGAACCGCGCGTCTTGTTTATTATTATTGTTGTCCATTTTGGGACCGGCTCCACCCCGGCCCACACGATTTTCCCTAACGCGAGTATATGGGTCCCACGTCTAGCGACTTTCTTCTTCTTTAACTACTATCACGCCTACTATCTTAATACCGCGTAGTAGCTACCACGATATTAGTAAACTCGCATGCTACCTCGTAGCTTCTATACTATTATTATAAGCGCGCTAGGCCTAAATAGGCCTATTATAGAAGCCGGCGCCGTCTTAGCGGTGGCTATAGGTGCTAGGGGTTAAGACTCTAACGATTGACGCGCGCCTAGGCGCTAGGAACCGCCTAACCGCACCGTGAGTGGGTCCTATCCCTATACCGTTCCTCATGCTAACTAGATAGATTATTCCTCCTACCGCCTCCCGATAGGCTAAGCCTATTTACTATATAGGGCTATATATTATAGAGGGTGACTCGTTAGAAGACGAGTATACTAAGTCCGTGTACTTCGTATATTATATATATATAAAGGCCCTAGAGAAGACTAGGGTGCTTAAGTACGTGCCGTCTCTACGCTATAGTAGCGCCTACTAATCTAGAGCGTAGCTATAAGCCTAGCCGCGGCACTAACTATATAAAGTGCCATACGTTAAAAGGGATCTACTTATAGAATACTAAGGAGCTCGCTACGTACCTAGCCCTACGTAAGGCGTAGAGCCGCCTTAAGAAGTTTATGCACGAGTCGGTTAATAATAACTTTAGTTATATAATAGACCGTGGTAGTCGCGGCCTAGACCCGACTAAGCCTTCGTCCGGTAAGTAGCCACGTATAAACTCTAAGTTCTACCGCCTATATAAGGACTATAAGTCTAACTTAGAGATTATATATATCGCCCGCCGTAACGCTAGCATTATTAGTTAGGTCCCTATAACGCCTAATCATAGTGCCATTACGGTAATTAAGATGCTATATCGTGGTAGTAGTAACCGTAGACAGCTTAGTAGTGTGATTCACTAGATAAATTAGTATATATTATATAACAAGGCCTAAATGGGCGAGTTACGCACTAATATCGGCGCCCTATAGGTATATACTTAGTTAGCCTAATTACTACTATCTTAACACGTGACGTAGGGTTTAATATAGTAGGTCGCTTCCGGCCTAGTACGCCTAGCCGAGCCGCCGCCTCGCCGACTCCTTATCTAGGCGGTTATAGAGGAGGAGGAGCCTCGTTTAAGTAGTAGTCGCCTACGCCGCCCTCGGCTAAGCGGCCCTAAGGAGTCGCCTACCTATAGCCCGCGCCATTACTATACTACCCCCTACTAGCTCCCTATTACTCCCCCCCCGTAGGAGGCCTCGCTATCACCACGCTATCCCTATACCCCGCCCCGCCACCGTAACCCGTCCTAGCGCCGCTCTCGCTCGCCGGAGCGCTATAGCCGGTCCCCCGACCGCCGCGACCGGTCCCCTTACTACCGTGACTAGTCCCCCCGCCGCCGTGACCGTTTCTATAAGCGTTACCGCCGATCCCGTGACCGCTAGCGTCGTACCATTAAGGGTCGTCGCTTATCGCGTCGTTACTAGTCGCCGTCTCGTAGCCGCTATAGCCGCCCCGATGAGGTATATAACTCCCCCTTACCGCTAAGCTAGATTAATAATTACCCCTACCGCTAGGAGCCGGCCTAGGGGAGGACTAGGTAACTAACCTTATAGTTAGAATTTACGGTTAAGGACCGTGCCGGCCCCGGCGCCGTATAGACCTAGGGTAGAGCTAGGAGAATAACCTTTTTATGTCTTAAGGAGGGTGTCGGTTTATTATTAGGTTACTTAGGTACTTAGCGTTTAGCGTTTGGTCTTTATAGAATCTCTACTCTTATATCGGGTTATTAGGGCCGCTATAGGCCCGTAATAGTAGATTAATATCTTTATTTAGGGATGCGCTAAAGTCGTAGGCCGTTATATAATCGCGCGCTACTATACCGGGCCTTAAACCTATCTAGTGCCTTGGTATCCTCTACGTCCTCGAGTGGTACCTATATTAGCTATAGCTAGCCCTTCTATTTTATGAGTACTTACCTCTTATTTCGCCCACGTGCGTTTTTCGCCCGAAGGATATCCTTAACCTTATATTTAGTAACGTCCTCGTTAGCTTTATTAAGTTTAAGTACCGGGCCCGGGCGAGTATCTAGCTACTCCTAGCTAGGTAGGGGGTCCTCTACGGCGCGCTCGACTAGGCTAATATAGACCGTCTTATAAAGGTCCCTAGGGAGGTCGAGGGTTACTATTAGGGGGGTAGATTAGGCGAGAACCCTATACTTAGCCTATAGCTAGTCGAGTTTCCGGCTTAGGTAATTAGTCTTTACGTTTCGGAGTAAGAACTATACTATATTACTAACCTTAAAGCGTTTAGCTAGGCGGCGTGACTAGTTAGCCGAGTTCTAGAAATATTACTCGGCCTAGGCGATAGCCGCCTACGCTAGGGTAGTGCCGTTATAGAGGTACTTAAGGAAGTTTATAGCCCGGCCTTTCGCTAAGGTCGTGGAGGTGTTAGGGAGTGGCTATCGCGGTAATAGTTCGATATAGTATCTATTTAGAAGTAGGTTCGGCGCTATGCCGGTTACTAATAAGGTGCGGTTATTTAGGGCGAGCTGGCATGCCGGTAGATACTCCGGCTAATTAGTTTACTCGAAGGTTACTATAACGCGAAGCACCGCCTAGACCTCCTAGTTTACTCGCTCTATACTACCGTCGGTCTATAGGTGGTAGGCTATAGAGAGGTTCTAGTACACGTCCGTTATGGAGTAAAGGGTTATCTAGAACTACCCTAGCTAGTCCGAGCCCCGGTCGGTAATAATAGACTATAGAAACCCCCAGAAACGCTACCATATATCGCGGAATCGCGCCGCGTAGTCCTTAGCCGCCATAGAGGTTATCGCCTCTAGCTAGATAAATTTTAAGAGCCAATCCGTGATAACGAGTAGGTACTAGAGCCGTAACGGGTCCGATTAGGGGAGGTCGGTTATAAAGTCTATAGAAATCTAGGACTAGAAACGGTCTAGTATCGGAAGCGGCTAGAGGAGCCTAGAGGCCTTACGCCGATTTATATAAGCTCCGTAGTAGTCGTAGTTCCGCATAAATCGCCGGATATCGGCCTATATATACTCCTAGTAGTATTCCCGCCGGATAGCTACGTACGTCTCGTTCTTACTAGGGTAGCCTATAAGGGGGGAAGCGTGGGACCTCTAGATAATAGTTATTATAAGCGGTTCCTATTCGGGCACCTAGATAACTCCCTACCACGTAAGTATCCCGTGTACCGATATAGCGTAGTCCGTAACCTATTTAGTTATAAGCGCCTCCGGTAGAAAGAGGCGTGCCCCGTCTACTACGGCCGTATAGCGGACCTAATACGCCGGGACGGACTAAGCGGCTTAGTTCTAAAGCTCCTAGAGGTGGGGATTAGTAAAGATACTTTATCTCTATAGAAGGCGATCCTCCCCGGAGTAGATACTTATAGATACTATTTAGATAGCTCGCGGGGCTATAAGCTACTCCCGTAGGAGGGACTTCTTAGACGAGTCCTAGTTACGGCGGCTAAGGGCGTCCGGGCGAGCCGCCTAGAATCCCGGCCGGTATACTAGGTCGTAGTTAAAGAGTATAAGCTAGTTAGACTATCGCTACTACCGCGGGATGAGAAGGTAAGACTTAGTAAAGTACTTAAGGTTCTTATAGTCCGTATAGATCGTGAAAGGGTAGTAAACGCTCCGAAGCTCGGGTTCCCACGTCTAGAGGTACTAAACTATAGTAAGGAGCTCCTTATCGTGGATTATATAGTTCTATTAGGCGGCCGTAAGGGCCGCGGAGTAGTAGACTATTAGGTGCTAAATACCCCGAACCCTCTAGAATAGGCACCCGCCCGTTACGTGGCTAGAGTAATCTACCTCGACTATTATATCGCGCGTCTCGTCCTAGGATTAGAGAATAGATCCTATAATAAAAGTATTCTTAAGCTTAGTAAACGCGCGGTCCTTAGTTAGGCCCTAGTAGAAGGCCGCCCCGGCCCTAGTAAGGGCGTAGAGCGGGGCCGCTATAATAGAGAAGTCGGAAAGAAAGTTACGGTAGAAGTTTATAAATCTAATAAATCGCTAGACGCCCCGGACCGTGGTCGGGGGCTCCTAGTCCCGGATCGTGGTAATTTTCTCTAGGTCGGGGTGGATTAATTTACCGGCGGTAATAATATACCCTAGGTACCGGACTTCCTTAGTGGCGAAGCGGCACTTAGTAAGGTTATAGTAAAGGTCCGCTTTAGTAAGAAGAGATAGGATAGTCTTTATGGCGGCCTAGTAGTCCTCTAGCATACCTAGGGTATAGATAAGGATATTATTAAGATATACTATATAGGTTACCCCTAGGACCCTACTTAGTACCCTATTAATATAGCGCTAGAAGGAGGCCGGGGTACTAGAGAGACTAAACGGAAGCACGGTCTATTTAAAGAGGCCGAACCGGGTACGGAAAGCCGTCTTATATTCGTCGCCGGCAGCCATCTATAGTTTATAGAATACCGCCTAAATATCGACCTTACTAAACTATAACGCGTTACTAATAGTATATAGAGTTTCGTATATTAGAGGAAGCGGGTATTAATCCTACTCCGTGATACTATTAAGGGCTCTATAGTTAATATATAGCCGCCATTTCCCTCCCGGCTTAGGGACGAGTAATACTAGCGCCCCGGCCGCGGAGGAGCTAGCCTATATCTAACCCTTATCTATAAGATCCGTGAGCTAGCGGCGTAGCTCCACTAGCTACTCCCGAGATATAGCGTAGAGGGGTCCCTAAGGGAGGTTTACCGGGGTCCCTACCGGGGTGGACTTAATACGGATATAGTAGTCGGTACTCCCCTAGTAGGGGGGTAGCGCCGACGCCTTCGCCTTATTAAAGAGGTCGCGGTAGGCGTGTAGCTTTAATAGGAGTAGGCGCCTATCCTCTATAAGCTCGGACGCGTCCCGGTCGGGTATCGGAGGTGGCGGGGGGAGCATAAGCTATAGAAGGCGGGTGACGTCGCGGATACTAGTAGCAACCACCCGTCCGCGGCGATAAGCCGTCTCTAGAGCCCCCATAATATAACCCTTCTTAGTAAGCACCCGAATGCGCGTTAGGCGTATATAGGCGTTTATATCCTAGGCTATAAGGCCGTAGGCGCGGTAGAGCGTAATCTCGCCTACCCGTATATTAATAACGGCGCCGGCCTAGTAGAGCCACGGGCTCCTAAGGATAAGGTCCCGGTCTAGCCCGGGCACCACGTAGGCGGAGAGGCGCTATCTCTATCCGGCGATATCGTACTATATAGTAACGACTTCCGTGATCTCCGGTCCCGACGCTCTATTAGTAGTAAGAGCTACTTAATAACGTGGGACCGAGATACACGACTTAGCTACGTCCCCCGTAAGGGATAGGCTAACCGCTATAAAATACTCGTACCCTATATCTACTAAGGCGTCTATATACTTTCTATTCTAGAGGAATAGCGATATAACGGGTGGCGGCCCGTCTATAACCCGAGCGGGTACACTATCCTCCGGGTTAGAGCCGTAATCTTAGTCGCCCGTGGCTTCGTTCCCTACCGAATGTTATAACGTCCCCCGACCCGGGCTATAGTAAGAGACTATACTTCCCCCGCCTTAGAGTCGGAATTAGTATCGTTCTAGGCCGGGGCCGCGACCTTAAGCGCCCGTATATTAACGGCGTTTAGGTAGCCCTATTATTAGTAGCTAGCCTAGCCGTACCGGGTATACACGCCCGCTATACGGCGCTCCTAGAATAAATTCTTCGGAATCCACGAAGGAGGCTCTTTCTTCTTAACCCCGTTCTTACTCTTTACCGCCGGTAAGGTAGCTCGCTCCTTACCCTTTATCTTAACGGCCTTAATAGCGACCGCTAACATTATCGTATTACCGTCCTTATCCTTACCTAGCTTACTTTAGGGCGCCGTGTTTTACCTAGTACGGAGCCGGAATAACTCTATATCTATACTAATATCCCTAAGGCGGCCTATAGCGGCCTCGTATTAGTCTAGGAGGCCCTAGTTTAGGGCTACTACCTAGGTCTCCTAGTTAAGGCCGTCCCGGAGCCGTATAAGCTTCTAGTTATCGGCCTAGTATATCTCTCTAGCCTCCTAGAGGGCGGTATAGAACTAGACGAAGTAATCTATAAACGGCTCCTTAGCCTTTTATATAATTATATTTAGCCGTTAAAGGGCCCGCTCTTTAGTATATATATCTCCGAACTAGAACTTAAGGTAGTCTAGGAACGCGTGTAGGTCCTAGTTACCGTTTAGCCCCCTAGTAGAATATACCGCGCTAACCCCCTTCTATACCTTAGGCGCTAGATTAGCCTAGATAAGGGCCATCTAGTCCCTATAGGTGCTAATGAACTCGGTGTCCCGGGTAATCTTATACCGTATTATAATAGACCACGTATAGAAGAGAGCCTTAGACCCGTTATACGGATCGCCGAGGGGGAGAGGCTTCTATTTTATAGGCCGGTCGAGCGTAACGTACGGGGCCGATAGTAGTAAAGTAGGGGCGCGTATAGGTAGGGCCGGGTCGGGCCCGTATAGACGCTAAGGTATAGCTAAGGAGGGGTCGGGCTAGGGTAGAGACGAATCTCTATAGGTTAACGTGGTAGGAGTACGGCTATATACTTCGACCGTAACTAGGCGGGCGTTAATATACTATAGCGCCGTATAGACGCTCTACTCGATGTCGGATATATAAGACTCGCTTACCGCTTAGGCGGCCGTAATAGACTTATATACGGCCTATATTTTATCTCGGAAGCTAAGAAAGGAGTTAGAGAGTTACCGTATTAGATTAGAGTCTTATAGGTTAAGACTATCTTATACTATAAGGCCACGTATAGGAAGAGGTTAATAAAGTTAAATTAATATAATAGATGTGACTAAGGTGTTACTATAATAGCAATTAGGATATATTATAATTTAACTTAGAGAGAGTAGGAGTGGCTCGTATAGATTATAGCTTAAGTATAGTCTTAAGCGAGGTCACGTGATACCCCTATACTAGTCTCTATCCGTCCTGGCTCCGTCATGTAATGCTAGAGACAAGGTAAAGCCGAAGTCTATAATACTATTACTACTTTATACTAAAAAGGCCCTTATTATTAAAATAATAAAGTAAGTTACTTCTTCTATTATAACTTTATTTCTATATCTTTTATACTCTACTCTATTCTCTTATTATAGCTTAGTATAGTAAAGCTATAGCTTAGTATAATAAAAAAAATTTATCTCTAATTTTCTTAATCTTAAAGTAACTTCTTCTCTACTCTTATATAGCTAATATTAAGTTATAGACCCTTATACTAAGTAATCCCTACTATAATAATAGTAATAGTTAACTATATATCTAGTAGCTATATAACTAGTACTCCTAGTTATAGTAGAAGTAGTAGAAGTAATAGTTATAGTCCTCTAAAGTAGCTACTAAAATTCTATAATAATAAGTACTATATCTTATCTAAGATAGAGAGCTTCTATAAAGATATTAATAATAAATATAATAAAGAGATTCTTTATAAGTTAATCTACTATTATAGTAAGAAGACTATCTAATTCTATATAGCTAATAGCTATATGAACTTTAAGACGTACCTTACTATTAAAAATCTAGAATATTTCTATACTAGAAATAATACTAAGATTAAGAAGTTTATTCTAATAATAGTATAACTTAATATTATATCTACTAGGTATTATAAGGTTAATCTTAGCTATCCTTACTTTAGATATCTAGCTCTTATCTATATCTACTCTAAGATTACTATAAAGATATATATAATCTATTATAAGAATAAATACTACTTTAAGTTCTACTATATTTCCCTCTTTAGTCTCTAGATATCATTTAGTTATAGTAGGTCTACTAATTATAGTATAGATAGTAAGTAGTTACGCTATTTCTTTATAGTTATAAGAATAGAGTTATTAGATAGTAGTATAGTTAGATAGAATAATAGGGTATATTCTATTATAGAATAAATTACTACTAAACTCTTTTAGTAGAAATCTAAGAGTATATATATAAAGGGATGCTAATCTATCTAGTATATAACTATTTACTACCCTTTATACTATCTTCTAACTATATTAGCTAAGATATATATAGATTAGATTATATCTAAGGCTAAGTTCTAATAATTATCCCCTTTCTTTAGAAAGCTATCCTTAGTAACCTAGATTATTATCTATCTCTATATCTCTATTCTAAGTCTTATAAGACCTTAGTTATTCTCTATACTTTATCTTAGATATATATAGATATTAGCTAATCTAAGAATTATATAAGTATTTTTCTAATAAACTAGATTTTATCTATCTTAAATTCTTATATAGGTAGAATTATCTAATTAGACCTAGCGTATTATATAATATAATTAGATAAGCCTAGATACTATCTATATTAAAATCTTTTCTTAGAAATATTCCTTTCTTTAAAAAAACTTCTTAACTTATTATAGAGTTTTTTAGATTATTAGATATATTACCCGATTCTTATAGATATAGATTTATATAGATTTACTATAATTTAGTATAATTTATATAATTTACTAATTTTTATACTATATTTAGCTAGTAATAATAATAATCTACTAAAATCTATATAAATTAATAATAATTATAATATAGTTTCTTAAAATCTTAATACTTAGAAGTATTTAGTATAGAAATAGATACCTTTAAATAATTCTTATCTTATCTATATTAATAATATAACAAAAGCTATTAATCTACTCTAGTCTAGACTAGACTCTAATAATCTAACTATATATTATTATAGTTATTACTTTCTATTAGTATATATATATAGTAGTACTAATTCTATAACTTATAGTACTTATATAACTAAGAAACGCTATTATTTATAGGTATTTAAATAAGTTTAAGGAGCTTTATATAGATTTACTTATATTTATATAGATTAATATTAGATAATATCTAAATACTACTAATAAGAAGTATAGTACTAATAATTAGAATCCTTTAGAAATATCTTTCTATAAATTATATAAATATAGTATACTTTATAGCTAGGAGTACGATTCTATAGAGATTTAT
This sequence comes from Pseudovirgaria hyperparasitica, assembly GCF_010093815.1. Lineage (NCBI taxonomy): Eukaryota > Fungi > Ascomycota > Dothideomycetes > Acrospermales > Acrospermaceae > Pseudovirgaria > Pseudovirgaria hyperparasitica. Next base: position 69,992 of record NW_022985549.1, read on the forward strand.
ACTAATCTAGCTAAAGCTACTTTAGCTATAATTACTATAATTACTAGATAATATTATTTTTCTTAAATTATTATGGATTCTTACTAATATATTTTAATCTCTATAATAGTACTAAGATCTCTACTACTTTAGACTTCTTTCTATATACTAGTAATATTAAAATTCCTAGGAAAAAATCTAGAGAGAAGACTAAGATTCTATTCTTATATATATTAAAGAGCTATAAAGTTAATAAAGATAACTCTAATCTAGAGGTTTCTATACTAAAGATATATAATTCTATACTAATTATTAAATCTTTTCGCTAATTTATATAATTCTTAGTATATCTATACTAGTCTATCTCTCTCTACCCTAGTTTCTACTACTCTATAGATTTCTATAGAGAAGTTTATAACTATAAGATATATTATATTAAGTTTATAGTATTAGAATAAAAGACTAGAGACTTATATTATAAAGCTCTATGTTAGGCACGTGCCTACTAGTTGATTATACATGTGTGTAGTAGTCGTATATAAGTAGTGTGCTCCACCCTTAAAGTAGTAGCTTTAAGATTCGGTCCTTTTAGTATAGTTAGTTAGTGCGTAGAGCCCGCCTCCTTATATAATCTTAAAGCTACTACGGGGTTATAGGTTTAACTCTCGGTCTAGTTAACTATTATTAAATTTCGCACGATTTCGTTTAGCTTACCACGTTACGTGTACTTTATGCACGTGACGGATAATATAGTAGTAACGTTACTACGGTAAGTTAGCGTGTCTAGTACTAGAGGCGGTATTACGAATATTCGTTATGTGTGTACATGGTTTATACTAGGCCCGTTGCGGCTAGTTTAGTTTATCTTTCGTAAGGTAGTATGCCCACGACGCGTAAGGACACGCGCCTTTGAAAAGGGGGATAATATTAGACACGTAAGGAGTACGTGGCCTGCTAGTTAATTATATATATATGTAGTAGTCGTATATAAGTAGTGTGCTCTACCCTTAAAGTAGTAGCTTTAAGATTCGGTCCTTTTAGTATAGTTGGTTAGTACGTAGAGCCCGCCTCCTTATAAATTATAAGTCTAGATATTATTCTCTAAATAAAATATATTATACTTTAGTAAAAAAGAGTAGAGGGTTATTAAGAAAGTACTTTTTATAGTCTCTCTTCTAGTCTTTCTACTTCTTTTAGTTCTTCTCTATAAATATAGTTAGATCTTTAGATTTAGATATATCTAGAGAAGAAGTAGAGTAAATTAGTAATAAAGCGGCTAGAAGTATAGTAGATTATTATAGCTCTAGTAGTAGGTAAACTAATTCCGTCTAAATTAGTATAGAAAGTTATCTATCTATTATTATTTAGTATAGTTCTTTAAGAGACTTCTTAAGTTCTTATCTCTTTATAAGAAGTTTTATATATTCTATCTACTCTTTAAGGGTTTAAATCTCTTAGGTCTAATTTATAATATACTTCTATAGTTTAGTAATAGTTTATTATAATACCTTATATAGCTCTACTATAACTTATTATCTAGCTTCTTATTATTAGAAGTTACTTAGTATATCTACTATTTCTTTATTAGAAAGCTCTATAATTTAGTCTAATATCTCTACTTCTTAGTTAGAAATAGCTAGATTTAATACTAATTATAGAGGATCTCTATTATTTAATATAGTATTACTTATCTCTATAGTAGATTATATTAATCTTCTTAGTTCTAGTTAGACTATCTTAACTATAGTACTATATAGAGAGTAATTTAAATATAAGAATAGGGTTATTAGATAGTAGTATAGTTAGATAGAATAATAGAATATATTCTATTATAGAATAAATTATTACTAAACCCTTTTAATAGAAATCTAAGAGTATATATATAAAGAGACGCTAATCTATCTAGTATATAACTATTTACCGCCCTTTACGCTACCTTCTAACTATATTAGCTAAGGTATATATAGATCGGGTTATATCTAAGGCTAATTTCTAATAGTAGTAGATAAAAGTAAGTTATATCTCTTTTAATTATACTATAATAAAGATCTCTAACTAATAATTAGAAAAGCTAGCTAAGATCTCTATCTATACTAGTAAAGCCTTATACTCTTATTAGTCTTCTACTACTTCTATATATACTAGTAGACCCTTCTACTTATACTAGTCGCCTACTATAAAGATAATCTCTAGGCTAGTTATACTATACTATCTTATAAAGAAGTCTAATCTTTAGACTATCGTCTAGGCAGTTAACTCTAAGAATACTAAGACTATATACTACTATATCTATAAATTTTATAATCTTATAAAGAAGATAGAGAAATATACTAATAACGCTAAGACTAATACTAACTTTAAGAGTTTCTCTAAGTAAATAGTATTATTACTATATAGCTAGTTAGTTAGAGTAGTAGTAGTACTACTTTATATTATAACTATACTTCTATATAGATAAATACTAAGCTCTTTCTCTAATATCTATTCTATCTAGATATTTATTATAAGTATTATAATTCTAAAATTTTTAGCTATATTATAAGAATAGAGTTATTAGATAGTAGTATAGTTAGATAGAATAATAGGGTATATTCTCTTATAGAATAAATTACTACTAAACTCTTTTAGTAGAAATCTAAGAGTATATATATATAAAGAGACGCTAATCTATCTAGTATATAACTATTTACTACCCTTTACGCTACCTTCTAACTAGGTTAGCTAAGATATATATAGATTAGATTATACCTAAGGCTAAGTTCTAATAATTATCCCCTTTCTTTAGGAAGCTATCCTTAATAACCTAGATTATTATCTATCTCTATATTTCTATTCTAAGTTCTATAAGCCTTAGTTATTCTCTATACTTTATCTTAGATTTATATAGATACTTACTAATCTAAGATTTATATAAGCGTTTCCCTAATAAACTGGATTTTATCTATTCTAAATTCTTATATAGATAGAATTATCTAATTAGGCCTAGTATATCATGTAATATAATTAGGTAAGCCTAGGTACTACCTATATTAAAATCTTTTCTTAGAAATATTTCTTTCTTTAAAAAACTTCTTAACTCTTTATAGAGTTTTTTAGATTATTAGATATATTACCCGATTCTTATAGATATAGATTTATATAATAATAATAATAATAATAATATTATATAACTAGGTAGAGTAGTACTCTATAGGCCTATGCCTCCTCTAGTCTAAGCTACTATATAAGAAGAAACCTAAGAGGGGAAAACTTCCTTATATCGATAATTACATCTCGTTAAACCTTTATTTCTTCTTAAGTATATAGCTATAGGGTACACCTATTAGCCTATAGCCTATATTACCGTTATTTTACCCTTAGGTAGTACGTATAGGTACGGAGGTTATTAGTTAAGGGGTTCTTCCGGCATATACCGGGTTTCCTCTAATATATACCGGGTTTCTTCCGGCATATATTTCCGGGTCTACTAGAATTAGAGGAGTAGTAGGTGTGTAATTATCTACCGGGCGACGTTCTTAGAGTACTTATTAAGCTATCGTATAATATCGGAGGTTCTTATCGTATAGATAAGCTTCTACCTTTACGTGTAAAGATCGGGGTATATTACGAGATAGTAGCGTATTATACCTCTCCGGCTATACGTCTTATACTATAGAGACACGTCGGGGACGTCTCTCTTATAGAGGTAGTATAGAAGTTCTATAGCGCCCGTTCGGGCTTAGAGGAGTATAGATGCCTAGGCCTTTATAAGCCCTTTATATATCTATTTACTTAGCTCCTTCCATAGTCCTTAGATCTACTCTAGGTATCTATTCTACTAGAAGGCCTACTAGGCCCGGAGTGTCTCTTTCTACTTATCTTAGATCCACGACTATATACTTCGTCCGAGCTCTCGAAGGCTCTATTAGTCTAGAAGGGTATCTAGGTTATTCTTAATCTCTTATACTACTTAGTTTAAGTCTATTTCTATCGGGCACTTATACCGTAGTTAAGTCTAGCCTATATATAAGAGTACTTAGTAGTATATACTAACTCGCGCGCGTAGCGCGGCGAAGGTATATTCTACATTTTCTACACGTTCCTATGCTTATTATTTAGTAAAGTATACCACCCTCTATATCTAGTAGAAGTTATATATACTTATAACGTCTGTCTCGCGTCGTAGTAGTACCGTGTTAGTAGCTTTATATACGCCTAATATAAGACGGAGTATATGGTTCTATATAGATTCGAGCTTCATTCGCCTAGTCTATATAAGGGCTATATACTAGCACTCGTGTCCGTACGTGAAGGCGGGTCGTACTATAGATATATATAGCTAGCGTGCCTTATCCCGGGCGGTTCCCCACGTAGAGGCCGTAATCTAGTATATAGCGGCTTCTACCTAGAGGGCCCTAGAAACGGCGTATACTATCTATAGTCCCTATTTAAGCTTATTATCGATTATAATACTAAGTGCGTGTATACTTTGTATCGGCGGTTCGTCGAAGGCGTCTATTCTAGGGCGTCGCTCGCCTTCCCTAGTAGCCCATTTCCCATAGCGGTTAATAAAGTATATAAGTTAGTACTTTTCGGGGGCGAACTTTACTCCGTGGCGCTTTGCCTATTAGATATATCTCCCGTAGTCTTATTCGAGTCGTCTATATATTTAGCTAGTATTATTATTAATAGCTAGAAGGTATATATCGTCTACGTATTCTACTACCTCTATATATTATATTTTCTAGAGAAGGTCTATAGTAAAGAAGAGGAAGAGGATTAGGGAGATAGTACTTCCTTATAGAATGTCGTAAGCCGTCTTCTTATACTTACTTCGATATTCGGGGATATATATCTAGGTAACTCTTTTAGCGAGGAAGGACTATATAAACCGCGTAATCCACGTGGGTATACGCCTCTTCCATAAGTTATAGATAAGTCTCGTATAGTTTACTTTATCGAATACGCCGGCCATGTTAAGGGAGAGTAGCGTTACTATACGTCCCTACTTCTATACGGTCTAGATAACTTTAAGGATATATTAGATAGTAGTAATTAGGGAGCTTCTAGCCTTCGCCTTCTGGTTTACTAGAAGGAGGTTATATTTCTATACTACGGCGCTTATCTTCTTCGCGATCGTGGCCTCTAGTATCTTCCTAAGATAGAAGAGAAGGGCGATTAGCCTCTATCCTTTCGGGGAGCTAGGGTTCTTCCCTAGTTTTAGGAGTATAATGGTATAGACGGCCTAGAAGCTTTAGGGGTAGTATCCGTTCTTAATATATACTTAAAATATATAACTAATAAGCGGTAGGGTAGCTGGTATAGTACGTTTAAGGCATCTATTTAGTATTCTATCCGGTCCGGGTGCCTTATTATTCGGGAGTACTTTAACGGCGTTAAGTATATTCTCCTTAGTAACCTCTTAGGGGATATTAATTACGTCTAGATATTTAGTATTATTAATATCTAATAGGTCTACTAGCTCCGGGAGGGGAAACATAACTTTATATAAGATCTCCGTCTTCTCCGGGCTTATAGAGTATATCCTCTCTTAGTATATTAGGGGAGGCATTAGTAGCGGCGGTGTCGGCGCGTCTATACCCTTGGCCCACTTTACTATATACCATAGCCCTATGGCTTACCATGTGTATTTATTAGTAATTATATACTATTATTTTCGTTATTTATTACGGAGGGCCCTATTACGATATTATACTACTTCCTTCTACTCTTCCTACGCCTTGGTCGTCCGGATATAGTATATACATATATATAGTCTACAGGCGTCTCTTCTATACTCTCGCATTTAAGGTATACCCCTCGCTTCTAGGGGTCTATACGTTTAGTATAGTACGTGTTTATCTCTCGTAGCTTAATATACTTAAAGGAGGACTTGCACGGCCTTATCTATGGCTAGGCCGTTAGATACGTCGACTATAGAGGGGTCTAGAATCGCCGATTCTAGGTCCTCTAGGTATTTATCCTAATTAGTATCCTTCTATAGCTATTTCCTATATTATTCGTTAAGAGTGGAGACGTCTATTACGGTTTCTATATATTCGTGGTTAGAGTCCGTCTATATCCGGCTCGGGCGGTAGTACTATACTCTATGGCTAATGTACTTAGTGGCGAGGGTAAGGTCGAGCGTAGACCCGTCCTCATCCTATTTATGTTTCCTCTAGGTAATCTACCCTACGGGTATAAGGAGGTATAGGAAGTCATGGCACCGTGTATATAGTTCCCTTACTCTAAGTTCTTCTCTCGCGATAGCTAGGCCTCCCCACCATCTATAGTAGAGATTAAAGTCGCCTAGGAGGATATATTATCCCGGCGTCGTGGTGCCCTCGAGTATATTATCTAGCGTAAGCGATCGCTATTAATTATAGATATTATAGATATAGAGAGGCCCTATACTTATCTAGAGATATAGTATTATCCGGAGGTTATTACGTTTAGTATAAGACTATTCTAAGAGCGGGATCGACTTATATATATAAAACATAACTCTCCTATCCGGGCCCGTAGGGTGGATGGTATAGTATCCTAGGTATATTATTGGCTTGTTGGTTTGGTAGTATTTATATGGTTCCTAGATAGCTATTATTATAGCTCCTATCTCTTCTAGGAGCGTCGCTTAGTTTTCTCGTTTATATTATACGTTCGCCTATATAATAATAAGTATATCTTATACCCTTATTAGGTACTAGGGAAAGTTCGAGTCTATATATTAGTAGCGCTAAGGCGTGATTATCCTCGCGCGGTAGCGGCTTTAAGTATACCCCGGGGTCGGCCTATCTTTCTCTATATAGTATACTATTACGCGTTATCCTCTCCCCTTCGGGGGGTAGTTACCGGATTTATAAGTAAAGTTAGGGATAGCGGCGAGGGCAGCGAGGGCCTTATAGCTTAGTATATCTACCTCGCCCCTCTTATCTTTATCGCGTTAATATATTCTACGACCTACTTACATTTCGTATATATTACTAACTAGAATAGATGTTTCCCGTCGTAGTTAGAGTACTTAGCGGTATCCCTATCTCGCGTCTTATCGCTCTACGTCTTATAAGGGCATTCCTTAGTATTATAGCCCTATTTATACTACCTATAGGCGGTCTTCTAAGAGTACCTCTACCTAGTATACCTATATCCTTAATAGTTAAAGTATTACGTTATTATCTATACCCTATCCTATAGTTCCGCTATAAGTAGCTCTCCTTCGACTAGGAAGCCCTTCTATATTATTCTATAGACGAGAGCGGGGTCCCTAAGCTCTACTATTATAGTAGAGTGCTTTTTTAATTTTATCTTAATCCCTTAGACGTTCTTCTACCACGCCTTCGTGATCTTAATCCCGGGGTACTTTAGTTTATTAGATCGCTCTATTCGCTCGATATTATCTTCTCTAATAACGTGTCCTTGGACAGGGATAGTATATACCTATATTAGGTACGTGGTTACGCGGACGGACGCGCTAGGGAAGATATTATTAATCGCGTTTAGGTCGCGCGAGATAGTCTACTAGGCCGTGTTAGTAGTAGTAGTTAGTACTATACCTCCTAGGGTGAGTTTAGCGGCTACTATATTTAACTATATCCCTTTCTATTCGTTAATCTTATTTATAATATCCTTTAGGGACGCTTACTAGACTTATATAAGTACTTCTTTATCCTAGATAGTAACTCGTATACTATATACCCCGTCTATAGGTGCCCTTGGTATTTTAGCTAATATGGCTATTCCGCTTATAGGTGCGGCGACCTATGCCCACGTACTAGGGCGTTTTCCCTAGGTAAGGCCCTCCTAGATCCTCTATAGGCTAGCCTCTATACGATCTAGTCTAGATTCCGGGTCTAGTTCCGGCGCCTATTTTACTCCTATAGTAAGCTCTCTAATATTCTAGACGAGGTTCCGGAAGATACTAAGGAGGGCCGTTTCTCCCTTCTTAACTTCCCCCTCTACACGTGCTACCTAGTAGTTAATCTTATCTAGGAGGGTCTCCCCGGGCAGGGTCCCCTCTATCTCCATTATCTATAGCGTTATACGCCCTTAGTTATTCGTCGTTTATTAGACGGGGGTTTAATCGTCCTAGGATATGCCGCTATATAGCCGTTTCTACCGTACTAGTATTAGGGGTATACCTAGTAGAAGCCGAGGTACGTCGGTACCTAAGGCCGCTATAATTATTAGTAAAGGGCTACCCGTAACTAATAAAAAGGGGGTTAGCATATTAGCGTTTATTAGAGATAGTCTATACTTATATCATCGAAGAGCCTTTAAGCGTATATATATAGTATCTCTATACGTTAGTATTATCGCGTATTATACGCTACACGTACGTACGTATATTAGAGGTTGTTATACTCGGTATACTCTATCATTTAATATATGTAGATCGCTATATTGCCCCGAATTAACTAGTTTAGTCCGTTAGAGTATAAGAAGTTATAGATTTATATAGATTTACTATAATTTAGTATAATTTATATAATTTACTAATTTTTATACTATATTTAGCTAGTAATAATAATAATCTATAATAATCTATATAAATTAGTAATAATTATAATATAGTTTTCTAAAATCTTAATACTTAGAAGTAATTAGTATAGAAATAAGTACCTTTAAATAATCCTTATCTAGTATACATTATTAATATATTAAAAGCTATTAATCTACTCTAACCTAGGCTAGACTCTAATAATCTAGCTATATATTATTATAGTTATTACTTTCTATTATATACTACTTATAGTAGTACTAAATCTATAATATATAGTACTTATATAACTAAGAAGTATTATTATTTATAGGTATTTAAATAAGTTTAAAGAACTTTATATAGATTTACTTATATTAGTATAGATTACTACTAGGTCTCTAGTAATCTCTACTAATATAGAGTATAGTACTACTAATTATAATACCTTAGAGAAGGCTTTCTATAAGCTATATATCTAAGATAAGAGTTATATCTAGAAGTATAATTCTAATATAATCTATAAGGATTTATTAGAATCTACTATAGCTATTATTACTATAATTACTAGATAATATTATTTTTCTTAAATTATTATAGATTCTTACTAATATATATTAATCTCTATAATAGTACTAAAATCTCTACTACTTTAGACTTCTTTCTATATACTAGAAATATTAAAATTTCTAGAAAAAATTCTAGAAAAAAGACTAAGGTTCCCTTCTTATATATACTAAAGAGCTATAAATTTAGAGAAGATAGCTCTAATCTAGAAGTTTCTATACTAAAGGTATATAGTTCTATACTAATTATTAAATCTTTTTACTAATTTATATAATTCTTAGCGTGCCCACGCTAGTCCGTCTCTCTCTACCCCGATTTCTACTACTCTATAGGTTTCTATAGAGGAGTTTATAGCTATAAGGCGCGCTATATAGAGTTTATAGCGTTAGAATAAAAGGCTAGAGACTTATATTATAAAGCTCTATACTATACTAAATAAGAACTAGTAGAAGGAATTAGATATAATTATTATAGTAATTAGTACTTCTACTTTTACTCTAACTTAATTAGTTTAGATCTATACTAATTAGTACTAATATATTTCTTTTATCTAGTATTTTTAGTTTTTAGTTTTAATTTTAAAGTAATCTTACTTCTTCTAGATAGATTAGTATAAGTTTATATAGATCTATATAGATCTTTATATTTTCTTTTAGCTTTCTTAATTTTATCTTTCTTTAATAATAACTTCTTTAATCTCTTTAGTAATCTATACTAATCTATACTAATTAGTACCGATTTTTAATATCTATTTCTCTTAGTAAATTATTTTTCTTAAGTCTCTTTTTTAGTTAAATTTTTTAAAGTTCTAAGTTTAAACTTTCTAAGGGAGTTCTAAGTTTAAACTTTCTAAGGGAGTTCTCTTAATTCCTTAGAATATTTTAAAGATCTAGATTTCTTTTACCTTCTTTCTTTTAGACGGCTATCCTTAGCGCTAAACTATACTAAAAAACGTTAAATTACTATATTTTAGTATAATTCTCTATAATAATATAAGAAACCTTCCTTAATAAGGGTGCGGCTTATCTCTAAAGTAGTCCGTTCCATAGAGTATCCCGGCTTTTCTAAAGGTAAAAGTACTTAGAAGGCTCCGAGAGGTATAAGTAGGTTTATAGTAAGTATTAATAGAGTATAAATAGTAACTAGCTAGTAGACGAGTAAAGTAGTAATTATATTAGTATAAGTTTAAATTAATTACTATAGAACTATCTCTAGAGGTTAGGTCTAAAGAGTCTATATAGTTCTACTAAGGTCCTCTAATTAGAATACTTATTCTAAGTATTTAGTATATTACTTAGAATACTAATATTCTATTTCTAATTACTAGGTAGGTTACTTAGAATATCTATTCTAAGTACCTATAATTAGTTCTTCCTATAGGTATCTATCTCGGTCCTAGGTTATTATCTAAGGCTACCTATTATATTATAGATATCTCTTCTATATACTATACTATCTCTTACGCTACTCGTGCTAGAGTCTATATATTCTTCTATAGCTCTAGCTAGTAATTTATTATATAATGCCCCTTCTAAGGTACTTTGTCCTAAAGTACTTCCGTAGCTACTTATAAGTAGAGGGTTATTCTAACTTCCTTTAGTAAGGAGCCCTTCTTCCTTTTCTTTCGTTATACCTAGAGTTATAAAATTAGTTAAGCCTTCTAAGTCTAATCCGGCGAAATAGAGAGTTACTTTATCTATCTTAATTAATTATAAGGGTAATAAGATACCTTTCCCTTACTCATTTTATAAGAAACACAGCCTAATCTATAGGGCGGTATTCATAAAGTCCAATAAGTATTTAGAGTATATTTATTAAGATTATATTGTAAGTAAGTATAGAATTAAGGCTTTAAGTAAATTATCTTATAAGTTTTCTTTCTTTTCATTAGAGCTAGTAAGTAATATCTCTAGATAAGAAGATTTATACTAAAAAGACTTATCTTAAGCTAGAGAAAGAATATACAGCCGCTACTTAGCAAAAAGCTTAGTAGAACGCTTAGACCGCCTTTACGCGTCTAGAGCGTTTAGAGAAATAGTAGAAGCTATTAGAGTATTATTAAAATAATATACTTTATTAGAATCTATTAGTAATAGATCTTAAGAAGAAGAAGAAGTAACTCGAATAATAATAGAGAGTTACTATCAAGGAGGTTCTGAATCCTCCCTTAGATTTTAATAATTCTTAGCTTAGTATAGAGGACTAGGCGAGTCTAGGTTTATTTAATAGAACTTCTATAATAGTTACTAGTAGTTCGTTAAATATTCCCTAGGTTTCTAAGTATTTAATTTATATCTATAGCTCTTCTACTTAATTAGGTATTCTAATATTTTATCGCTAATTCTAGATTCTAGAATCTTTTTAACTTCGAATTCTTTATCTATAGCTTTAATATTAGTTTCGACTTTTATATTACGTAGTACTAGTTCTAGTAATAAGATATAAAATACTAGGTATATTCTTATATTCTAAGGTAAAGATAGTTTATAATTAACTTCTAAAATTTTTTATTTTACTTAGAAAGGTCTAATCTTCTTAAAGTCTAGTTTACTACTTAGTTATTATATCTTAATGTTTTTCTATATAAGGAATACTAGGTCTCCCCCCCTTAGAGATAGTCTCTTTATTCTCTTTTAATTTATATATTTTATTATTCTTTTATTTATAAAAGAAAGTTTAGTCTATAGCTCCGAGTATAGCTTATATAGCTATTCTACCTTAATCTTTACTTTCGGTATAGACTATTCTAGTTTATAATTATAGCTAGCTATAGGGTTAAATCCGTAGTTCGCATAGAACGGTAAGGTTTTAGTTATTAAGGTTATCGCGCTATTATAGACGAATTAAGCTAGTAGTAGTAGTTCTACCTAATTATCTTATTATTCGTTAATATAGTATTAGAGATATTATTCTAGTATTCTATTTAGAATCTCTATTTATCTATCTATCTATAGATAGTAGACTATTAATAGTTAGTAGTTTATTCTAAGCTATTATACTAGGCTTTTCTAAAAGTTTAATATAAAGAGCTTATCTCTATTAGATATAATACTATTAGATAAACTATGGTTTACTATAACTACTTATAGAAATATATAGGCTATTTCTTCTATATCTATATCCTTTTAATAGGGTATAAAGTAGGCGTACTTTATAAGCTTATTAACTACTACTAGTATAGTATTATACTATACTCGCAAAACTAGTTCTCTTAAGAGTAGTAGATCTATTATAAAGTCTATAGAGATTATTTTCTAAGCACGTAATAGTAGGGGAATTAGTTAAAGTTCTCCGTATAGTTTATATCTATTAGATTAGCTTTTACTATATAGAATATAGTTCTATATAACTTTCTTAATTACTTATCTTTTCTTATAAGTTATATAGTATCTCTTAAATCTTCTATAAGTTTTTATTTCTCTTTAATATCTATATATTAGATCTTCGTGGAATTTTTTAATAAAATAGTAGATCTCGTCCCTTAGGATTATACTTCTTTCCTTAGGGTCCTTAAGTATAAATTCTTTCCGTATTACTATAATATATTATATTAGTTTAAGGTTTCCTTCTTTAGTAATCTCTAATATAGTCTATTCTATAGTAGGTTCTTTTCGCTTATATTCCGCCTATTAGCTAAGGGTATTAGCTCTTCCGTTTTCGGATCCTTTATAGTATATAATTTAGATATTAAACTCTATAAGAAGCTCATACTAACTAATTTATTTCTTTTAGAGTTCCTTTATTATAGTAAAGATAGTTAGGTTTTTATAGTTAGTATATACCTTTACTATATGGCCTAATCTATAGAGATAGATTCTCTATTTCTTAAGATACTTAATTATAGTATAGAGTTCTTTTTCGTAGATTAGCTAATTTATTTCTAATTCTTAGAATTTTTAGAAGTAGAATACTATAGAATATCTTTTCTCTTATTTATCTATCTAGGTTAACTACCCTCTAATAGCGAATTCTAATACGTCTATCTTAACTTTATAGAGTTTTTCTATTTAATATATCTTTAATATAGGTTTAGTTATAATAGACTCTTTTAATTATTAAAATACTTATTCTTACTTTAGTTCCTATTTAAATATTATATTTTTCTTTATAAGCTTATATAGTAGGGCCGTTTTTATAGAATAGTTATATATAAATTTTCTATAAAAGTTCGTGAATCTAGTGAATCCTTAGATTTCCTTAACTATCTTAGATTATTTCTAATTTTTAATAGCCTTAATCTTCTTTAGGTCTATTTATATTTCTCTAGGTATAATTTTAAATTCTAAAAATATAACTTTCTATATATAGAAGATACTCTTCTTTAATTCTACTAGTAGGTTCGCTATTTATAATTTCTAAAGTATCTTATATACGTAGTCTCTATACTCTAATAGATTTCTTAAATAAATTAATATATTATCTAGATATACTATTATAAAGTAGTTAAGGTATTCCCTTAGTACGTCGTTAATTAGTACTTAGAATATAGCTAGTATATTAGTTAGTCTAAATAGTATTACTAGATATTTATAGTAACTATATTAAGTCCGAAAAGCTATTTTCTATTTATCTTCTTCTACTATATATATAAGGTTATAGACTTCTTATAAGTCTATTATAGTAAAGTACTAAGCTTCTATAAGTTAGTTCTATAATTTATTAATTTAGAGTAGAGGGTATCTATTTTTAATAGTAATATTATTTAAGTATTAATAGTCTATATAGGGTCGTTTACTCCTGTCCTTCTTTAGTATAAAGAGTATTAGATATTCTATAGGTAATTTAGAGAATCGGATATATCCCTTTACTTCTATTTTCTTAATATATTATCGCGTTATCTCTAGTTATTTTTTAGTAAGTTAGTATATACTTTTAAATATAGATACTATTCCTAGTTAGAGTATTATTATATAATTATACGGGCTATACTTTAGTAGTTCTATCTTAAGTTCTTCTTTAAAGATAATATAGTATTAGTAGTATTTCTTCGGTATAAGTACGTCGTTTATTTTTTAAATCTATTTATCTATAGACGTGCTTTATTATACTATATATTTCTTACGTAAGGGTCCGCTCTTTATATTACCTTATTTATTATTAAGCTTCTAAATATAGTAGATAGACTTTCTAGTCGTTAGCGCCTTCACGGGTTTATTAATCTCTACTTCTTCTTTAATAGTTTCTAAGGGTCTTAATATTCCCTAGGGTATAATTTCTTTAGTTTTCTAGTTAATCGTAGGGTTAACTTCTTTAAGCTATAGTATTCCTAGAATTAAGTCGTATTATTCTAGCTCCGCTATATCTAGTTATAATTATTAGTATTCTACTATTAAGACTAAATCTAGAGGTTCTATTTCTAAGTATACTATTCTATTAGTATATTCTATATTAAGTCCTTTAAATATAGATAGCTTATATAGTTCTTCTTTACTATTATAGGGTATTTTTAGTTTATCTACTATGGTTAGAGAGATAAAATTAGACTATACTCTACTATTAATTAGTACTTTAATAGAGTATTTTTAATAGAGCTAAATTTTAAGAGATATTTATATTTCGTTATCTAAGCTACTAATAGATATAAGAGATTTTCTTTTTAGCTTAGCTATTTCTCTTAGAGCGTCTAGCCTTTCTAGTTTTGTCGTAGTTTACTAAGTTCTTATTTCGTTTCTTATATAAGTTAGATTATAGATTAAACTTATTTCCTAATTTCGCCTAAGTCTACTTAAAGGTTATACTATATAATAGCCTTAGATATTAGATAAGTTCGGTACGTAACATCTAGGCATTAGGTATATTAATTCTCTAGGTAAATCTTATTTTCTACTTATTTTAATATAAAGTAGTTTTTATCGGCTTCCTTAGTAATTATTTCGTACTATTATATATCTTTATCCCTAAAGGCTTTTAGAATTACTTAATTTTAATACTATTATAGAAACTATTTCTAAGTTCGCTTCTTATAGAGGTAGCGAAGATAGTTATTATAGATATAAGTAATCTAGAAGGTCTTACTATGTTCCTCATGGTAGGGTAAAATAAGTTAGTTATCTTCTAATTAGATTTCCGTGTCTCTTCTAGGTAGGTCTCTATTATTCTTATCTATATACTTTCTATAGTAATAGATAATATAGTAAGTAATAGGGTCTTATATTATTATTAACTTATTATATAGTTCTTCTATAGTAAGGGTTTCTTCCTTACTATTCTCTTCTATAGTACTTCCTTTAATTATTACTTCTTTAGATACCGTTTCTTTAGTTAGTTTAGATCTTCTTATTACTTCTAAGTATTTCTATAGTTCTACTTTTTTATAAAGTAATAGAGGTTATTTACTAGCTATTAAAATGTTTCTTTTCTTTAGATACTAATCTATACTATCTTTTTCTAACTTATATATAAAATAGAGGTTATTAGTATAACTAGTCTATAACATAGCTATATAAGGTACTTCTTCCTTTTCTACGGTAAAGTTCCCTTATCTTAGTACCGGGTCTTTAATCTAACTTTTCTTATTCTTATTTTTTAGGTATTCGCGTGTATAGTATCCCTTTTTCTTATAGTAGAGATACTTACCTTCCTTCTTTAGTTACTCCTTTTCTTTATTAGATAGTTATTTCATCTATAATATACTAAGTTCTATAGGTGCGGGTCCGTTATAGAATCCCTTATATAAGTAGTTTAGAGCTTTATTAATGTAGCCCTTCCTTATATCTTATTTAAGTATAGGTTAAAAGACTCTCTTCTCTCTTTTCTTATAGTATCTCTTATATAGTTAGTTATTAATCTAGACTATAAGCTTAATATACTTCTAGAGGTTAGTAGAACGGTCTCTCTCTCTAGAGATTTCGTCCTTAACGTTATTATATAATCTAGTATAGAACTAGAGGATTAGGGGTTTATTATTTTATCCTAGTTAACTAGAGATTTATTAGAACTTTAAAGCGTAGTTAGACGTAGATTTTATTTAGACTATTTACTAGATCTATCTCTTAGCTATCCTTTACTTATCTATATCTCTAAAAGTTATTTTAATATATTCCTTAAATTCTTTAAAGCGTTTAAAGACCTTAGTAGTATTATTCTATTAATTCTACGGATCGTTTTCTATAAAGTCCCTTAAGTAGAGTTTAAACTATATAAGTATATCTCCCTTTAGTAGTCTAGTAGTAAATATAACTTATTCTTCTAGGTCCTAAATTTAATAGACCTAGAGGTATATTCTAATCTATATTAGAAATCCTTAGAGTTTGCTTCGCTTACCTTTAAAAGGTTCTAGGATTTTTCTTTTAAAGCCCTCTTTAGCTTTTCTAAGTTTAATATTTTTCCTTTAGAGCTCTATAACTTACTCCTCTAATTTAGTAATAAGATATCTAACTTATTCTATAGTTAGTACTTATAGGGTGGTTTATAAAGATAAGGATTATCTATTATTTACTATTTTATATTTAAATAGATAGCGTGAATACTTGCTTTAGAGTCTAAGACGAGTAATTAAACTATAATAAACCTTCCTTAATAAGGGTACGGCTTATCTCTAAAGTAGTCCGTTCTATAGAGTATCCCGACTTTTCTAAAGATAAAGATACTTAGAAGGCTCTAAGAGATATAAGTAGGTTTATAGTAAGTATTAATAGAGTATAAATAGTAACTAGCTAGTAGGCGAGTAAAGTAGTAATTATATTAGTATAAGTTTAAATTAATTACTATAGAACTATCTCTAGAGATCGGGTCTAAAGAGTCTATATAGTTCTACTAAGGTCCTCTAATTAGAATACTTATTCTAAGTATTTAGTACGTTACTTAGAATACTAATATTCTATTTCTAATTACTAGGTAGGTTACTTAGAATATCTATTCTAAGTACCTATAATTGGTTCTTCCTATAGGTATCTATCTTAGTCCTAGATTATTATCTAAGGCTACCTATTATATTATAGGCACCTCTTCTACGTACTATACTATCTCTTACGCTACTCGTACTAGAGTCTACGTATTCTTCTATGGCTCTAGCTAGTAATTCATTATAAATAATACGGCTTCCTTTACTAATTACTACTTATATACTAATATTACTACTTTACTAATATTTATTATAGGTTTCTAAGTATCTTTATTAGAATTATATTCTTTCTAATAAATTTTATATAGCTATATACTATCTTTAGTATATTATTAGCTAAGTATCTATTTAACTTTATAGATATCTATAACCAAAAAAACTTCTCATACCCCAACGGACCAAACTAGTTAATTTAGGGCAAAACAGCGATTTATATACATTAAATAATAGAGTATACTAAGTATAACAACCTCCGATACACGTGCGTATATATAGCGTATAATATACGACGATACCGACGTATAGAGATACTATATATATACGCTCGAAGACTCTTCGATAACACGAGTATAGACTATATCTAATAAATACCGACACGCCGACCCCCTTTTATTAGTTAAGGGCTACCCTTAACTAATAACCATGGCGGCCTTAGACATTATAATACCCCGGTATACGCCGGATATACCCCTACTAGTATAGTAGAAACGGCCATATAGTAACATTAATATAGATAGCTAGACACCTATCTAAAATATAGGAACTAACTAAGGGTGCGAAGTACTATAGATAACCTAGACTAAGGGGACCCCGAGAGGGGAGACCCTCCTAGATAAAATTAAATACTAGGTAATACGTATAGAGAGGGACGCCGAGAAGGGAAAGAAGACCCTCCTTTATATATTCCGGGATCTTATCTAGAACCTAAGAGGAATTATAGAGGAAGAAAGAAAGTCGCCATAAGAGGAACCTAGTAGTAGGCTCGACTAAATAGAAGCTAGCCTATAGAGAATCTAGGAAGAGCTATCCTAAGGTAAGCGCCCTAACACGTAGGCTTAGATTATAGTAACACCCGGAGCTACCGCACTAAGGACTACTAGAACCATAGATAGAGTATATAGTATACGTATTATAACCTAGAATAAGGATATACTAGCGTAGGTCTAATAGGCATCCCTAAAGGAAATTATAAATAAGATTAATAAATAGAAAGAAATGTAGTTAAGCGTCGTAGCTACTAAAGTTACGCTAGGTAGGGTAGTACTTACTACTATAATAAATACTATATAGTAAAATATCTCGCGAGATCCGAACGCGATAGATAGTATCTTCCCCAGCGCGTCTATTAGGGTAGCTATATACCCGATTATAGTATATATAGTACCCGTGTAGGGATAGGCTATCGGAGCGGAGAATATTACGCGTATAGAATAATCTAATACGCGAAAATACCCAGGGATTAAGATCGTAAAAGCGTGGTAGAAGAACCTATAGGCGATTAAGACGACGGCGAAAAAACACTCTATTATAATTATAGAGCTCCGAGACCCCGCCCTTATATAATATATTATATAGAAGGGATTCCTAATAGAAGGAGAGCTCCTTATAGCCGAGCTATAGGATAGGGCATGGGTAATAACATAGTACTTTAACTATTAAGGGTATAGATATACTATATAAAGGTACTTATAGAAGACTAAGTGCGGATAGTACCGTAGGGACCACGCTATCTAGGAGTGCCCTTATAAACTGTGAGAAGACGGACTAAGAAATAGGGATATAGTATAGTATTTAAACTATAACGGGAAACACCCGTTATGGTCGTTAACGTGTATAAAACGTAAATAGATTATAGAATATATTCATATGATAAAAGCAAGAGGCGCGAGATAGTTATAGAATATAATACCTACTATAAGCCCTTCCTTTATAACACCCCTAACCTCCCCTCCGGAAGGTAGTTAGGCGGGATAGTAGACTATTCTAAAGATAATAGGACGACTAAAAGGCATAGTTAAAGCCGCTACCGCGTGAGGATAGTCACGCCTCTAAGGAATAAGTATATAGATATATATACTCTCTAGTACCTAATAAGGGACTAGAATATACTCTAAATTATATAGGTAAATATATAATATAAAAGAGAGAACTAGGCGACGCTCCTCGAAGAGACCGGGGCTATAATACTCGCTATCTAGGAACCCTATAAACACTACTAGATAAGTAAACTAACTATACACCCCGGATACTATACTATACACCCTCTAGGACTAGAAAGACGAGTCCTCTTCTATATTTATAGGTTAATACTACTCTTATTATGGTCGTATACCGAGCGCGATAACCTTAGAATAATACTACACCTATAAATAGATATAGGCCCCCTATATATATATAATATATATAACTAATAATATATACTTATACTAGATAAGATACTCGAGGGTACTACGGAACTAGGGTAACACATCCTTCTAGGAGACTTTAACCTCTACTACTAATAGTAGGGAGGCCTAGCTATAGTTAGGGAAGAACTTAGAGTAAGGGAACTACGTACCCGCTACCACGACTTTCTATACCTACTTATATCTATAGAATAAGTTATATAGAAAAAACATAAATAGGACGAAGACGGGTCTACGCTTAACCTTACCTTCGCTACGGAGCACATTAGTTACCGGATCTAATACTACCGCCTAGGCTAGGTATAGACGGATTCCGACCACGAATACATGGAAACCGTAATAAATATATATACCCCGAATAAATAACGGGGATGATAGATATAGAAGAACACTAACTAGGAAAAGTACCTAAAGGACCTGGAATCGGCGATCCTAGATCTCTCTATAGTTAATATATCTAATAATCTAGCTATAGACCAGGCCGTATAGACACTCCTATAAATATACTAGAATGCGAGAAATAAACACGTACTATACCGAATATACCGGCCCCCGGAAGTAAAGGGGATTCCTCGAGTATAAGAAAGTAGATAAGACGCCCGAAGGCTATATAGACGCGTATACCGTATAAGAATACCCGAGTCATAGAAAGAATAGAAGGAAGTAATATAATAACGCGATAAAGTCCTCTATAACGAAAGGCGTAAATAGTAGTATATAATTACTAGTTAATAGATATAATACGTAATAGGGCTATAGTATATAGCGAAATAGGCTAAGGGCGTAGACACTCCAACACCCCTACTACTTATACCTCCCCTAATATATTAGGGGAGAATATACTCTACGGGCCTTAAGAAAACTAAGGCCCTATAGAAGGCTATATTCCCTCTCCCGGAACTAGTAGACCTATTAGACGTTTACGGCGCCGAATACCTATACGTGGTAGATATCCCTAAAGAAGTTACGGAGGAGGACATACTTAATATTATTAAGATACTCCTAAATAATAAAGCACCTAGACCAGATGGAATTCTAAATTAATACCTAAAAAGTACTATAAAAGCGACCCTACCGCTTATTACTCGTATATTCTAAGCATGCGTCACGTAGGGGTACTACCCCTAGAGCTTCCGAGTTATCTATACTATTATACTCCCGAAACTAGGAAAGAGCCCTAACTCCCTAAAGGGATAGAGACTAATCGCCCTTCTCTTCTACCTAGATAAGATACTAGAGGCTATAATAGCGAAGAAGATAAGTACCGCGGTATAGGAATATAATCTCCTCCCTCCGAACTAGAAGGTAAAGGTAGATAGCTCCCTAATAATAGCTATCTAATATATTATTAAAGTCGTCTAGGCCGTATGGAAATAGAGACGGGTAGTATTACTTCTCTCCCTTAATATAGCCGGAGCGTTTAATAAGGTAAACCATATAAGACTTATTTATAACCTCCGGATAAGACGAATACTAGAATGGATTACACGCTTTATATAGTTATTCCTTATAGGAAGAATAACTTAGATATATATCCCTAGGTACCAGAGCGAATATAAAGAGACGGTATACGGCATCCTATAAGAGAGTACCATCTCTCCGATTCTATTCCTCTTCTTTACGGTAGACCTTCTTTAAGAAATAAAGTACATAGAGGTAGTCGGATACGCTAATAATATATACCTCCTAGCTATTAATAATAATACTAACCGAACGTATAGACGACTAGAATAGAACTATAAGAGGTGCCTCTAGTGGGTAAAACGCCATAGAGTAAAGTTCGCCCTAGAGAAATACTAGCTCATGCACTTTATTAATTATTAAGGGAAATAGATAACTAGAGAAGGTAAATAACGCCCCGAATTAACGTATTTAACGAACTACTAGTATAAAGCATACGCGCGCTCGGAGTTATACTAGATAGCAAGCTTAAATAGGGACCATAAGTAGCATACGCCGTCTCTAGGGCCCTCTAGGTAG
>NW_022985549.1:92150-371141 GCF_010093815.1 Pseudovirgaria hyperparasitica
CTTATATATCTACTACTCCTCTAGTACTAGTAGACCTAGAAATATATACCGGAAGAGACCCGGTATACGCTAGTAGTAACCCGATATATACCGGAAGAACCCTAGGAGAACCCCGATTATTAGTTAAGGGCTACCCTTAACTAATAACCTCCGCATCTATACGTGCTACCTAAGGGTAAAATAACGGTAATATAGACTATAGGCTAATAGGCGTACCCTATAGCTATATACTTAAGACGAAACAGAGGTTTAACGAGATATAGTTATAGATATAAGGAAGTTTTTCCCTATAGGGTTTCTTCTTATATAGTGGCTTAGACTAGAGGAGGCATAGGCCTGTAGAGTACTACTCTACCTAGTTATATAATATTATTATTATTATTATTATTATTATAGATATCCGTACCTTCTTATATAACTACTTTATATAGTATCTATTTAGAATAATCTAGTAATAATAAGATATAAAATAGCTTAAGAAGTATAATATAGAATATATTATATATCTTTAATATAGAAGGGAGTTTTAACTTATATATCTAGTTATTAATTATATAAGTAATCTTATATAGATCTATTATTATATAGTTAAGCTTCTTCTTTAGTCTAATACTATAAATATTCTTACTATTTAGTAAAACTTTATCTCTAATATTAAAGATTATAGGTTTTCTATCCTTATTATAGTATAATTTACTATAATCTATAGTATCTTATAGTAACTTTATAATACTTCTTTATATTTAGAATAGTTCTATAATAATTTCTATTACTTTAATATTAGAATATTATACTTTAAACTAAGTTCTTAAGAACTATATATTATAGTTCTAACTAAAGTTTACTTTAAATAGACTTATATAGATTAATATATATTAGCTATTATTATATATAAATTCTATAATATAGACTAACCTTATCTAGTTATTCTATTTATAGTTATAATATATATATATAAATATATCTTAACTATCTAATTCTACTACTCTATCTATCTATCTATTTATAGATAGAATATAGTACTAAGTTTCTATTTAATTTCTAGTATATAGTAGAAGTCCTTCTAAAATTTAGATATTATCTATAGACCTTTATCTAAAACTATACTATTTAGTATACTATAGAGCTAAACTATATTATAGAGTAGTATATCTATAAGATCTAGTACTTAGATTATTTTCCTTATAGAGATATAGTATAATATCTTTATAAATCTATCTAGAACTATAAATAAACTATTATAAATATTTCTAAAACGCTTACTTAGGGATAGATCTATAATAAAATCTATTAATAATTTCTTCTATATCTCCTTTAGTATAGGTAATAGCCTTAATTTACTATATAGTAAGTATCTATATACTTTTATATACTAGTAAATATTATATATTTTTATATAGTTCTTTATATATTTATAAAGATCTAGCTAGTTATATATTCTTTAGATTAAATTAACTATTCTTATAATACTAAAGTATTCTACTAATATATAATTATACTATTCCCTTAAAATATTAATTTATAAGCCGTCTTCTAGTATATAGAGTTAGTCTTAGAAGTAGATTATATCTAATTATTATTTCTATCTTAATAACTATAGTAGATCTATAGCGCTTCCTTTTATACTTATAACTTTCTTTACTAATATATTAGAATTCTAGATAGATTTAATTAAGTCTTTAAGGGTTTTCTTAGTTTCTTAGATATTTATTTAGATTACTTAATACCCGCTCTAATTTCTATAGAGAATTACTAAAAGTATCCTAGCTTCTAGTATTCTATTAGATAACTAGTCTTATAGTATCTATAGTATAGTATAGTCTAAATTATACTAACTATCTACATTATTCTATAACAATTTCTTATAATCTTTACGCTATAATAGAGAATTAGCTTTATTCTCTCTTCTAGCTTTATATAAGATTTTAAAATTAAATATTAATATCTACTTAGTCTAATATACTTATTAGTAATTAAGGACCTTAGTTAATATAAAGTAATATAGATTTATATAATCTAATAATAATTTAATCTAATATATAGAACCTTCTAAATAATATTACTATTACTTAAAACTCTTAATAATTATAAGTAGTTTCTAGTTATATATATTATAATATATCTCTATATCTACTATTTTATAGAAAAAGAAGATAACTAGATACTATTATATCTTATCTTTTATATCTTTATATAGTTAACTACTAATTCTAGTAATTATAAATTCTAATATATTAGTTTCAACCTAAATATACTTCTTAGAATTAAAATACCTAAGAATTAGTATAGTTATAAAGTAATTCTTTAATAATTAAAATATATCTTATACTTCTAGTACTAACTATATCTTAACTAACTTAGCTTTATACTAGACTCGCCTATCTATAGAGATTTTACTACTATTCTCTATAAGTTTATTAAGTAGTATTATAATTTATAAGAAGCCTATAATAAATTTATAATAATAGTTTATAAAATCTATAAACGTTATAATTTAATATATAGTAGTAGGTTCTAGCTATTCTATAATAGTCTTTATATACTCTAGCTCTATTTTTAGACTACTATATATTATAATAAAGCTAAGAAACTAAACTTCTTATTAGTAGAACTTATATTTAGATAATTTTATATAGAGTTTATACTATCTTAGATAATCTTATACTAATTTTATATATTCTTTATAATTCTATATACTATTAGAGTAAATTAGTATATTATTAAGATAAACTATATAGATTATATTAAGTAATTCTATAAGTATAGTATTAATATATTCTTAAAATACTTCTAGTATATTTATTAGCCTAAATAGTATAATAGTATACTTAAAATAACTATATCTAGTCTAAAATATAGTTTTCTACTTATCTCTATAATAAAATTAAAGCTAGTAATATATATCTTATAAATCTAGCTTTATAAAGTACTTTACCTTTATTAATTAGTCTAAAGATTTACTAACTAGTAATAATAGATAATAATTCTTCTTAGTTACTATATTTAGTATCTAATAGTTAATATATAGATATAAACTTCTATCTTTCTTCTTTATAAAGAGAATAGATATACTAGCTAATAATATACTATAATATATCTAGTCTCTTCTAAGGTATTCTTTAATATATTTATAAAGAACTTTAAGTTCTAGTCTTAAAAGTAGATAAAGTAGACTATAAGAGATATCTACTCTCTCTTTAAGCTTAATCTTTAGCTTATATAGTCTATAATTAGAGAGAAGTAATATATCTTCTACTAAAAATGTATCTATATACTATAAAGATATATTAGATAGTATATCTTTACTCTAATTATTACTATTATTCTTATCTTTATTAATAATTAATAAAGATATAAGATAGATTAGTAATAATTAGATCTATATAGTAAGATTCTATACCTCCTTACTAATAGTTATAACTTACTAGTATAGTTTACCGCGATATTAATAGAATATTAATATCTTCTTCTAAAAATTAAGAATTAGATTTAGGCGTTTAAGCTAAGATATTCCTAGAATTATATTCTATTAGCTAATATTAGTTATAATAAATTTATTAGATATCTACTATTTTATTATCTTTAAGTTATAAACTTTATAATTTATTATAGCTTTATCTAAAGTTCTAACTTTATATCTATTAACTATAATAGTTTAGCTAACTTTACTAAGATTATATAATAATCTATACTCCTTTATAAGAATTAATAAAATATAGTTATCTTCTATACTAATATCTATAAGAGCCTATATAGTTTTATTACTATTTACTATAGATAATAATACTTTTAGTAATATTAGGTCTTTACTTACTAGAAGACGCTATAGCTCCTTCTAAGTATATATAATTTAGCTAAGAACACGATTAGATCTTATATACTAGTCTATTCTTTTTTTAGATTCTTATAGTTACGTAAAATATATTCTATTTCTCTATACTTATAATAATAAAGTATACTATAATCCTACTATTTTATAATAGGTATTATATTTAAGTCTATATCTTATCATTTTTTACGTTAAGAAGTACTATCTTAATTATTTTAGTATTCTCTTAACGCGTTTCTATTCTAATTTATACTCTTCTAGTACTAATTATAGTAAGGTTACTCTTAATTAAATATATTTAATTAATCTTATTTCTAACCTATATAAGGTTTATTAGTTTTACCTAGAGAGCCGCGTTCCTTAAGAATATAGTAGTATTTATTAGCTTTCTCCTCTAATTTATATAGATAGTTAAAACTTAATAATACTATTTCTAGTCTTTTATAAATTAATAGAAGTAGTACTTTATAAAACTAGAATATATAAATATTTTTCTATAGTATAGGAATATTATTCTATAGGGTTTAAAGGTTATAGTATTAGAGTAGTTAAGTAGGTATCTAGTTTAGTTATTATACTACGCTTCTTAAGTTAGATAGTATCTTTCTTTTATATTCTCTATCTATTCTAAGGGTATTTAGTATAAATATAGCTAAATATTTCTAGGTTATTATAGATAGTAGCTATACTTCCTTCTATCTATTCTATTAATTATAGAATTATAAGTCTAGGTATTATTCTCTAAATAAAATATATTATACTTTAGTAGAAAAGAGTAGAGAGTTATTAAGGAAGTACTTTTTATAGTCTCTTTTCTAGTCTTTCTACTTCTTTTAGTTCTTCTCTATAAATATAGTTAGATCTTTAGATTTAGATATATCTAGAGAAGAAGTAGAGTAAATTAGTAATAAAGTAACTAGAAGTATAGTAGATTATTATAACTCTAATAGTAGGTAAACTAATTCTATCTAAATTAGTATAGGAAGTTATCTACCTACTATTATTTAGTATAGTTCTTTAAGAGACTTCTTAAGTTCTTATCTCTTTATAAGAAGTTTTATATATTCTATCTACTCTTTAAGAGTTTAAATCTCTTAGATTTAATAAGTAATATACTTCTATAAAAAAAAAAACTTCTTACACCCTAACGGACCAAACTGGTTAATTTAGGGTAAAACAGCGATTTATATACATTAAACGATAGAGTACACCGAGTATAATAACCTCCGACATACGTACGTACGTATAGTATATAATACGTAACGATACCGACGTATAGAGACACTATATATATATACTTAAAGACTCTTTAATAACACGAGTATAGACTATATCTAATAAACGCCGATACGCCGACCCCCTTTTATTAGTTAAGGGCTACCCTTAACTAATAACTATAGCGGCCTTAGGTATTATAATACCCTAGTATACGCCGGATATACCCCCACTAGTATAGTAGAAATAGCTATATAGTAATATTAATGTGGATAGCTAGACACCTATCTAAAATATAGGAACTAACTAAGGGTACGAAGCGCCATAGATAATCTAGACTAAGGGGACCCTAAGAGGGGAGACCCTCCTAGATAAAATTAAATACTAGGTAATACGTATAGAGAGGGACGCCGAGGAGAGAAAGAAGACCCTTCTTTATATATTCCGGGACCTTATCTAGAACCTAAGAGGAATTATAGAGGAAGAAAGGAAGTCGCCACGAGAGGAACCTAGTAGTAGACTTAACCAAATAGAAGCCAGCCTACGGAGAATCTAGAAAGAGCTATCCTAAGGTAAGCGCCCTAATATATAGGCTTAGATTATAGTAACACCCGGAGCCACCGTACTAAGGACTACTAGAACTATAGATAGAGTATATAGTATATATATCGTAATCTAGGATAAGGACACGCTAGTATAGGTCTAATAGGCATCCCTAAAGGAAATTATAAATAAGATTAACGAATAGAAAGAAATATAGTCGAGCGTTATAGCTACTAAAGTTACGCTAGGTAGGGTAGTACTTACTACTATAATAAATACTACGTAGTAAAACATCTTATAAGATCCGAACGCGATAGGTAGTATCTTCCCCGGCGCGTCTATTAGGGTAGCTATATACCCGATTATAGTATACGTAGTACCCGTGTAGGGATAGGCTATTAGAGCGGAGGATATTACGCGTATAGAATAATCTAACACACGAAAATACCTAGGGATTAAGATCGTGAAAGCGTGGTAGAAGAACCTATAGGCGATTAAGACGACGGCGAAAAAACACTCTACTATAATTATAGAGCTCCGAGACCCCGCCCTCGTATAATATATTATATAGAAGGGATTTCTAATAGAAGGAGAGCTCCTTATAGCCGAGCTATAGGATAGGATATAGGTAATAATATAGTGCTTTAACTATTAAGGGTATAGATATACTATATAAAGGTACTTATAGAAGACTAAGTACGGATAGTACCGTAGAGACTACGCTATCTAGAAGTACCCTTATAAACCGCGAGGAGACGGACCAAGAAATAGAGACATAGTATAGTATTTAAACTACGATAGGAAACACCCGTTATAGTCGTTAACGTGTATAAAATATAAATAGGTCATAGAATATATTCGTACGATAAAAGCAAGAGACGTAAGATAGTTATAGAATATAATACCTACTATAAGCCCTTTCTTTATAATACCCCTAACCTCCCCTCCGGAAGATAGTTAGACGGGATAGTAGACTATCCTAAAGACGATAGGACGACTAAAAGGTATAGTTAAAGCCGCTACCGCGCGAGGATAGTCGCGCCTCTAAGGAATAAGTATATAGGTATATATACTCCCTAGTACCTAATGAGGGACTAGAATATACTCTAAATTATATAGGTAAACATATAATATAAAAGAGAGAACTAGGCGATACTCCTTAAAGAGACCGGGGCTATAATACTCGCCATCTAGAAACCCTATAAATACTACTAGACGAGTAAACTAACCACATACTCCGGATACCATACTATATACCCTCTAGGACTAGAAAGATAAGTCCTCTTCCACATTTATAGGTTAATACTACTCTTATTATAGTCGTATACCGAGCGCGATAACCTTAGGATAATACTATACCTATAAATAGATATAGGCCCCCTATATATATATAATATATATAACTAATAACGTGTACTTATACTAGATAAGATACTCGAGGGTACTACGGAACTAGGGTAATATATCCTCCTAGGAGACTTTAACCTCTACTACTAATAGTAGAGAGGCCTAGCTATAGTTAGGGAAGAACTTAGAGTAAGGGAACTACGTACCTGCTACCACGACTTTCTATATCTACTTATACCTATAGAATAAGTTATATAGAAAAAATATAAATGGAACGAAGACGGGTCTACGCTTAACCTTACCTTCGCTACGGAGTACATTAGTTACCGGATCTAATACTACCGCCTAGGCTAGGTATAGACGGATTCCGACTATAAATATATAGAAACTATAATAAACGTATATACCCCGAATAAATAACGGGGATAATAGATATAGAAGGACACTAACTAGGAAAAGTACCTAAAGGACCTGGAATCGGCGATTCTAGATCCCTCTATAGTCGATATATCTAATAACCTAGCTATAGACTAGGCCGTATAGACACTTCTATAAATATACTAGAATACGAGAAATAAACACGTACTATACTAAATATACCGGCCCCCGGAAGTAAAGGGGATTCCTTAAGTACGGGAAAGTAGATAAGACACCTAAAGACTATATAGACGTATATACTATATAAAAAGACCCGAGTCGTAGAAAGAATAGAAGGAAGCGATATAATAACGTGATAGTATCCTCTATAATAAAAGGCGTAAATAGTAGCGTATAATTACTAGTTAATAGACACGATATATAATAGGGCTATGGCGTATAGCGAAATAGGCTAAGGGCGTAGACACTCTAACACCTCTACTACTTATACCTCCCCTAATATATTAGAGGAGAATATACTCCACGGGCCTTAAGAAAACTAAGGCCCTACGGAAGGCTATATTCCCTCTCCCGGAACTAGTAGACCTATTAGACGTTCACGGCGCCGAATATCTATACGCGGTAGACATCCCTAAAGAAGTTATAGAGAAGGATATACTTAATATTATTAAGATACTCCTAAATGATAAAGCACCCGGACTAGATAGAATACTAAATTAATATCTAAAAAGCACTATAAAAGCGACCCTACCGCTTATTACTTATATATTCTAAGCATGCGTTACGCGGGGGTACTACCCCTAGAGCTTCTAAGTTACCTATACTATTATACTCCCGAAACTAGGAAAGAGCCCTAACTCCCTAAAGGGATAGAGACTAATCGCCCTTCTCTTCTACCTAGGTAAGATACTAGAGGCTATAATAGTAAAGAAGATAAATACCGCGGCATAGAAATATAATCTCCTCCCTCCGAACTAGAAGGTAAAAGTAGATAGCTCTCTAATAATAGCTATCTAATATATTATTAAAGTCGTCTAGGCCGTATAGAAACAGGGACGGGTAGTATCGCTCCTCTTCCTTAATATAGCTAGAGCGTTTAATAAGATAAACTATATAAGACTTATTTATAACCTCCGGATAAGACGAATACTAGAATAGATTATACGCTTTATATAGTTATTCCTTATAGAAAGAATAACTTAGATATATATCCCTAGATACTAGAGCGAATATAAAGAGATAGTATACGGCATCCTATAAGGGAGCACTATCTCTCCGATTCTATTCCTCTTCTTTACGGTAGACCTTCTTTAAGAAATAAAGTATATAGAGGTAGTTAGATACGCCGATAATATATACCTCCTAGCTATTAATAATAATACTAACCGAACGTATAGATAACTAGAATAGAACTATAAGAGGTGCCTCTAGTAGGTAAAACGCCACGGAGTAAAGTTCGCCCTAGAGAAATACCAGCTCATGCACTTTATTAATTATTAAGGGAAATAGATAACTAGGGAAGGCGAACGACGCCTCTAAATCGACGTATTTAACGAACTACTAGTATAAAGTATACGTACGCTCGGAGTTATACTAGATAGTAAGCTTAAATAGGGACTATAAGTGGTATACGCCGTCTCTAGGGCCCTCTAGATAGAAGCCGCTATATAACGGATTATAGTCTCTATATAGGGAACCGCCCGGGATAAGGCACGCTAGCTATATATATCTATAGTACGACCCGCCTTTATATACGGATACGAGTGCTAGTATACGGCCCTTATATAGACTAGGCGAATAAAGCTTAAATCCATATAGAACCGTATACTCCGTCTTATATTAGACGTATATAAAGCTACTAATATAGTACTACTACGACGCGAGATAGACGTTATAAGTATATATAACTTCTACTAGATATAGAGGGTAGTATACTTTACTAAATAATAAGTATAGGAACGTATAGAAAACGTAGAATATACTTTTACCGCGCTACGCGCACGAATTAGTATATATTACCGTATACTTCTATATATAGGCCGGAATTAAATACGGTATAGATGCTTAATAGAAGCCGACTCTAGCTAAGTAGTATAAGAAGTCCGAGATAACCTAGACGCTCTTCTAGACTAGTAGAGCCTTTAAGAACTTATAAAAAATATACGGTCGTAGACTTAAGATAAGTAGAAAGAGGCACTCTATGCCCACTAGACCTCCTAGTAGAATAGATATCTAGAGTAGATTTAAGGGCTATAGAAGGAACCGAGTAAATAGATGTATAAAGGGCTAACGAAAGCCTAAGTATCTATACTTATCTAAGCCCGAACGGGCGCCATAGGACTCCTATACTATATCTATAAGAGACACGTTCCCAACATCTCCCTATAGTATAAGACGTGTAGCCGGAGAGGTATAATACGCCACTATCTAGCTATATACCCTAACCTCTATATATAATAGTAATGGCTTATCCACGTTACGAAGACTTTAGATATTATATAATAGCTTAATAAGTACTCTAAGGACGTCTCCTAATAGATACTTATATATCTACTACTCCTCTAGTACTAGTAGACCCGGAAATATATACTAGAAGAGACCCGGTATATGCTAGTAGTAACCCGATATATACCGGAAGAACCCCGGGAGAACCCCGATTATTAGTTAAGGGCAGCCCTTAACTAATAACCTCCGCACCTATACGTGCTATCTAAGGGTAAAATAATAGTAATATAGGCTATAGGCTAATAGGCGTACCCTATAGCTATATACTTAAGACGAAATAGAGGTTTAACGAGATATAGTTATAGATATAAGGAAGTTTTTCCCTATAGGGTTTCTTCTTATATAGTGGCTTAGACTAGAGAAGGCATAGGCCTATAGAGTACTACTCTACCTAGTTATATAATATTATTATTATTATTATTATTATTATTATTATTATTATACTTCTATAGTTTAGTAATAGTTTATTATAATACCTTATATAGCTCTACTATAACTTATTATCTAGCTTTATATTATTAGAAGTTACTTAGTATATCTACTATTTCTTTATCTAAAAGCTCTATAATTTAGTCTAATATCTCTACTTCTTAGTTAGAAATAGCTAGAATTAATACTAATTATAGAGAATCTCTATTATTTAATATAGTATTACTTATCTCTATAGTAGATTATATTAATCTTCTTAGTTCTAGTTAGACTATCTTAACTATAGTACTATATAGAGAGTAATTTAAATATAAGAATAGGGTTATTAGATAGTAGTATAGTTAGATAGAATAATAGAGTATATTCTATTATAGAATAAATTACTACTAAACTCTTTTAGTAGAAATCTAAGAGTATATATATAAAGAGACGCTAATCTATTTAGTATATAACTATTTACTATCTATTATACTACCTTCTAACTAAGTTAGCTAAGGTATATATAGATATAGTTATATCTAAGGCTAGATTCTAATAATAGTAGACTAGTCTTAATCTAGTTTAATCTAGATTCTAGACTTATTTCTAGTATCTATTCTATTTCTATAGTAAGCTCTTTAATATTCTAGACTAGACTCTAGAAGATATTAAGAAAGATAGTCTTTTCTTTCTTAATCTCTCTCTATATATATTATTTAATAATTAATTTTATCTAGAAGAGTATCTCTAACTAGGGTCCCCTCTATCTTCTTTATCTATAGTATTTTATATTTTTAGTTATTTATAGTCTTTTAGATAGAGATTTAATTATTCTAGAATATTCTATTATATAGCTATTTCTACTATACTAGTATTAGAGATATATCTAGTAGAAACTAGAGTATATTAGTATCTAAGGTCTCTATAGTTATTAGTTAAGAGTTACCCTTAACTAATAAAAGAGAGTTAGTATATTAGTATTTACTAATAATAGTCTATACTTATATCTCTAAAGAGTTTTTAAGTATATATATATAGTATCTCTATATATTAGTATTATTATATTCTATATACTATATATATATATATATATATATATATTAGAGATTATTATACTTAGTATACTTTATTAATTAATATATATAGATTACTATATTACTCTAAATTAACTAGTTTTAGTCTCTTAGAGTATAAAGAAGTTTCTAGATATAATAGATATTACTATAATAGTAGTTAAGATATATTATTATTTAACTTAAGAAGTAGAGATAAATCTATAGAGACTCTAGCTTAAGTATAGTTTTAAGTAAGATTACGTAATATCTCTATCTAAGTCTTATCTATCCCGGCTCTATTATATAATACTAGAGATAAGATAAAGCTAAAGTCTATAATAAGAAGATATATAAGGCTTATTTATATAAATTCCCTCTAGTTTAAGTATATAGTTATTAATATAGACGTTTAGAGTTATACTTAATTACATGATTTATTAGTAGGTTGGCTTATTAGTAGATTAGCTTATTAGTAGGTTAGCTTATTAGTAGGTTAGCTTATTAGTAGGTTGGCTTATTAGTAGGTTAGCTTATTAGTAGGTTGGCTCATTAGTAGGTACGTTAACTTAGTAGGTATGTTAACTAACGTGTATCGCGTGTATAATATGTGCTAAGAGTTGCGCTAAAAAGGTTACGGACGGATCTCAAATGGGCTACTGTTGCTAGAGATGTGTGACTGTTTATGATTCCTTCCGAATTCTACCTGTACTATGCCCTTCGCAGAATCATAACCAATGATACTTAAGCGGTGACGTGACCCACGTATGGAATACAGGGGGTAACATGACCCACAAATGAAATCCAAGAGGTGACGCGATTCCTGTTTCAGCAAGCCTCTATTAATACTTCTAGTTTATCCCTCGCGCACGTATGGCTAATCTCGTTTTCTCTGGAGCCATATATATAATATACGTAGTAGTATGGTTATTATGATGTGTTACCATTGCTCTAACTTCCCAGTCTTAGAGTTGACTACGGTCATTCTCTATCTTTTGCAAATTTTCGGGTTTTCGAAAGGCACACATGACTATAAGCTGGCTCTCTAGTCTCTTCGATGCTATTCAAGACCGTGTTCACCAGAAGATCCGTATGGGGACTCGCCATCTTCGTCATTATCCTGGTTTTAATCGCCACTTCCGTATCTCATGGCCAGTGGACACACGCGGGAGAATTAACTGGCTGGTCCAGACACATCAAGGATAAGCTAGGGAGCCTGGACGCTGCTCAGAACTCAACATTAGGCGTACGGGTTTTTCAAATATCAGATTGAAATCCATTCATATTAACGGTTGTATAGTTTGAACAGATTCTTGCACTCTCACGGGGCACAGAATGGCGAATTCATGGACTCCACGCCGCGGCCAATTTGACCGGTATAGATATTGTCATCCCTCCACAGCCGTTCATCGGGGAAAACATGGTCCACTTCTTCATGGAGGATGGCCCGGATGATGTCAGGAAGCCACCATACGGGTCCGCGAAAGCCTGGATCGCACACCTGGATTTATTGAAGCATGTTATACAGAGTGGAAGCAAGACAACCTTGATCTTGGAGGATGACGTCGACTGGAGCGTGCACATAAAGAGTCAGATGTCCACTGTTGCAATCAAAGCTCGCGAGTTCACGAAAGCACCATCTACCGCTATAAGTCCCTACGGTGATGACTGGGACATCTTGTGGCTTGGACACTGCGGCGAATGGTACAATAAGGATGATCCACCAGAGCATCTTAGCTGGCCAGATGAGACTGTTTGTAGTCGTAAAGACTATCGTAGTATATATGCCCCAGAGTCTCATCTGGGACTACCGGAAGGTCAGAGGACTATCATGAGATCGGTAAGCCCGATATGCACATGGGCGTATGCTGTCACAGATGTTGGTGCGGCTCGACTGGTGGAGTGGGCGTCAAAAGCACAAGATCAAGCCTTTGACATCAAAACTCGAGCTGCGTGTTCTAGCGGGCACCTGAAATGCATCAGTGTGGTAGATCAGCTCTTCAGCCAATACCAACTGAACAATGAGATCGGAAGTACGAGCGACATAGATAACTCAATTAAGAACCCTAACGGTATCTCCATAGAACACGCGGAGAGTCGAATGGGGTCAACGGTGGTTATACGAGAAAGCGCTCGTTGCAGAGCCTTGTTTGACGATAACTGCTTTGCGACGAATTAGCTGGGTGTTTTAGGTAGCATTAGTATATAGGCAGGTAGTTACATAGTTATATATATTCAGTACAGTAGTTGAAGTATACACTGTCATACTAATTACTAGATACTAAAGACTAGCGACCATATATAATTGGCTAATATAATGTTCTGCCTGTTCTTGTAAGTATTCTCGGACCCGAGAAGAATACTAGTACAGCCATCTGGAATTAGAGATTAAGTCACTAATACCGCCAAAAGCCGACACGGAATAATATATAAGAGTCGATTCCTGTTCTTGATTAGTACTATAACCTTGAAAGACACGAAGGTTACCAGAGAAAAATTGGTCACGATGGAACGAGATCCTGACACAGGTCTTTCCATTATTGTGACCGGCGCGGGTATAGCAGGCCTTTCATTCGCGATCGAGGCCTATAGAAAGGGGCATAATGTTAAAGTGATAGAGCGACGGGCGAATTTCGAAGAACTTAGTATGTCTCGTTGATATTGCGATCGCACTACTGCAATTTTACATTGACTGATTCCTTCTTCAGGTGATATGATCGCTATACAGCCCTCGGCTCTGCGCACCCCAGCCAAGTGGCCCGGCTTCTCAGAACGCGTACGCAAGATAGCTTGGGAACCTGTACTTGAACTCTGGAAATACGATGGGGAGCATATCGACACCATGCATACTGGACAGGCAACCGACGGGAGTGCAGCGTTGCCGATCCCGCGAGCATATTTCCACAACGCGTTGCGAGGAGTTGCTGACGAAGTCGGCATCCCTATAAGCTTCTCGGCGGTTGCTGAGGAGTTCTGTGACCTTCCCGACTCCGCGTCAGTGCGACTTCGTGATGGGCAAGTCCTGAAGGCGGATGTGATTGTTGCTGCTGACGGGTGGCGGTCGAAGTCGCGACTAGCCGTCGGAGATATCCCTGAGCCAATTAGCACAGGATACTCGATATATCGGGCAGCATATAAGGCTGAGGAGGCAATGCGGAACACTATTCTTAAGGAACACTGGAGGAGAGACAAGAGCCAGCTGGATGTTTTTTTCGGCGCAGATGCACACGCATTTGTCGGAAAGTCAGAGGATATGATTTTCTGGACATTAACAAGACGAGATGTGAGCAACGACCATGTATCCTATCCTGGTAGTAAGAAGTCCTTATTGACATGGGAATAGCGAGGAGGCAACCTGGAGGAGGATCTCGCAGATTTCCAGGTTCCAATCCAGGAAGCACAGTCTGCGGTGAACGGCTGGGCGCCACTGCTCTCAGCATTGGTGCAGGAAACACCCAGCAATGCTGTGATTGACTGGAAGCTGACCTGGAGAGACCCAGATCCAAGATGGTCGACTCCCAACGGCCGCATCGTACAGATCGGTGATGCTGCGCACACATTCCTTCCAACCTCAGCTAGTGGAGCAACGATGGCTATGGAGGACGCATTCACCTTGGCGACGTGTCTGGCGATGACAGCAAAGACCGACGTTGCTCGTGCGATACAGGTCTATATCACGCTTAGGTAAGTGTATGCAATGACTACCTCACTAGGTACATGCGTGAACTATGGGGTCCTGACAGAGCCAGGTTCGAACGTGTGGCAGCTGCCCAAAAGATGGGTATAAAAAACAGAGAGCGATTTCATCATTTAGACTGGGACGAGATACGGAGGGATCCCGCAAAGGTGATGGGTCAGATACCAAAGTGGATTTCCGACCACGATCCGGAGCAATATGCGGTGGACAACTTCGATGAATGCATGAAATGCATCCTAATAGGGACTCGGTTCGAAAATACCAATTCTGTTCCTGGGTATAAGTATGAAGATTGGACACTCAAGGACCTGATGGAGACGGTAGAGCGTGGTGAAAAGATTTTAGACGATGGCGATTGGACGTAGGGCAATGATACAGAAGCCGATCCTACAACAGTCTTGATACCACAGTGCCATAATAAGAAAGGATGCCTCTAGGAGGTGTAATTACTGTGGGCTCGAAACGATAGAGACAACGCTAAGCTCGGTTGGCCTTGGAGAGTACGCGTGCCCGGTTGACTGTCAAACAAATGCTGTTAACTACTAATTACGACTGTAACCAATAATCTTGAAAGCGAGCAAGTTGTCATGTCCATTCTGGTGACATATATTCCACTGACAGCCTCATCGAAACACAAGCAAGGGTCACGTGGGAGCCCTCGCACCTGTTACTTAATATAGTGGAGTGGGCTTCTAATATGTCACAGGCCGCCTCTGCACGAGCATACAGCCAATCAAAGGCTGAGAAACGTGCTCAAACACGCTCTTATGCGCAGGTAATTCAAAGCTGCACACCTAATTATACAAAACTCTCAGGTCTATCTCTCTCGCTCTCTCGCTCTCTCTCTCTCTCTCTGTTGGCACGACCAATTCTTAAAGCATCTCCGCGTCCACACAAGATCACATTCATCATCCTCAATCAAATAAGAGTAAACTCGCTTCTCGAGTGTCAGACCACCTTCGTTCGATAGATACCCCCAAACCGTTGTTGTAAACACTAAAACCGCGGACCGATTGGTCTCACGTTACCTGCCTGGTGTGGATTTTTAAGCTGCATCTGGAATTCGGCGAAAATACGAGATCGTGTGTCTCAAGTTCGGAACTCTAAGACTTACGACTCCAGCTACCTGGTCGCGCAAAGTCTGCCCGCCAAATCTGCTTCGCAGCGAATCTGTCTGAAGGATATTCTACGTCAACATGTTGAGCCCACGACACGGAGACGATATGGATATGGACATGGACATGTCGTCCATGAACATGTCCTCTACCATGTCCGGCCGCATGAACGCCTCGCAAATGAACATGGTCTTTTTCTCCGCCAGCACAACACCACTCTTCTCGTCAATGTGGATGCCTACCTCCACTGGCCATTATGTTGGAACATGCATCTTCCTCATCGTTCTTGCCTTTCTTTATCGCGCATCTTTCACGCTCAAGCACGTGCTCGAGAAGAAGTGGCGCAGTGTCGTCGTGCAGCGGAGGTATCTCCTTGCAGACACTACGGCGGCGAAGCGCGTCTCCATGGATTCGGATGCCAAGGAGGCGGTCCTAACCGTGGATG
The DNA here is from genome assembly GCF_010093815.1 of Pseudovirgaria hyperparasitica. Classification (NCBI taxonomy): domain Eukaryota; kingdom Fungi; phylum Ascomycota; class Dothideomycetes; order Acrospermales; family Acrospermaceae; genus Pseudovirgaria; species Pseudovirgaria hyperparasitica. The sequence continues at coordinate 108,685 of NW_022985549.1, forward strand.
GAGTTGAAGAAAGAGTGCGGGTTGTGAGCCAGTCGAGCGACGATGTGCAGCCATGGAGATTCAGTGTAGATCTTCCGAGGAGTGTGCTGGTTACTGTGATGGTGGCGGTTGGATATCTTCTGTAAGTCGCCTATACGGAGTTATCCCGAATGTGAACTTGCAATTGCTAATTACCAACAGCATGCTCGCAGTAATGACCATGAATGTTGGCTATTTTGCGTCGATTCTTGGTGGTGCGTTCGCCGGCGAGGTAGTGTTTGGCAGGTTTCTCGACTTTCAGACGCATCATTAAAGAAATGTTTGTAGACTACCAATGCGAAGATGCTTGATAGCTTATCCTATCTCAATGTCGAAGCATGTCTTTAGCTAAGCCTGCATATGACCGGAACTGTTCAGAAAAACCATTGACGCACGTGAGAAGACAGATACATTACAAGCAGTACAAGCCACGATCACGAATTCAGGATTGCAGTGCAGTGCTGGCCTACGTTACACAATTCATTGACAAGTCTACACAATCTGATCTGGACCACGGAAAGCTAATCAGTATGTCACCGCACAGATATCCCGCTATCTTGGTGTTCTTGGCTGTTCGACCGTGATCTTATCGGAACAATGCAGCGACAACAACGCAGTCAAGACGGTGTGCGCCTTTTTGCGGCTGCCTGTACAGTTACATCACTCATGAAGGTCATGTCCGAGACAAACATAGTAACAGTGTCGGGACAAACAAACTTAACAAAGAGAGTCTTGGCTGGTCACGTATGCCAAGGGCCGTGAGACATTCATTACGGCAGTGATTACATGTCAATCTTAGACTGAGAGGCATCTAGGACAAATACGATATAGTACACTTGCACAAACCCGGTGTGGAGAAGACAGCGGACCGTTCCTAAGTGCACCGTCCAAGGTATCTTACCCCTACCACTGTATGGATATATGTTTACTCACCAAGTAAGTACTATGTAAATTTCCACTGCGTCGGATGACTATGACTGGCTATGTTGACTATCATGGCTTGTCTCATCACTCCATGCTGTCGGACGGGCATTGGGTAGGTATAGAAGCGGCCAAGTCTAGGCGCATTGAATCCTTGGCCTTGGGGAGTTGGGACAATGACAATAATAGCCAGCTGCAGCCCGCCAGTGCCACATGTAGACCACTCCGACATCCATCCCCTACACTACACACTACTATATAATTACACTATACTACTCTTTGATCTAACCTCGGGGCCCGGGAAGAAACACCACTGCCAAGAACTGCACATATAGAACTCCGTGCCTCTGCCCTCTGCCCATCGGCGTGACTGTCTTCGCTTACTACCTGCTGCGTACTGCTTTCTTCCATAGAGGAAAATCAAACACTATGGAACCCCAGCTACGAATGAGCCGATGAATTGAAAACCCACTGGTGAACCTTAACACTACGTCTTACGAACAAGTCGGACAGCTCACCAATGCCCTCCCTCGCGAGTCTCCCGGTAGAGATACGCCTCGCTATCTTCCACTATGTTCTTCTCCCCAGCACCGACGACATGTACTCCCGTCCGCCTTCATGCCCGGCTACTGTCATAATTCATCCCGCCGATGTCAATACCCCTTCGGACCACCCCCGACGGTTCTGGGGTTCTTCCGACATGTCATCCCTCCTTCTCCTATGCCGGCTCATCCACACGGATATCCACATGCTGATCTACGCCTCCTCAACATTCGTTCTCGCACCGCAATCGACCGCAGTCACGCCTCTTACGCCAACACCATCACTAGTCGCACCTGCCTATACCGGGCGCCTCTCACCATCTCTTCGCGATACAATTCGCCATCTCGACGTCCGCATTCCACTCTACATCCGCAGCATTCGTAACGATGCCCTCAAACTATGTATCGAGGCCCACGAGACGCTCTTCCCAGGCCTGCGCAGCGTAGTACTGAGGATCCTGCACATCAGTTTCGCATCGAACCCATTGGGCAAGTATCGAGAAAGCGTAATCATTCCACTTCTCTCTGCATTCCGCGGCGTCGACACCGTCTATCTGCACTGTCACGAGACGCGCTTCTTTGGCTGGGGCGCGGGCACACGGTCCAGTATCAATCATCCACCGCCTGCATCCGCTTCTACTCAGAGTTCTGGCGGAGACTGCAATGTGCATCCGAAAGTGAAGTTTGACGTCGTGGAGAGCTGGCAGGCATTTGTGAGGTTACCTGGTGGCGCGATGCTGTATCGTAGCTCGGCCGGCAAGACGAGTCCCAAATTCGAGACACTTTGCGATGAGATCGTATGGCAGCGTACCCATGGGCGGAGCAGGCCTAGTGTTCTGGCCATTGAAGGTATGAACGAGCGGGAATGCCCGGGAGTGGAGGTAGCGTTTCGCAGTGCACAGACAGACCGGGCAATGGATGCGGTTGGTGATAGGAGGAGGGGCAGGAGAGTAATAAGATTCTGATGAGCATGGGACTGTCTCGACATCAACACCTGGTATCACACGTACATAGTATAGTGTACATTTGGTTTGTGATTCTCACATTTTCCTTTGGGGTATTGGCGAGGCGTTTTGCGCGGGAACTTCGCTCCAAAAAGCATCACGAAGATGCAGATGTATCACGAATCATGACTGTAGAAGTACTTTAATCTATCCATACTCGCTCATCACTAGATCAGGTCTCTCTTCAAAGTCACATGTGTCTTTCCTATGCCAGCGCTAACAAAAGTCACGGGGTCTGCACCGGCCCTCCGTTCATTCACGGCACCCACTCTCGTGAGTTTCAGAGCTAATACTTCAACTGCCTCACATACCACCATCGCGATTCTTCTCATCGATATGCTTGTATCGCTGCTGCTCGATCCTCCACCGATTCACCATCGCCACACAGAGAATGAGAAGCACGTCCAGACCTACCATACCAAACAGCGCAGTAAAAATGATATCCAGGAAACCGTTTGCATTCGCTGAAAACGGGCTGACACAACCGCCCTTCTGCGCCGCAACCAGGCTGTTTTGACAGGTGTTATCCTGCAGAAAGGGCGGTACAGTGCTGTTTGTGTAGCCACAGCAGTCGAAGCGCTCCTGCAAAAGGCTCTGCACGAGAGGGGCCTGATTGGACCAGATTGTAGACAGCTTGGAGCGCGTGCGCAGTGTTTCGAACCAAATGGCGAGGCCAAGACCGAGAGTGAAGATGGCGCAGATGACAACGAGCCAGCCGTGAAGTTTGAGCCAGAAGCGGTTGGTGGGGACAAAAAACGCCGGCAGAGTGACGAGAAAAGTGAAGATGATGAGGATTGCGTTGACGATTCCGGCTGTGTGATGATTAGTTTGTGAAGTGGGAGTGACTGGTGACGGGAAGGTATACCGGTGAGAGGACATTGATCGAGGAGAATCTTATGCGCGACATTGTCGACTGCGGGCTCGTCTCTACGGTCAGACTCGGAATTCAGTGAGAAGCCTAAGATGAGAGCACCTGTGCCCACAAAGAGGAGATCGACTCCGAAGTATGTGAGCATCAGTTTGCTAGGCATCGTGGTGGAAGTGAGGTATTAGCTTCAGGCACCGCAGGGGCTTGTCGAAGCGGTGTTGGCCTGCAATAGCAGCATGGAAGTGTCTAACGAGAAGCTGTAGTAAGGAAATGGAATAAGTGAAGGAAGCCTGGCCAGCAGAGCGTCCTGCGCCTGTATGATATGTGTATGCTTGAGGCCGTAGGGCGAAGTAAGAGATTAGGTTCGAGATCACAGCGCTGGAGAGCTGCAGAGCAGCGTGACTACAGTAAGAAAAAGGGAAGGAAAGAGAGTCTTGAGGGCCATAAAGGCAATGTGGAAAGGTCTGAAGCGTGAAGATGATAAAGCATGGCGCGAGAGGCGTTTCATGAGCGTGGCATGTTGGCAGTACGGTCACAGATGCCTGTCATTGGTGCTTGAGTAGCAGCACGCAAGGGCGGCGGCTAGGAATGAGAAGAGCAATAAGGCTATAAGACGCAGCAGCCCAGACGCTGGAATGGCAGCGTGGGCTGTAGCATAAGATGTAGTGAGAGAGAGCGAGACAAAAGACGACGAGCAGAACATCTCAGAAGATGTGGATTATTGAGTGATAAGTGCATATGAGTTTCGAGGTTTGATGCTGTGCCACCGGGACGCAGGCAGGTGTTGACTGAGCACACGGGAGAGTGTAAGAGCAAGGTTTAGGTGAGGCTGACTCATATACGCATCCGCTAGCTAGATAAGTAGTAGGTAATTACCTAGATAGACCTTAGTAGTATGTACCTAGCAGACTGAGTACGTTTTCTTTTCATTACTCATGATCCCGTTACGTATGGTCTGCTTACACGTTGTAGGAAGAGAAATAGTGTATGATCTTTCATGGTGATGCTTCAGCGCAAGGCAATCCAACCCATATACCTGTAACAATTGGAAAACAAGGCAGCCGAGGAGTTGCTATTTTAAAGGTTGCTCCTTCCGTTTACGGCGTATTGTTTCCGCTAGAGTCGCAGGCAGAGGCGGACCTGGGAGGCGGAGGAGGACGCTTTGAAGTTCGCTCCTTCCTTGCTCCTCTAGCGCATCACATGGCCTTGCTCAGCTCCAATCATAGGCCGCCTCTCTCCAGACTGTGTTGCTGCAACACAGCAGGCATTGCTAATAACAATAACTACTTCTGTGCTGTGTATGATTATTTCGATATTTTGATGTTATGATTCCACGTGTAGGTATATATAGTATGCATAGGGAGAGGGGGCAGGAGTAGTAGTACCTAGACCTTCTCAGACCCCTTCCATCATATACCTCTCTCTCTACCCAGGTCCTACTAACTAGTACATACCTAGGCGGCTCTAGGTCTGTAATCAATACCTGTCGTAGTCCTTAGCACCTTCAGGGCCGCCCCAGATCAGACAGACCTGCAGATGGACCAATCAAAAGACAGCCCCCACCTTCCCATGTTGCCATTCACAATTGAAAACAGGCCAGTGCCCCCTTCCCCGTCAGACCGTCTCACTTTCCCCGAATCTCTCGTCCGCCCCTTCCCTCTTCTGATCTGCTCACATACAGGACAATCTCACGCTTCTTCTTGCCTAGAATAGCGACGTCCATCATCACCAGCAGTAGTAGCTGCCCGGCCTGCAACGCAACGACGACGATAATAACATAAACAACCACAACAAGTACAACACTACGACACCACGACACTTGGGATTCTTGGACTATCCTCAGGTCACGAGGCTTGGACTCGACACTCGACACCTCGAGGTAGGTAAGCGCTTCGTCTATTTTCACTAGTCCATCTTCCTTTTTTGCGCGCATACATATTACACAACAACTATACGCGATGCTAGGGCTGTTGGTACGTGCTGCTGCTCCAGAAGACACCTAGACAGAGCCATCCATCAGCGTCAGCATCAGCATCAGCATCGGCATCGGCATCTCACTCTTCTGCGGCCTGCTGCAACACTTTGTGCTGCTGCTGATCTCTGGAACATGGTTGCGCGTATTCTGCTAGCTTTCTTTGGTGGCTTTTGGGGGCTTCATGGCTCTAAGCTAGGAGGAATGAGAATGGATGGGACTGATGTGGTGGTTTGGGGCCTGTCGCAGGCTCTCTCTCCCCAATAACGGGGGCATAAGGACACACACCCACACCCACAAAGGCGCCTCAAACTTCAAAGACGGCCTGCAATTCCCCCCCAAAAGACCCTTGAAGAAGTCAAGACGCTCGCTCCCTTGCCCTTTTCTCACCCCTTTCACCCCTCCCCCCCTCTTCTTCCTTCTCTGGTCCTTCCTTCCTTTGGCTCTGGCGCCGCCGTTCGCACCCGCCCTGTTTTTCTTCCCAAGGCGCCCCCCCCTTAGCGTACCTTCCCTCGCAGCTGCACCACCCAACCACTCCCACCTCCCCATGATTCTCTCTTCTTTGCGTTAAAGGCTTTCCCTTTCCATCCATTCTTCACCTTACCTTTTTCAATCGCCCGCTCTAACCGTGCATCAGCTTCAGCATCAGCGTCAACATCAGCAACTGCATCTGCATTTGCATTTGCTGCTTCTCTACCGGAGCGTATTGCTCCTGTTGCAATCTCTGCTTCTCCACTTCCTTGCTTCCGCTTAACCTCCAGCTTTGCAAGTCCCGCTGCCGAGCTTCCGCCCAGTAAATCTCTACCCGCGCTCGCTGCAGCTGTCGCCCTCCGCCAAAGAGGAAATCTCCCCACACATCTCAGCAGCCACAAAGAGTAAGGCCCAGCGGCAACCCGAATCGACATCACCGTAACCTCTTTTGATTCTTGCTCAGCAACCATGACTGAGATTCAGGAACACGATCCCAACGCGTCGCCCTCTGGTGTTGACGACTCCATCGTGAGCAATGGCAACGGCCTCGACGCCAACCGTGGAACAAAGCGACCTCGTCCTGCCCAGGATGACGATGACGACGATGATGACAAGCCTGGTCGCGAGAGAAGAAAGATTGAGATCAAGTTTATACAGGATAAATCGCGTCGACACATCACCTTCTCCAAACGGAAGGCTGGTATTATGAAAAAGGTATGTATGTATCAGCTTCCTTCCCATAGCGCGCATCGCGACTCGGCGCGTCGCATCGCATCCGCAGATGCCAAACGACCAATTGCTAATTGAACACACCCAGGCATACGAACTTTCTGTCCTTACCGGCACCCAAGTCCTCCTTCTCGTCGTCTCTGAAACGGGTCTCGTCTATACCTTCACAACCCCAAAACTTCAGCCTCTAGTCACGAAGCCAGAGGGCAAGAACCTTATTCAAGTATGTCTAACCATCATTACTCTTGCGCCGTCGCGGAAATATCTAACAGTCTTCAGGCCTGCCTGAACGCCCCCGAACCTGCCAGCGCCGACTCGAACGGCGTCGACGGTGACCAAGGCGTCGACTCCCCTGAAGACAATACACATGCTCAGATGCCACAGGGTCAGCCGCGCGGTATGCCTCAGCAACAAGGCATGCCCGCTGCTTATATGACACCGGAGCAGCATCTGCAATATCAGACTTATCTCCAGCAGCAACAAGCTAGCGGTCATGGTTATATGCCGCAACAGGGTAGGATGCCCACACACCCACAGCACTCATATCCACCTGATCAGAAGCTGAGCTGAGTTTGAGGTTAATAATGCGATCCTGTCAATCATACCACCCAGGCGGTACCGATTGGTGGTGTTCTTGTCGCCGCCGCTGATCCTCACGTTACGATATTGCGACTGCAAATTGAAAAGAATTGGGCATCAGATACGAAAATGCCTGACTTAAACCTATGATGATATGTTGAAAAGTATGATGGATTGGACTGTACGCAGGCACTTTGGTTCGTCGTGATGGTTATTGGAGGTCCATGGAGACAGTGCAGGATGCTACTGGTGCTATGGATCCCTTCTTTCGGGCGCAAAACTTGACTTATCTAGTTCTCTGGGCAGGTTGATGCTAATACACATCAGACTGGTGCTCAGACCGGTGTTCATCGGAGTACAACACAGGTCTGGGTTCGTGCTCGCACCGTGTGCATACTATTGGTGGAGGTTTTCGCTTTTCATGTCCACCCACCTCATCATGTACCTTCACGCACTTCCGCTTCCCCTCTTGTCATGGTTCGCTTCATTTCCCACCTGGTCGGTCGCACTCAAAGATAACCCCCTAAAGACATGTTCTCGGAATGGCACTGTAAATCTTCGCTCTTCTGCAAATCCACAAAGTCACAAAATTTGAAATAACATGTCTCTGTACCCCTCAATCCAGTCAACCGTACAGCCCTCTGCTTAAAGGGGGATGACTGCCTCATCTCTAGGTGTCGTTTGTACCACTGGTAGGGTGACACAGTAGTTGTTCGTATGTCTGAAAGCGGTCATAGGGCTAGCCATTTGAAGTATGGTACTGCCAAACGTGTCTCACCAGATTGGGGTACCATGCAGGCCGTACTTGAAAAATCCGATGGCTTGATACAGTGGGGAGGTAGATTCATGGCGAGAATTTCAAGCCATGGGTCGTGAGAAGACGAGCTAATTAGTGCCAAGGGTTGATAAGTAGTAGACGCGAGGCTGCCCAGGCAAAATGAACAGATGTTGTGCGTGCGGAGATTCATGGCCATATTTAGTTAGAGATACATGGTGTACCTAGCGCACGTGTAACAGGGTAGATTGCCTTGCCGGCAGAGAGGCATGCATAGACCCATGCGTAGATGCTCTAGAAGGAAAGGTAAGATCATGTTGTAATGAAGGTCTCATTCTTACAATGGTCTAGATGTGAGTGAGTCCCTAGCAGACACTAGTAGACACAGATGATCCTATCACCGTCTCCTTTCTAGTGCAGGCTATTCTTTCTTGATACATTATCATTAGGCATATTCTAAGCTCGTTTATGATTGGATACTACTTTTCTAGTTATATTCTACACCTAGCATATACATATATATACCCGTAGCTACTAGAAACTTAGGCTAATATATTAATATATTAGGCATAAAATGTTGATAATAATCATAGACCTTACTTTGTCTGGACTCAGAGTTAACCACATTGTGCCTAGTATACTAGTCTCATAACTGGAAAGATGTATAAGGTTTTAAAATCTCGAGAGTACCTTCACGTGTCAATGGCACAACTACCTCTTTATGTGTAAAGACTACCGCTAGGATTCCTCTTCGTCCGGCCTTATACTTTGCTTCTCTGGTAGAGCAAGTCTGTTACCACGGTGTCGTACTCGAATTGTCCGATCGGTAAACTTGTCCAATCGGACCACGGCCAGGCCACTTGATAGCTCTACAGACCTGATGGTGGCTGGCTCGGCATGCAGCTGAGCTGCACCTGATAGCGGAGTGTTCTGATGGGGGCAACTCTGAGTTCTCGTCGTCAAGACATAGAGATGCATAGACCTTGTTTCAGGTCTTTCGTTTCTTGCAATACAGGTCCCTTACATCGAGCCTGAGTCTTGCTCAGCGAGACATATACAACGTCTCCCGGTGAGATGTGCTTGTGGGATAATCTGGACCGACTTCCGTTATCAGATAAGACAATGGGCGCGTCGCGAGTGCTTCGGAAGCAGTGCTGTGCTGCATATATTGTCCGGAGAACCGTCTGCTTCGTGCCCGTTAGGCGTCACTAGACTCACTAATATTATGCAGACGGATTGCTTTATTATACTAAAGGCATCCCTCCCGATTAAAGAGCCCTTCCTTCCCTAATTTTCGCGCTCCTGGCGGGCTGCATATGCACATCGTTACTACCGATCTGACGATTCTGGACGCTGCCCTCCTCTGCGCAGGCCGGTATGGACAACATCAAACAAGCACCTCCGTTGGTCAACTGTTCTGATGGCGGAGTCGACATGGAAAAGCCTTACCTTGACGCCGACGCCCTCAAGTTAGCTAGTATGGGCTACACGCAAGATATGAAACGTAACTTCAGCGTATGGTCCGTCCTAGGCGTCGGTTTCTCTCTCACAAACTCCTGGTTTGGCATCTCTGCGGCACTTGTCACAGGAATTAACTCAGGCGGTCCACTACTCCCAATCTATGGCATCATTATTGTTACACTGATCAGCACGTGTGTGGGCATCAGTCTGAGTGAGTTGGCTAGTGCGTATCCCAATGCCGGCGGCCAATACTTTTGGGCAAACGAGTTGGCGAGCCCGAAATGGGCGAACTTTGCGAGTTATGCGACTGGTTGGGCCGCCTGGGTCGGAAGTATCTTCACGAGTGCCAGTGTGAATCTGGCAGTCGGAAGTGCATTGGTGGGATGCTGGCAGTTGTCCCATCCGGACTTGTGAGTACGACTCCGTCCAAGCAAAACACCCTTGCCGGATTAGCCATGAGACCGACTAACACACGTCCAGCGTCATTCTCCCCTGGCATGTCTTTGTGGCGTACCAATGCGTGAATCTTTTCGCCTACATCTTCAATTGCTACGGCAAGACTCTACCCATTGTTGCATCCATGGCTCTGTATACCTCTCTCATATCCTTTGCCGTGATCCTCATCACGGTGCCCGCTGTTGCACCGACCCATCAAACTGCCAAGTTCGTCTTCGCCACCTTCATCAACAACACAGGCTGGTCGCAGAACGGCATAGCGTTCATTGTCGGTCTGGTGAACGTGAACTGGGCTTTTGCCTGCCTTGACTGTGCGACACACTTGGCGGAAGAAGTCCATCGACCAGAGAAAATGATCCCAATTGCCATCATGGGCACTGTAGGCATCGGCTTCGTGACAAGCTGGTTCTTCAGCATATCCATGTTCTTCAGCATCGTCGGCGATTTCTCACTGCTGACAGGTACAACCACGCTAGTACCGATTCTTGAGCTGTTCTACCAGGCAATGAGCAACAAAGCAGGTGCGATCGTGCTCGAGAGCTTGATCATTGCTACAGGTATCGGGTGTGAGATTGCGAGTCATACTTGGCAGAGCCGGCTATGCTGGAGTTTTGCCCGGGATAGGGGCTTGCCAGGACATCGTTATTTGAGCCGTGTGCACCCTGGATCAGATGTACCCTTATACGCGCATACCGTGTCATGTCTCCTTGTCGCAATTGTTGGTTGTTTATATCTAGGCTCCTATACGGCGTTCAACAGGTATGCTATCTCTTTGGCCCATGACTCCCGCAGATAAATCGACTGACCCACCCCTCTAGCATGGTAACAGCATGTATAGTTCTCCTCTACATCTCATACTCCATCCCAGTTGCCTGTCTACTACTTCGCGGCCGCAGCACCATCAAGCCTGGCCCTTTCTGGCTGGGACCCATCGGACTGTTCGCCAATATCGTCCTGCTCGCCTGGAGTGTGTTCACCATCATCATGTACTCGTTCCCGTACGCGATGCCAGTCGCTGCGAGTAACATGAACTACGTCAGTGCCGTATATGCGGTTGTAGCCATCATCATGAGCGTGGACTGGTTTGTGCGCGGGAAGAAGAGCTATCGAAGCCAGAGCACGCGGAGAGCGGAGGTGGAGGTGTTGATTGGCAGGGAGGGCAGTGTTGCGGATGTGAAGGATGTTGCACATTGAGCTTTGTGGCTGAATACGGATTATGATCCCCCGATACGACGAGATGAGGTGTCTTTGACCGAGTCTTGAGATTTCTCTGGAGCGTTCTCATTTGACAATAACGCAAGAAGTTTTTGCACTAGCAGAGTGTCAAAAGTATACAATTTACCACATCTAGCCATCCATCGAGGGCTTTCTCTCGAGTATCACGTCGCACTCGTCGACGTGAAGATACGACGTTTGGATGCAAGGTAGACAGACTTAGGGAGAGATTTCACCAATATGAACACGCCGACGAAGGGGGATATGTATGTTTATACACGTAGCCGTTTGAGGGGTTTTCTATCCCCACTAGATCGTTCAGTCCTTTCAAGGATGTATTGAGATGTAGGGCAACATAGCAGGGTGCCAGATTTCAGGGGTAGGTGGCAAGCGCGAAGTGGTCCGCGGCTAGGAACGCAAGCCAAGCCTGATAATTGATGCCCTTGTGTCAATATCTGGCTACAGGCATCGGCTCTATGAGCGTTAGGAATTCCAGAGTTTCGAATGATCTTTTCGTGACGTACATCATATTCTGTCGATGTGGGATTAAAGTAACCCTGGAATATGACTATCAAGATCAACATGGTCTATACAGAGTCATATGAGACGCGACCTGGAGAGATAGACTACCATGCTGCCATTCCGACGAATTTCCTGGATAGGAGACAGATGGCCAGTCAATGAACCCGGTACACTTCACATATGCTACTGGTCAACATGCAAAACCATCATCTGTCGAGGAAACACATCTTGAGCCGTCCTGGCTACACCTCATTATAGTCATTATTTATCCATAAATTCATCAACACGCCTACTCCGCCTTCTCTATTTTCGGCACAGGGGGCCGCATGAACATCTTCTTGATACTCTCCTGCCCCTCATCGCCTGCAGCAAACATGCCCCGCTTTCTCTTCGCGCCTAGTCGTACAGCGCCCTCGAGTCTGAATTTCACCCCGCTGACTGCATCCTTGGCTAACATGCGCGCCATGTCTGTCGCGCCACTGTCTCGGATGCAGCTCTCGATGGTCCGAAGACGCTGGGCGAGAGCGTCAACGTCATTGTTGAAGCGCGTTACGTTGGGATCTTTTGTCAGAGAGGGTGTTGAATCACCCGGAAGTCCTGGCGCAGATGCTGATAGCGGGAGACCGAAGCCGACGTCAATGGCAACGTCCAATAGAGTCATGGATGCGGTGAGGGTGGAGTAGTCTGTTGTGTCATCGATGGCAGTGTAAAGTGAGTTAGTCGAGAGGCAGGTCATGACGTCTTTCGCAACGGAAGCCGAGAGAAGATGTGCTACGCCCGGGATGGGAGTATTGAGGAAGAAAGAAAGCGCAAGGGCTCGTTTGAAGGTTTGCTGGGCAGGAGAGAGCGCGGGCAGAGCAGTTATGAGGGTAGCTTGGAGGGTGACAGACTTGAGAGCGCACGGTAGGGATGATGTGAGGGCGGAAATATCGGTATCCAAAGTCGAGGACAACGAGGAGGAGTCAATCAAGGAACCGAGAGTAGAACGAAGCAGGGTGAAAGTGGCAGCAGATGAAAGGACTGAGGAGTCGTAGAGCATTCGGACGAGGATGAATAGAGTATATGACCGTGTTTCTTGCGTGAGGCTAGGAATCGTCAGCGGAGCGCGTGGGAAAAGTTAGTATACCCACAGAGACGCAGCTTGCTTGAAAAGGGTGAGAAGAGGGAGAAGTCCAGGGGGTAGCGGTACTTGAACACCTGTGGCGATTAGCTTGCGCAGCCCAGAAATATCCTAGACATACTTCGTGGTACTTCCTTGCTTGGTTGCATCACCATACGGATATCCAGAGCTTCAGACTTGGACTTCAAGCTGGCGAATAGGTCTTTGATACGATCGATAGTAAGGAGATCGCGAAGTTGTATTTCAGACTCCTGTTGGAGGATTAGTGCCCTGACTGAGGGTGCGCGCACGAGTCAATACGTACACGGAGAACTCGCACGTAGGCTTCTTGAAGGTCAGTATCCGCGTTGGAGCATACTTCGAATCGGTTAGCGCTGGACGAGCTGACTTTCGACACCCACTCACGGTCATACAATATCCAGAGCAAGACCTCATTTGGCAACTCTTGCATTCCAGCCCATGTAGAGACGAAACCAGACAAGAATAGGTCTCGTCGCGAACTTAATGCTATTTTTGCGTCAGTAATAACAGATGTCGGTGTTGATCGACTTACAGGTCATTGATGGCGAAGTCCAGACCTGTGACAGATGATTCGATGGGAACGAAGGCGCTTGTTTAGGCTTCTCGTCTAGAAAGAAGTGCCACACCGTGTCCAGGTGCAGCGCATCTGTTCGTTGTACGGCCTGAAGGACTTTATGTGCCTTTTCTTCACCACCATCATCCTCTCCCAGGGAGGTGACAAATATGTTCTCGTTCATAGTCGCTTCGTCTTCGTTTGACTGGGAGTCCTCTTTTTTCCCTAACATGATCTTTGCTTCCTTGATCTGCGCGTCAACAGCGACACTCTCTTTCTTGTCATCGATCAGTGCCCGCAAAGCATCTCGGAAATTTGTTCGTGGAGGCGTTCCACGGCGTACGAGAGCCGGAGTCGACTGAGACCATGGATCAATCGAGTTCTTCAGGTTACGTTTATTGACTGTGATGAAGGCGCTCACGTCCTCGAGTTCCGAGTCCGAATCGTCCAAGCCTTCTGAATCAGAGTCTTGAATCATTTCTTTGCCATCTCTCACATACCGCAGACCTACTGGAGCGGGCGTTGTAGTCCTTCCCATAGGTGAGACTGGTATAGGGCTCGACATGAAGACCTCCTCAGGGCTCGACGGAAGCGAGACGACTTCCACTGACTGGCAATCATGGCTAGGGATTCTTTCAGACCGTCTCTGCCGTATGGCTGTGCTATTCGGTACCTTGTTCAAGCTCTGTATGTCATGATCATTCATAGCAGCAGTTATAGACGGTGTCGCGGTTGGCGATGGATCTTGTCGAGTGGAGCCGGATGCACTCTGGTCTCGCCCTCGTCGGGGAGGAATTGGACTTGGCCATGTACGCTCGGAGCTCTGTCTATCTATCTTCTCCGATTCTTGTCAGGTTTATGATTCCACAATAGAGAGGCAAATCACCCAGACCAGGTAGATTCCTGAGGAAGCGTACCTATGGCATTGGCGGGGGACGTTTGCGAAACAGGCCGAGGCTTGAAAAAGTCTTTAATGTCGCGATTGTTCTTCGGGGGCTTGGTGACGGGAGCCATCGTTGCTACATGGTCAAAAGTGCCAGAGGCTGATTGTATGAAATCCAGAATCAGACCCACAAAAGTTCTGGGCACATAACATTAGGTTAGCAGTGGCAGTGAGAATGACGATGCGACGCGTAGGAACTGAAGCATATTCAACGCGAAACGCGATTCCACGTGCCACGTGGTATCCGCAAAATATCCGCTAGTGTTTAGTGGTTCCATCCGTCTGTGTTGGAACCAAGAGATGATTGATGGCAAATGGCATGACCGTCTGTTACTTGTTGCTATTCCATATCCATCCTCGAACATCGGCGTCGAAAATGAAGACAGGAATCTGTCAATTAAGTCGTAATGAATCATTAGTGAAAAGATGTTTTCCCGTCTGAACCGTTCAAAATGGAACCTCTGGGCAAGCACCCAAAGCTCGGCCAAGTCTTGTCTGGTAACATGCCGCAATGGACGTGCAACGGCACGGACTACGTTCGCCTGTCCTTTTCCAAGGTTGCTTGATGAATCGCGCCGCTATTACTAATTAATGAATAGTATATAGGATAGACCACTACACAGTATGAAAGTGGAGCTACGTATCCCATCCCGATACACGTTTCTTTTGTATCAACTCCATGACTTCATGCTTACAGCTCACAGGACAAGTAGGCTCCACACGACGTGCTTCATGAGTTTCAGCCTGTGTCCAGTCGTGACATCGCCTGAGTACAAGTGGTCCTTTGTACACGACCACATTAGACTCGGAGGATGTCATGTCAATGCAAACATACTGGACATCTCCCATAAGCTGCAAGGGCAGCTGCATCGAATGTGTAGTTGGCCAGGTTGATTACCTGTCTGTCCTGGTTTGCGGGAGCTGATCAGTCTTCTCAAATTCTGGTATTATGTCAGAGAGCAAAGTTTTCACATAACGATATGCTTGACAGCTAATTACTGGATCGGAATTATGATTGTCGTTCATCACTTTGAGATGGCACAGGATCTAAATTTATGATCAGCCAAAGGATGAACCAGGGTCTGACTAATTAGCTAGAGACGAGACTGACACAGCTCGTGTTGGCTGATGAACCTGATCCTCGCACATGAAAATCCAGGCAGACTAGCGACGTAGCCCGCAAAGCCTGCTCTACTAGTGATGTTGGTCCTAGGTAAGACGTTTATCGAGCTGACTGTTGCTCAGGAAGTTCTTTGGACCGGTTGCGAGCGTCAGAAGTGAATGAAGAGATGTGACAAGGATGTTGGTTGCAAGTGACGCCGGACGCCCCACAAAGAAGGGAAAGCAAAGTTACCGATGCCGAACGTCGCAGCAGACAGCGGAGACGGAGAGACGAGGGCAGTGTGCGGTTGCTGGCCAGGTGCAGATAGATGCAGGTGCAGATGCAGTACGGACAAGGTGGAATTCGAAAATGCCACCTATTATTGACCATAAATCCAGTGACATAGGAGAGCGTCGTTGGACACGTAGATGATAAGAACAACAATTAATTGTGCGTATTGTAGAGGGCTGAACACTGAATGCTGAATGCTGAATACTGTTATGTCCGAGAAGGCTGACATGGTTCGTAAGCATCAACCTACTTGAGGCTCCACTGACACTACCTACCTAACTATTACCTGCTAATACCTACTAATACCTACCTACTGTGGACACCTGCGCAACCGAAACCGACCACTCAATCACTCCTGACGGCTCCATCCACCACCAAAAAAAGCCCCCAAGCCCCGTCGGGTGCCCCAAGCCCGGGTCAGCTTCTGTCGACCGATACACGACCGAGTATCCCATACCCCGTTCCAACATCTCTGTAATCTCGACAACGCCCCAAAACTTTCTTCCTCTACACCTACCTTTGTCGCCGTCGTCATCGTGCGCTCCCATTCAATCACTTCCTCTCCTTGCGACGACGCGATTGTCGCTCGCCGTCTCTCCCAACCGTGGCCACCTCTCATACCTACTACCACTAATACGTACATAACCTTTCGACCAGCCCGCCCCTGGTCCCTCCACGGTCCACCTAGCCGAAATAATTCGCCCGTACACATCTGTTCGCCCAACACGTCCATTCCGCCCTTCTCGGCATCCCTGAATGCCTTCATAAGAGCTTCTACAATTCCTACCGCCATAAAACTGGCCATCTAAGAGTAGCCCTACTCAATCCGGCCGAGGCCGGCGGTCTCTGTTGACTATACACGGGCCTGTGTTTATCGTTGGAAAGCTACGCCATGGCAGTCGACAAGTCACAACTTCCAGAGAGCGAGAGATCGAATCCTGTGAAACGGATAAGATGGGCAACGCATCGAATTCCGGGCGCAAAGGGTGATCGAAAAAGGCAGTCGCTGCTGGCACGCCTACCAATCCATAGCCGTTCCGGGTCCAGCGAAAAGCACAAACGCGATTCAATGGGTAAAGACTCTGAAAATGGGCAAACAAATGGAGAGCAGTCAACTTCCGATGATCAGAGCGAGTCCGATGGCTCTGTTGAGCAGCGTGCCATCTTCTTCAACATACCACTCCCCCCGAACGCTCGAGACGAAGAAGGCCACCCACTCGTCCGATTCCCCCGAAACAAGATACGAACAGCAAAATACACACCTCTCAGTTTTGTACCTAAAAACCTATGGTTCCAGTTTCACAATATCGCGAATGTCTATTTCTTATTTATTGTTATATTAGGGGTAAGTTTAAGATGTCATGATACTTGAAATCGGCTAATCTGTATGTTGCACAGTTCTTTACCATATTTGGTGTAGAGAACCCTGGCCTAGCAGCTGTACCTCTTATTGTTATCGTCATCATCACCGCTATTAAGGATGCCGTAGAGGACTGGCGAAGAACAGTCCTCGACATCGAGCTAAACAACGCCCCCGTTCACCGTCTAATCGATTTTAATAATGTCAATTCTGCCGAAGATCAAATATCCATTTGGAGAAGGATAAAAAAAGCGAGTAGCCGAGGAGTCACATTCCTTTGGCGTAGGATGAAAGCGCTCACGTCGAAGAAAGAGAAAGGGAAGTCCTATGCAGAACGAGCTGTAGACCAAGGTCGTGCTTCGATTGATACTAAACGTGCCTCGATGTATTCACCCCGGGCCTCCTTCCAGGCACCGCGAAACGGAAATAATGACGACGACGACGGTATCCAGATGACTCCCGTGCCATCGCCTTTGCAAGAAAACCATCCGTTCCCACCAGCTCAAGACCAAATAGGTATCGCTATCTCCGACCACGGCGGGCTACATCCGGACACAGCAAAAGCTCAATCGGAAACGCCGCATACGCGCGCAAACAACCTCCAGCCTGCAAGGTTTTACGGTAGCCTCATTGATCCTCACAAACCCACTCCTGACAAAGCCCGCTTCAAGAAAGATTACTGGAAGAACGTTCAAGTGGGCGACTTCGTTCGTTTGTATAACGAGGACGAAATTCCCGCAGATATAGTAGTACTTTCCACTTCTGATACTGATGGAGCTTGCTACGTGGAAACGAAAAATCTGGATGGGGAGACGAATCTTAAGGTCCGGCAAGCTCTCCGCTGTGGACGCGATGTCAAACACGCTCGGCAATGTGAACAGTGCTCTTTCATCATCGAAAGCGAAGGCCCGCAGCCAAATCTATACTCGTACAGTGGCGTCATTCGGTGGGAACAAAAAGATATACACGACCCACAAGCGCCGACGGTCGAAATGGCAGAGCCAGTCACAATCAACAACCTTCTCCTCCGTGGCTGTACCGTCCGCAACACTGATTGGATTGTCGGAGTGGTAGTATACACAGGCGAAGAAACCAAGATCATGCTGAACGCCGGTATCACTCCAAGCAAGCGTGCCAAAATCTCGAAAGACCTAAACTGGAACGTCATCTACAATTTCATAATACTGTTCTTCATGTGTCTGGTGGCAGGTATCGTCCAGGGTATATTCTGGGCCAAAGATGACACTTCTCACTCCCTCTTCGAGTTCGGCTCTTACGGAAATAACAACGCGTCTCTGGACGGAACCATCACCTTCTGGGCGGCACTCATTCTCTTTCAGAATCTGGTTCCTATATCACTTTACATTACTCTGGAAATCATTCGTACACTACAGGCGGTGTTCATCTACAACGACACCCAGATGTACTATGAAAAGATAGACTACCCATGTACACCAAAGTCATGGAACATCTCTGACGACCTTGGTCAAATCGAGTACATCTTCTCGGACAAGACAGGCACGCTGACCCAGAACGTCATGGAGTTCAAAAAGGCTACAATCAATGGGGTTCCGTACGGTGAAGCGTACACTGAAGCCCAGGCTGGTCTCCACCGCCGACAAGGCATTAATGTAGAAGAGGAGTCTGCCCGCGCCAAGGAACAGATCGCCAAAGATCGTGTTAGAATGATCGGAGACCTGCGTCGCATGCATGATAATCCGTACCTGCGAGATGAGGACCTCACTTTTGTTGCCCCCGACTACGTGGCAGATTTGGCGGGTGAGGCGGGTGAAGAGCAAAGGCAAGCTAACGAACAGTTCATGTTGGCTCTCGCTCTATGTCACACCGTAATTACCGAGCGAACTCCAGGTGACCCACCAAAGCTCGAATTCAGAGCGCAGTCGCCTGACGAAGCTGCTCTTGTCGCTACGGCAAGAGATTGTGGCTTCACTGTACTGGGGCATACTACCGATGGTATCCTTGTTAATATCTTGGGTGAAGAGCGCGAGTACACAATACTAAATACACTCGAGTTCAACTCTACCCGGAAGAGAATGAGTTCGATTTTACGCATGCCAGATGGCAGGATTGTACTTTTCTGCAAAGGCGCAGACAGCATCATTTATTCTCGCTTGAAACGTGGCGAACAGCCTGAACTTCGTAAAGAGACCGCAGAGCATCTCGAAATGTTTGCTCGTGAGGGTTTACGTACTCTTTGCATTGCAATGCGAGAGCTTGATGAAGACACGTACCAAGAGTGGAACAAGGAGCACGACCGTGCAGCATCAGCAGTTGAAAACCGAGAGGAGAAATTGGAGACGGTCGCTTCTGCTATCGAGCAGGAGATGACACTGTTAGGAGGTACCGCTATTGAGGATCGACTGCAAGACGGTGTTCCAGATTCCATCGCTTTGCTCGGCAAGGCCGGTATCAAGCTCTGGGTATTGACTGGAGACAAAGTTGAGACTGCCATCAACATCGGATTCTCTTGCAACCTGTTAGACAACGACATGGATTTGATCACTTTGAACATTGAAGATGGAACACTACAGACTGCAGAGGCTGAGCTTGACATGCATCTTCAGAAATTCAATATGACTGGCTCAGATGAGGAGCTTGCAGCGGCTCAGACCAACCACGAGCCACCTGATCCTCGCCACGGCATTGTAATCGACGGGGACTCCTTGAAACTTGTTCTTGATGATAGTCTCAGGCAGAAATTCCTTTTGCTCTGCAAACAATGCAAGGCAGTGCTTTGCTGCAGAGTCAGTCCTGCCCAGAAAGCTGCCGTAGTGCGTATGGTCAAGCACGGTCTCGACTGTCTAACGCTCGCCATTGGCGATGGTGCTAATGATGTTGCAATGATCCAAGAGGCCCACGTCGGTGTCGGTATTGCAGGTGAAGAGGGCAGACAGGCCGTGATGTCTTCCGACTATGCTATCGGGCAATTTCGGTTCTTGACTCGGCTGGTCCTTGTGCACGGTCGTTGGTCATATAGACGTTTGGCCGAGACGATTGCCAACTTCTTCTACAAGGTGCGTCAGATTTCATGCTCGGTGGAACGAATCGCTGATGAATATAATAGAACATCGTTTGGGTCTTTGCTTTGTTCTGGTACCAGATCTACGCACAATTCGATTGTTCGTATGTGTACGATTACACGTACATTATTATGTACAACTTGGCGTTTACTTCACTACCTGTGATCCTTATGGGAGTACTTGACCAAGACGTCGATGACAAAGTATCGCTTGCTGTGCCTCAACTCTATCGTAGGGGCATTGAACGTCTAGAATGGACGCAACCGAAGTTTTGGTACGTGATACAAATTTGTTCGTATGGGTCGCTCTAACATGAAATAGGGCGTATATGCTAGACGGACTTTATCAGTCTGTGATCTGTTTCTATATGGTCTACCTACTGTTTGCACCTGCTACCTTCAACACCGAGAATGGCCTCGGCTTGGACGACCTCAGGCGCCTGGGCGTTTACATCGTGTCCAGTGCTGCAGTCTGTGTAAACCTCTACGTTCTCATGAACACATATCGCTGGGACTGGCTCATGCTCCTGATTGTCTCAATCAGCTGTCTGCTCATTTGGCTTTGGACAGGCGCATATACCACGAGCACATATGCATTCCAATTCTACCACGCTTCACAGGTATATGGGAGTCTCAGCTTCTGGGCTGTCTGGCTTCTGATCATTATCATGGCTTTGTTGCCTCGATTTCTTATCAAGTCCATTCAAAAAATCTACTTCCCTTACGACATCGACATTGTACGGGAGCAGGTTCGCCAAGGGAAATTTGACTACCTCAAAGATGTCGAAGGGTATATACCACCCCCGCCGGACAAGGTACACTCTCATTCCTCGAGCAATGTTACCAAGTCGGCCAACCCTCCTCAGAGTGCCGTGGATGAAGATCAGCGACCAATATATCCACCTTCCGTTGCCCCTACCGCCACGACGCACAACGCTCGTAGTCAAAATGGAAGTGACTCTACCAACTATAGCTTACCTGCTCAAAGGCAGTCGATCGACTTCAGTCAGCAACATCGACCGAATTCTATGATCGTCGACGAGCGGTTAGCGAGAATTCGATCATCCATGGATCGACCACGGCCGAGTTACGATAGGGCAAGAATGAGCATGGATCGCGTCAGACCAAGTTTTGAAGCCAACCGTGACTTCACATCTGCTGCCATGCTGACTCGTATGGAATCTAGCAATTCCGGTAATGTCCCAATTCGCGGTCTGGGCGGCAAAGTCAGCAGGCTACGACATGCTCTGAGCACCGCATCGAAACGATCCGCAACGTAGAAATGCCCTTGGAAACATTTCCTACATTTTCTTTGAGACGGCCTCTCCTTAACGGGCACCTTAGTATAATTGACCTTTCACCACGACTGTATGTACCTACCACCACCCACATCGCCGCATAACCAGGGTCGGAATTCTCATTTGTCCTCAAATCATTGCCTCATACCACCACATCGTCAGACGGCGTTTACACTACAGGAAGGCGTTCTTTTGTTCATGTCAGGCTCGGTCATATCTTTTGGACTCATGGCGAGCAGTTTCAAGGTGCTGCACCGAGTGATTCTAGCCCGCAATTGTTTTGTACAAGCCAACTTAGTTAGGCAACTCACATTTCTAACAAATGTAACTTTTGGAAGCGGAAGACTTATTTGTAAAGAAGGTCGATGTAGATTGGGCGCTCAATCCCGAATATACTGATGAACTACGCGCCGAATTCGTGTGGCATTAATATATTGGGTTTTCAGTGGTGGATATGAAATGAATGCCTCTTGCTACGAAGACTTGAGTGATGTTGAAAGCAAAAATAGAACGAGACCATGACGCACGCGACTAATTACTAAAAAACACGCTAAGCCCAGACTCTCGGATCGCCCAGACGCGACTGCTAATGAGCTACGCGGGATGCTCAGAAATTCGCCTAGGAAAGTTGACAAGTGATCCAACATGAGTCTTGAACCTCACTTACTTGTATGAGACTTTGATTGTGATCACCACTACTCCTTTGACCCCTTTGAAGCCGTGAGAGTCTAACGCTTGACTTCCTCTGGACTGGACGCTTGAGCCCTAATGAACTTCGTCTAGTTCTTTCTCGATCTCAGTTGCTATTCCTCAACAAAGGCCTCTAGCTCACCTATAGGGCTTTCCGGACCGCTCAAATATCATACGCATCCTTATAAGCCTTCTCATAGCGCACTAAATACCCATCGCACACTCATCTCCGCCCGGAAGAATATGGCAGTGACCTGCAACTCGTACTGGTGACTGGATACGGCAGAGCTGACGGGTACTTTGTATCTACAATCTTGCAGCGCAACATGGCAGATGTAGTTCAAAAATTGAAGTCTGTGACCCTGCATAGAAGCCTCTGATATTACGCTAATTACACCAGTATACTCGAATCCTTGCCTCGAAATCTACATCTCTTCTGCCCTAGATCTGACGAGGGGGAAGAACAATTCTTCTATGATGAGGATCTCGGTGATAAAGTGGACACGGAAACTGAAGAGGCGCGAAATAAGAGAAAGAAAGCCATCACTGCCGCAGAGGAGAGACGAGACATTGCTCTAGGATGCACTCTTATCTGGGCATATGACGGGGATGATGCAGCTACGTACGGCCAAAAGCTAAAAGATCGGCTGACCAAGCAGTTGATGTCTTGTGAAGTTTGCATTCGGGTGTATCACCAGGGGCGGCAGACCTTGAAATCTCAACTTGGGGCTGACTACGGTGAAGATGAAGTGACACGCTTTCTAGAAGTATTTGACGATATCAGTATACACCGCATCACAGAAGGTCTGGGGCTTGCTGCACGAGAAATAAGCAACTTACCACCCGAGAAACATCACATCAATTATCTCAGCCAGCAAGCATTATTCTCAGTCTTTGAAGCCCTCAGTTCCCCTGAGTTTCTCACAGACGAGAAAGCCATGTCTGAACACTTTGACGATGTCTTCAAACAGGTACAGACAAAGAGACGTTTAAAGCTCAATGTCTTTGTCCCAGCTATGACAACTTTTTTGTTTAGTTCAAACGATGCCCGGGCGGAATGGGCGATATTCACCTGGACAAAAATGAAGCGGTCACCCACTAAACTCGAATTTGACTGGGCAATCCGAACTCCACTGCACAAGGCTATGTTGCACGTCCAAATGTATTGCCTTGAGGTTCCATTCTTGCCTGCGTTCTGGCAGGGCGCTCGCCTCATAATAGAGCGCTTGAAAAAGGACCTCATAACTCATTCCTTGCGTGCACTTGATATCGACATATACAGACTTGCACTCGAGCATCTCTCTGTCGATTCAGATTGTTTTCCTGAGCTGATTGGAGCGATCAAAGTCCTGCTTGTGAAGTCACCGAAGGACTTTTGGGAGGCTATGGGAGCTGTGTCAACGAGCACGTTTGCAGAACAAATCTTTAAGAATAAATACCTTAATCGACAGCTCTTAGGGACTCTCGACTCGCGGAAGCTCGGGGAGTATTTTGGATGGGTTCAGCCCGTCATAGAGTCGATCAAACCTACAAACCTAGGACCTCTTTGCGACACACTGGCCTCGCAATTCCTTGGACGCTTTCAGTCTGACGAATTTGCGCACAGCTGCAGGTCTCATTGCCAACTTGAAGGTATGACCGTCCTCCTCTTGTGCTTGGAGGCTATGAATAAGACATTCCCACCAATTTCAAGCACACCCGGGGTTCTTGGAAACGCAAGTGTAGCACATGCCCTCAGAATCGTGGATTCTCATGCACATGTCATACTCGAGACTATCAGCGGGAACAATGTGCGAGGTGATATGCTGAGTTTTGGCCTAAATGTCGTAGAAGAAGCTATACGTTTGGACTGTTTATCGTTGAAGGCAACAGGTCGGCAACTAGAACAAGGAAAGCCTACCGATGCTGTAATTGACAAGAATGACACTCTTGTCTGGAAGCCAGTGGTAGCTGCCATCAAGGAGCCTCAGATTGGACTGCCGGGAAGAACTCTTCTCGGCTCATCTATCCTTGTCGGATTGGAACCATTCAAAAAGAAGAACCCGTCTGAAATGACTAAAGAGATGAGACAATTTAACGATAAGTTTGACACACTCTCTCAGCACATCTGTGATGTCTTATACAAGCTCAGCGAGTTTTCGCCATCTCATCTTGATCATCTTTTCGAGGATTCAGAGCTTGCATCTGGCGTACTGTCTCATCTCTTTTCTTCTGGTACAGAGCCTTACCAAGGAGTTGTAGAGTTGATGAAAGTTGTTAGCGGTAAAGACACGCGCAGCGAAGCCTTGAATCATTTTCTCCAGGCCTTTTATTCGAACACAGTCTCTTGTATCTCGGGGAACTTGAAGCGCATTATTGACAGCCAGGTTTTCGCCCCAACTCCAACACTCCTTAAGATATGCGCCGATATGGTAGAAAACCTTTGCAACTCCCAAAATGGTCTTCTCCGATCACAGCCACTTTCTCGCGAGGAGGCTACTGCCACGGAAACGTTCTGGAGGTCACTCTGGAGTTCCTTGCTGATGATATTTGAACGAACAGAGCAATGGAGTCAGCTCGGTTATGATAAGAACATGATGATCGAATATTGCCGCGATACCATGCAGCTGGCGGAGGACGTCTTTGACCAGTACAGCATATTTGTTTCTGCAATTGCCGCTGCCACAAGCTCCGAGAAAAAGGATGTCCACCGTCGCCTCATATTTGGGCCTACCAGAACGTACAAAGCCATGGTGAAATGGCTCCGTCTTCGCGATGAGTTTCTCATTACGAAGTCTGTCAGTTTGACCAGCAAATTGCTCAGAAGATTAAAGGGTGGCTCAGTCGAAGTTGACGATCGCCCTCTCATATACGTCGGAGAAGTCATCACTGGAGTTATCAAGTCAAACCTAAGTGCCATACAGAAAGTTGAGATCCAAACAGCTCTAGAGGCCTACTATGGGAAGCCGTTCCAAGCCCCCCAGGATGAGATAGCGAGGAATCATAAACAAAAAACCATTGGCTCCTTCTTCAAGTCAGAGCCGAGATTTAGTGAAAGCAGGGCTGCTTCTACAGTCTCATCTGACAATGAAGATTTCAGTGGTATTGCGGCCTACCGGGCGAAGGAGGCCCAGAGGAAGAAAAGTGCCGCGCTTCCGACTCGGCCTTCAAAATTGAAAGAGACTACACAATCAGAGTTCATGAAAAAACGACAAGCTGAGAAACAGGCACAGGAGAGGCAGAGGGCTGCGGCCATTGCAAAAGCTCGTCAGAGCAGCACAAAGTCGGTTGAAAAGGGTACTGGAATATATGTTTCGTCTGAGAGCGAAGGAGATGATGAACTTGATGCAGCACTTTTTGGTATCTCGAAAAAGCCCAAGAAGGAGAGGATCACACCTGACAACAAACTTCGGGATACCATGGCCGGGCTTCCGCAGGGGCCGATTAAGGTGCAGAAACGTGTGCGCTCAGCGAAAGACATGCGTGCACGGTTGGCACCCGATTTGTCACCTCTACACAAAGAGATCCTCGGCTGGGACTATTTTCATGACGGCGACTTTCCTCCCAAGTCCGAATCCGACCTTTATCAGCAAGTGTCTGATTCCTTCGATGAGCCATCTGCTTATACGAATGCATTCCGACCATTACTCCTATTAGAGGCCTGGCAAGGATTTGTCAAAGCACGGGAAGAGGGAGGTTTCAAGGCGTATGAGATCAAGGTCGTCACTCGATCTAGTGTAGACGCTTTCCAAGAGTTCAGTACGACCATGAGTCAAAATGTCCACAAGGATGTTGGTCTGTCTGAAGGAGACGTTGTATTGTGCTCGAAAGATAGTAATCCTTCTGAGGCGGCTCATGCAGCACATTGCCTTGCACGGGTGTATCGAATGAAGCGTCAAAAGGGTATGTTGGAAGTGTCATACAGGGTCTTACCTGGAAATAAACTCCAGTCCAGCCTCAATCCAGGGAGTCTTATATGGGCCGTCAAAGTCCAGTCGATCACTCCACTTGAGCGTGAGTTCGGCGCTCTATCGGGTCTACAGTTTTACGACCTATGCGACGAGATTATCCAGGCGAAGCCTTCCCCGCTACTGTCTTATAGTGACAAGATTCTTCGGCCCATTATGAGCAACTATACGGTAAACACAGCGCAAGCTAAAGCAGTACAATCAGCGATCGACAACGACGCTTTTACACTCATACAAGGGTAAATTCCTCGATACTACCTTACCAGTATTCATATAGACTGACTTTGATGCAGGCCTCCCGGATCTGGGAAGACCAAAACAATTGTAGCGATTGTTGGTGCACTTCTTAGTGAGAACGGTTCCGCGCGACCAAAGACCATTACAGCGTCGGCGACGAATGGTAGTTTACCACAGCGAAGTCTCAACACGGTTGCGAAAAAGCTACTCGTCTGTGCACCCAGTAATGCTGCAGTGGATGAATTAGTAATCCGATTTAAAGATGGTATCAGGAGCATGTCGGGTCAGCATCGTAAAGTGAATGTTGTGCGATTGGGTCGCTCCGACGCTATAAACGCGAGCATCAAGGATGTGACTCTAGATGAGCTTGTCAGCGCAAAACTTGGGGTCACAGCTAATACTAAGGGTCGGGAAGACGGACAGAAAGTCTTCAAGGAACACTCGGAGATCTCTGCGAAACTGCGTGAAGCACGTTTGGATTTGGACAAGGTAGACACCGGAGAAATCAAAGGAGATGAGGCCAAGAAGGCCAAGGACAATTTTGATAATCTGCGGCGCAGGAAAGCTCAGCTTTCAAATCAGATTGAGAGCTTCAAAGACGCTGAAAAAAATCTTGGTCGCGAGGCTGAACTGAATCGAAAACGTGCGCAACAGCAGGTACTAGACGAAGCACACATAATCTGCGCCACGCTTAGCGGAAGTGGACACGACATGTTCCAGAGTCTCAGTATTGAATTTGAGACTGTCGTCGTGGACGAAGCCGCCCAATGCGTAGAGATGAGTGCCATCATTCCTCTCAAGTACGGGTGCTCTAAATGTATATTGGTGGGCGATCCCAAACAACTTCCTCCCACCGTGTTTTCGAAGCAAGCATCACGTTTCCAGTACGAACGAAGTCTCTTTGTCAGAATGCAGGGTAATCACCCCGACGCCGTCCACCTTCTAGATACTCAGTATCGTATGCATCCGGAGATCAGCGCATTTCCTAGCGCTAGTTTCTATGACGGGAGGCTTCTGGATGGCGCAGATATGGCATCTCTTCGTAAACGACCTTGGCATGATAACCCTATCCTCGGTCCTTACAGATTTTTCGACGTCAAAGGGCAGCACTCGGCAGCACCAAAAGGTCACTCGCTCATCAACATCGAGGAGATTAATTTTGCGCTTCAACTATACGATATGCTCAACACCACCTACCGCGGAGGCTTTGATATCAGGGGAAAGGTCGGCATTATTACGCCTTACAAAAGCCAATTGCGTGAGCTCAAGTCTCGATTCTCCCGGCGCTATGGGGAAGAGATCTTGGAGAATGTGGAGTTCAACACCACCGATGCATTCCAAGGTAGGGAGAGCGAGATTATTATATTCTCATGTGTGCGAGCATCTCCTTCTGGAGGTGTTGGTTTCTTGCAGGACATCCGCCGCATGAACGTTGGTTTAACACGTGCGAAATCATCTCTGTGGGTACTGGGAAATTCACAGTCACTTTCACGAGGCGAGTACTGGAATAAACTCCTGCATGATGCCAAAAAACGAGATCGCTATACGGACGGCAACCTGGCCCAGGCTATCAAGTCAGCTGAGTCAAAGTCGGCAAAAGGAAATCATTCGCAAGAAACGCTCCCGAATGCATCAGGCGATGGTCAGGCTAGAGCACTCTACAAGTCTACTCTACCAAAAAGTGATAGTTTATCTCATCGTTCCAGTGAGACTAGTATGCAGTCTGCCAAAATCAAGAAGGAAAACAAGAATGTCGAGAAAAGAGAGCCTTCCCTGGGCGACCATGACAACAAGCCTGCAAGAATCAAAACCGAGGCTAGATCCGAATCACCCATGGATATCGACATCTTGAGTGATCTTAACTCGCATCTCGCTGGAGGTGCTAGTGAAGCAGGAGTGAAGCAGGATGTTCCCGAGCCGAAAATCAAGACTGAGCAAAATCAAAATCAACTCACCCGACCACGGGTACTAATTAAAAAGCGGAAGGACGTTGATCCTTTCATGCCGAAGCAAAACAAGAAGCCAAGGCCCACTTGATAATAGATTTATTGTGGTCAACAGTGACATGTCAAAAGCATTAGTGGAATAACTTGGCAGCATCTTGAGGCGTTCTGGACTTGATATTGGTGTCATTAGGTCACGACTGCGTACAGTACTTACAGATCGAGATGTCATTCAGGCTGCATCGTAAATTCCCATTGGCCATAATAAGCTAGAATTAGCTCATTTAGGACTCTACCATACCCCTTGCAACGATAGTGTAGCTAGAGTCCATAGTCAGAAGGGGCTTATCACACGCCGGTATAATGCGTCACCGTTGTGTTGCTCTGTCGCGAGCATCACTGCAAAAGCGCCAACCACTCAAGTTTCCCTGACATATAGATACCTTCACCTTTCCGAGTGAAGTTTGTTCGTATAGAGTACATCTTGTCGGTCTATATACTCAAGTTGCCTCTTTCTCGATGGTCATTGACAGCCAAAACTGCTTTCCACTAGCCCCTGAATCCGTAGAGGAAAATATTTGAGGTCTGATGTACTCGTCGTGGCAGTTCTTCAAACTGGCCTCTCTTGATTCTTCCTTTCCTCGTGTTCTACTCAATCAGGCGAATATTTCGCATGACTTGCTCCGTTTCGCTTGCTCTAGCGATTTCTTCACTCTGGCCACCTCTTCACTCAAGCATGACCTACCCATCGAAGTCGAATCTGTTCTACCGTGCATCAATACCCTCCCATGAGTCAGGATAGTCACGTTATATGGCATGAGCCGGTAAGGTAGCTTCTGTAGGAGCGGTCTGTCGCTTCAATAAGTGAACTACTGAAGCGGAATCTCTGAGAGGTGCGAAAGTGAATAGGAACAACCGGGTATGCGTTGTCCACGCTAAAGGCTGTGCTCCGTTCCAGTGAACTCGCTCGTCCACCTGTACCTGGTTCATTTAGCTACCTGCGACTTCATCCTTTCGATCTGACAACTATACTCACTTTTCAATCATAATCTTCATTCGTCCCATTGGTGTACTTGACAACGACTCAGACTAAGATGGACGATATAACTGCCAATCTGGATCTGGCAACTCCCGAGCGAAGGTATGTCCTACTCTGTTCATCATAACACGAGCGGTGTTTTAAGGCTTTGGTAGTCGTGCTGATGAGTTCCAGGACTGTGCGAAACCCCACTCCCGCTGTTGGCGGCACGAGAGGTCTTCGTCATGAGAGATCCATGCCCATAATTCGTTACCAACCGCCGGTGAAAGGGATAGGCCTTTCCCATGTAGCCAGCAATGCAAACATCGTGCCCTCTGCTACTGCACCTGCGCGTGTTCCGCCCAGGCCACCGAGAACGATGCCCGAGTTGCGAGAAGATTGGTCTCAAGACAGCCAAGGTGAGCTGTGTCTACAAACTGCAAAAGAGCTCTCCAGGTCGCGCCCTCTTTCCACATCTTCGTATAAGACTTCCGTCTCCGTTCAAAGAAGCAATTGGCATATAGATCTATATGCTAGCTTCTATGAATTCGAAGAGTCGTTACGCTCTCGTGGAAAGGAAGTCGTCCTAGGGTTTCGTCCAACCTCTTCGATGTCGAGCCCAGTGGCTAACCGCATGTCTGAAGTTTCAGGGGCCGGAGCAGGCACCCCCTCAAGTCCTCTCTTCTCTGGCAAGATGTTCAACACCCGCCCTGAAAGCGATCCATTCGTCTCGAGATCAGTGCGGAATTCTGCTTCTACTAGATCGACTATAAATCCACATGCAGCTCGTTACGATGGTTCTGCTACCGGTACTGATACGTCCGACCTGGCCTTCTTCTTGCGCAGCGCACCTCCACCCCCACAGTCTGGCATACCTTTACCCCTGAAGAAGAATAGTTTACGGGATTTTGTGAAAAAGGTAACAGGAGGGACAAAGTTACGGGACCGTTCAAACTCAGATGTGTATGTTCTTGCTCCTAGAGTCTTCTTCACTGTAATCTAAACTACGCTAATATACCTGTATTCATAGGAAAGTGCCCCTGCCGCCTTCCGTGGCCGAAAAGAGGACTGCATCAGGTCACAAATACATTGCGCTCTGCCCAGAAATCGGACCGCCAGAAGCCTATGACACCATGTCGCCTGACGTTAGAGTGCCATCGACTGCTTCACAATCACAAAGAACGTGGGTCTCACAAGATAACCGTAAAACAGTAGTATGAGAATCGTCACTGACAAATTACAGGAGCGGCAGTTACCATCATCAGGTACGAGGTGGATCAGCCTTTGAGTATACCAGTCCTAGACTCGAGGATTGGGTACAAAGAGAGACGGCGAGGCAGCAGCAGGAAGGCTTCGAGGAGTCAGATACGATAAAACTACCACGAAGCCGCAGCCATTCTACGAAGCAATCACAGCTGATTGACTTCGACGTCAACGCGCTCGCAAGCTCAGCCAACAGCTCCCTTAAAAGTCCAGCTCGGGGTCTGGCAAATACAAAGAGATACAAATCTCAAGAGGAGCACTCCAGTAGCACAGAACCCAACTCGCCTCTGATCCCCTCGCCGCCCTTCTCGCGGACTCGCCGTGAGGTGTCTCTACCAATCGCCTCACATGCCCGACTTTTCGAGGGTGACGCACCACCATCACCCGCCTCCACGTATAGCCAGGAGCCCATAGACATGTCCATGTTACCCTTACCCCCAGCAACCTCCGAGAAGGGCAGAGCCCTCAACAAAGAAGCGCGCCGCCAGTTGTCATCATCCGACGAGGCAGAAATGCCAAACACCAACCC
This sequence comes from Pseudovirgaria hyperparasitica, assembly GCF_010093815.1. NCBI lineage: Eukaryota > Fungi > Ascomycota > Dothideomycetes > Acrospermales > Acrospermaceae > Pseudovirgaria > Pseudovirgaria hyperparasitica. Next base: position 139,573 of record NW_022985549.1, read on the forward strand.
GACCCGGCTGCAACGCCACCTCGCGCAGCTCATGGAGCAAGAAGGACCACTCCACTTCACGGAGTTCGAGCGGCCGCGCCCTCTCAACGTCCGCAAACCCAGTGCTGCCATGCCCGGCACGCCAGATGTAGACTTGGGTCCCGCCACCCCGGCAAAAGAGCAGTCCTCGTCCGCGCACGCAGCCGATATCATGAAGCTTCTCAGCCCGACTTGCTCGTCGGAGGTCCCGAGTCCTGCCGCTCCCAGGAGCACATCTGGTGGATCTGCCTCGCCGGTGCGGCCTGTTTCCGACTCTCCCTCGAAGGATCCCGACGACGACGACGACGATGAGCCGGCGGCACCTGGTGTTGTGCGGTCAGGTAGCTACTCGCCGCGCGTCACGACGCGGATCAATGAACTGTGTGAGGCGTTGCTGAGGCGCAATGAGCAGGTGATGCGGCTCAACGCGTTGAACGACGCCTTGCGCGGCGAGGTCCGGCGTTGTAGGCGCGAGGTGGAGGAGGCTCTGGCTATGCAGACGCGGGTCGGCAGAGATGCCGAGGAGGAGCTTGCGGTGTTGAGGGAGGAGAACCGCCTTTTGGTGGAGGCGGTGGCGTTGTTGTTGGCAGGGAGGGGATAGGGGAGATGGAGAGGAGGGGGGAAGTGAGATTTTGTGGAGGCGGGAGAGGAAGGGGCTACATTTAGCAGTTGGAATCAATGAGAATTATCGTGTCTGATGAGGAAAATGTGAATCGTGCCATGGTGAAGTGTGTTGCTTGGAATGAACATCTCCTAATACTGTGAATTTCGTCAGTTTGCATGGTCGATAATATGGTATGCATGCAGAGATTCTCGTGCTTTGTTCATGTATACAATGTATCATCCACAAAGGTACCTTCGGATGTTCGGATTTGCCATCAATAGGCTAGACGAGAACACCGTATCGTACAGCGACTAATGATGTTAATATCCGGCATACAGTACGACATCTTACTACGCCTTTTTCAAGTATAGCAGTTCTGGCTAATGGATATACTTAAAATTATGGTAGTACGTTCCAGCATGGATAAGCTTTGCGCAATTGTTCTATAAAGTAATCAAGTCGAAAAGCTGTAGATAAAGAAGTTGTACCGCTGTTTGAACCCATACTTTCAGCTTCCACACCAGGAACAAACTGTGTTCTCACTCTCGGGTCATTCTCTGCATTGTTTGAGTAACACTGACGCAGCGATAAAAAACCCATGCTTGTCTGATAGATGCGCTTGTATCGATAATACCGATGTGAAAGAATAGTGTTCGGTAGATATGGACCACTCAATTAGGGGCAAGGAGTAAAGAAGCTGCAGACCTTCATGAACAGCTGGTAAATAGTATGTCTGCGAGTCATCCAGTAATCAAATGTCATTGTTCCACAGGATCTTTGTGCATAGACGGAACCCTCCAGCCACGGGTAGAGATGTATTTGAGATTTAACAATACTAGCGGCATTTGCTGCGCCAAAGACTGTGACAGAAACCCCTTGGATGACTCCCGCTCATCACTTGCCCTTTCTCGCTATCGTACAGTGTTGGTCGCTATTATACAGTGCTATTCGTGTTGCGGATATTTATACAAACATGTCTTCGTAAGTCCCCGTTCTGATATCTCTGATAAGAGAGAGCCGACCCAAAAGAGACAGAGCCGACCCAAAAGAAGAAGAGAAAAATCAGGGCAGGCCGAGCTGCTGCGCCAAACTCATGGCACGATTGACCGGCAAGACATGCAGCTTCGCCATAAGCCCATAGTGGTCCGTCACCCACTTCCCATCCGGGGTCCTGACATCCACACCTATTCGCTCCAGCTTCTCTGGTTCGATTGCTCCACAACTCAGCACCTTGTCCATACGACAGAACCCAAACTTCTTGCTATCCGCCGGACTCTGATACCCCCACGTAAAACCTTCGTCGCTATCCTCCTTCCCACCCAGCAGCAGATACACATCGTCCAGCATGTTCTCAGCATGTAATGTCCGATCAAAGGGCTGGATCGCGTTGAAGTCGCCACACATCAAGCCCGCGTGGACCTGCGCCGTGTGCAGTACCTTACTCGCAGCCTTGACCTGTGTCGGCCGCACCGGTGGATCGGCAGCCAGACTCTCCAGATGCACATTACACACGCGAATCACCCTAGACGAGCCCGCGCCCGTGTCCAGATCGACAAACAAGCCATCACGGTCAAACTTGGACACGAACGGCACACGGAACACGCTGCGTACGCCCAGGTTACGGTCGACCAGCGTTGTCGTGCCGTACATCTTGGTCAGCCAAGATTTGTTGTCGATATCGGTGGTGTAAAAGCGCTCGCGCACCCACTCGCTCGCACAGATGGCCGCGATATCGCTCTCAACCATTTCCTGCAGACATATCACCACCGGCTCGCCCGCTGGGATGCCACGTACTTGCTCCTCGAGATGCGCAAGGGCAGCGCGCATACGGGGTTCCTTATCTGGAATCAGGAAATCGATGTTCCACGTGATCAGCCAGAAGTTTTCGACGCGGCCGGCAGACGCGCCACCGATGGATTTGTTGCGATGCGGGTACTCGCGAAAGGGCATCCATTTGTTGGCGTGGTAGACGAAGTGGTTCTGAGTTTTGGGCGTGTAGAATGAGTCGTCTTTCTTGATGGCTGAGTGCCGTTTGGTCATGTCGGCTAGGTTGGAATCGGAGCCGCCGGAAGCCATGCTGGGTGGTATGCCAGGCGAGTAGGGCCGAGTGACGGGTGGCGGGATGCAGAAGAGGCGGCGGAAGACATTGGGGAATTTGTCGCCCATGGGAGACGATGACGGATGATGATATTGTGTGAGCGCAGTATTGATGGTGTTAGTAGCAGTTCCTTTTGGCGGGAGATGGTGTAAGTACGAAGAGCTTGGTGGAAATGAGGTTGAGGATGAGGTTTGGGCGCACAGCACACACAGCACAGCCTCAGGCCAACAATGGTCTAGCGCTGCCAAGGCGAGAACTTCAACAACAGCCCGGCTTCCTTCTCTCCCTCTTGTTTCACCCTTTATACCCTCTGCAAGCCCATCATCTCATCTGATCTCAACTGATCTGCCCAATACTGATACTGTTCCTGTGTGCAATGTCCATCACCCTCACTCAACACTCTTCTCTTATTGGAATTCTTGTCATTCTTTATATGTACACCAAAAGTAAACATCCATGATGACCTTGTGACCGTAACGTGACTGTGATATCTTAATACACCCATTCATTGCTGCTCAACGTGTTAGAGTCGCCTCGTGCCTTCCCTCATTCGACCCATACTCCAAGAAGTGATAGCGGTCGTGCATGACACCACCTATCACATGTCTCGACCCTACTAGCGGTGGACATGATAGTTGATGCGAATCTGAACTCACTAAAAACCATGGCCATAGACAAAGCAAGAAAACTGAAACGAAATTCATCTTCGAACACCCATCTACTCGCCCTCCGCAAGCTGAATGATCAGGCGGCTGGCTACGTCCAAGAACGGAAACGGGCTTGTCGCACGCTTCTCTCCACTAGCACGTCCTGCCCCTTCTTCAACCTCTCTCTCGCGGAATTCGAACTGGTCAGGGATGTCCTCAGTACTACTGATTACTCGCCAGCTATGCTCGCCATCGTCCTTAGAGCGCTCACTCTGAGCTTCATCTTTTAGCTCACGGAGAACCTTGACCTCAAGACGCTCGTAGCCAGCGCACTTGAAGTCGACGACGTAAAACTCGCGTTCGATCGAATATAGTTGAATAGTGATGTACACATACACGCTCTCGTCAGCATCAGGGTACGTGCCATCGGCTTTTGAAACACGTCCGCTATCCGCTTCGCCCGAAGAACTTCCTGCTACGCTGTTGCGTGCACTACTACTGGGACCGGCATAGCTTGGAGCCTCATACCCACCAAGCTCAGCATTATTCCCAGTGGCGAGAGCAGAGCTTCGACGGCGGTTTACAGCACCAGATGATAGATCAACCCTTGATGAGTGGGCTGACGACGGATGCAATACACCAGGTGGAAACATGTCGCTTTTTTTGAATCGCGCGTTAATGACCCAAGGATCTTCAGGAACTCCGTAACCCCAGTCATCATGCTTGCCATGCTGGCCACGTCCTCGGCCACGCCCCCGAGTAGGAGAGTCGGCACGAGTGACACCAGGAGATGCGTCCCTAGACGAGCCACGAGATTTAGGTGAATAGGATCGTGATCGTGAGCATGATCGACTGCGGGATCTAGTAGAGCCTGATCTGCTTCGGCTTCCACCGGGCCTGCGGATGCGAGGGTATTCCCAGTCTGCGCCTAGGATCCGGAGTGATTTGTATATTGCGAGCATAGCTTCGGCTGGGGCGTTGCGGCTGCGGATACCAAACTGCCACTTTGTGGCACGGGGCTTCTTAGCCGGAATCGGTGTCATCGAATCCGGCTTCTTCTGCTTGTCAAGGTTGACCTGAGAGCGATTATGAGGCTTCAGGCTCCTCGCAGTTGCATCTTTTTCCGCCTGAGTCTGCTCGTGTTGACCAGGAGTGTCAGTTTGGGTCGATGGCCCATCATCTCTGGGTCCACCTTTCATGTAAGCGAGGTGATATCCTGGCAGACTGCTTGGCAAGACACCAATTGTATTTACAGGGCTTCTGACATCATTGGCGACTTGGGAGCTTGATGCCGAGCCCTGCCTCGCGTGATGATCTTGGGGAGTTAGCATCTTTGGTGGAGCGGTTGCTTGTATCGCTGCTGCAATTGGCGACGACATCATATTTGAATCAAAGTTTGGCGGAGACTGAGCAAAAGAAGGTTGCTCCTTGGCCAAGAGTGCTATCATTCACGTTAGAGAGTCGTTCTGGAGGTAAAGATGTGTATGGAACAGTGACTCACGGTTCTCCTTCATAATCTGGTTTTCACGAACGATCAGGTACGCATCCTTGATCGCGCTTGGCTCATCTTTCGACAAAGCTTCGTGCACATCGGATTGCGCATAGCCCATTGTCATCCCAAGCTTGCCTACGACTGTCTCGTGTAATTTTTGTACCACTGCCGGAGGTTTGGAGCGTGTCAGTTCATTTGGATCGATAGCTTTATTGGGATCGTTGCCCGTATCGAGAAAGTCCTCCGCCGGAAGCTGTAGATACGGTGCTAGATCTTTGTTGAACCAGGGATCCATGCGTATCTCTTGCACTGTGATACGACGTACTGGACTGACTTCGAGCATCTTCGCAATAAGGACCTTCGCGTCGTGTGGCACATAATTTGGAACATGGTAGTTTCCCGAAGCAATCTTCTTGAAGAGTGTCGGAATATACTCATCGTCAAATGGAAGTCGGCCGACGAGTAGCACGTAGAGAATTACTCCACAGCTCCAAACGTCAACTTCTGGCCCAGCGTACAACTTACCTGAGATGACCTCCGGTGCAGCATAATTTGGACTTCCGCAGCTTGTTTTCAAGAAGTTGCCATCAGTCATAATATTGCTGAGACCAAAGTCTGCGATCTTGACGTTCAAATTTTCGTCCAGGAGGAGATTCTCTGGCTTCAGATCTCGGTGTACAATCTTGTGCCGGTGGCAGTATTCGACCGCGCAAACGATCTGCTGAAAGAAATTGCGTGCTTTGCCCTCAGACATCCGACCATTTTGCACAATGTAGTCAAACAGTTCTCCACCGGCGTATTCAAGGACCATGATAATCTCGGTTGCAGTTGTGATGACGGTGTACCTAAAACTTCATGAGCATCGAACTTTTGTAGGAATGAATGCCTACAGCTTGATGATATGGGGGTGCCTAAGTAGCTGAAGGTATTGGATCTCGCGTTCAATTCTGCCCGCCATATCTCTTGTAACTAGTTTCCTACGCGAAATGATCTTAAGAGCAACGTGTTGCCCGCTAACCTGGTGAACCGCTAGCTTGACTTTGCCGAATGAACCTTCGCCCAGAGTCTTGACGATTGAGTATTGCCCAAGGCGCTGGGTAGCCTTGTCTTTACCCCCATGCTGGCTACGTTGTTGCGCCGATGGTCTCTTGTGAGAAGGCCGTGCTTCGGGTACTTCTACAGGCCTATTCGAGCCTCTCCTTGTAGAAGAAGTGGAGATGGAAATTGATAGATCTTCGTCATCAAGAGCTGCCGACATGCTGGGTAGAGACTTTAGAACCTGAGGTAGAGCGGGAGTGAGGGAGGTAGACGGTCAAGATCGTGAGTATAGGTCCGTACGGTGGGAACCTGGCCCGTTGAGGCGAAAGTGATGAAAGTGACTGACGAAAGTGAACAGGGCACGCAGGACTGGAGAGGGTCAGCAGCCGAATTGGTACAGACTTGACTAGTGCTACGAAGGCGCAACAATTGACGTATGGCTGGCTGACTTACACCTTTGGGACCCGGTTGAGCTCCGCAAAGATCTTAGAAGCGCATCAAGATACCCCTCGGCCTCGAAGGGTAGAACTCTTGCGGTGGCTGTTGTATGGCCCTTTGGGCTTGTCCAAGTGTACCCAGATCTTATAACCAGTTTGATATAGAAGCTGTTGCCGGGATCGTAGTCGTACGAATCCTTTACGAGCGAGTGTATCTACTTAATGATGCTGCAGGTCAAGGTGGTAGCAATCGAAAGTCGCGCGAGGTCAACTTATGCGAGTCCTAGCAGGGCGAGAGAAGATTTGAGGTGGTTGTGTTATATGCAGAGCAAACACATATGCGACGTACACAGAAACAGAAAAGAAAGAGGAGTGAGGTCGGACGAGGTGATTGGATTGGTGACCGTTAGTTAAGCATTTGGCCTTGAGTAATAGTAATTAAGTCATAATGTTAAATAGTCAGTCCTAGGACTGCGAGGGGGTCTCCGGGCAACTTCCAACAAGTCTTGGTGGGTTGTGGGGTAAAATTTAAGGGCCAGTCTAGAGCTCGGGCCTCCGGGCCTTCTCTTCTGTACTGGTGTTATATGCAAGTCTAGCATGGACAGCCGAATTCTCTCGAAGACTACACTGCTTCTGTATGGAAAAAAGAGACATGTAATTGTGACCAAAAGTATCTATTCTAATTAGATCGAAAGAGCACGGGCGCGCTTAAGTGTGCTCGTTGGCGACTGGTCAATTCAAACCGGTCACTTTGAATAATTAAGAATACTTTCTGATGAATTGCGATCTTTGCCATGTCGTAGCACTAAGTAAGTTAATCCTAGCTTTTCCAACTGCCAAGCCTATGGTACCATTCAAACGCCGTGAAAGCATGCTACACGTTGAAATGCCGAGCGTTAAAACCAGAAGCCGTCTAGATAGTTCGTATATAATACATGCGCGCATATTCTCAACGGCGAGGGGCCGACTCCGCCGAGAAGAGCAATTTGAATCCATTTTTGAGTGCCCGCATGTCGGGGTATTGGACATGTTTGAGCTCAAATGCGTTAGGGATGACTTTGATAGGCCACGACCCCAGGTCTGCGTATTGGCCAGCTTTGAAGCATATCTGGAAGTAGCCCGGGAACTTAGGCATGATGCAGAAAGCATACATGGACCGCTTTGGATTCGCCTCAGTATAAGTCTTTAGCCATTGTTCTGTCAAGCAACGTCAGCACTTCTCGCGTTCTCCAGTCCCATACATCACACGTACCTGTCTGGGCTCGACTTCCTTTTTGGAAGCGCTCATCCTTGGTCATCTCCGTAACCTTTTTGGCCATCGATTCGACATGGTTGACGATGAGTTCGTCCAGATCAGAGTAAGTATATTTGCCACCAACCTTCAGCGTTCTTCCCAGGGAGAATTCATTCTCCTTGTCTAACTCGAGGACATCTATGTGCTGATAAACATTATCTGCCACTTTCCAAGTCACCGCCAAATGGTCAAGACCTTTTGACGATGGCCTTATGACCACTTCGCCTGCTTCCTTTGATCCAAGATACTCTTCAGCTTGAGCAGCATTATAGCTGAAGAAGAGAGGGTGGTTGACAACGCGCTGTGCTCGTCCAGAGACTTCTTCCTTAGCCTTTTGCGCGTTTTTCTTATCTTGAGCTTCCTGTGCCTCATCCCACTCTGATGGCGGACGTTCAAGATCTTTCTTGTATGGTCGACGTAAGGCCTCCTCTCGGAGGGATAACTGCACAGTAAATTGCTTCCGGTTGATGAACACGATCTTCGCTTGCACGGTCTGGTTGGTCTGGAAAACGGAGCGTACATCGGCGCCACCACGGTCAAGTCCTACCCCTTCAGGAAATTCACTCTCAGACACAGCCCCTTCAATGCCATTATCGAGCTTGACTTCAATGTGATCCGCAAAAGCTCTCCTAATCACCACAGGGACAACCATGCCTTCGGTAAGAGAGTCCTTGGTATCTCCTGTGAGCATAGTGAATATGTCATCGGAATTGAGGAGAGCGAAGTTGCGGCGTAGTTCTTCGTAAGGCGACTGTAATTCTGCCCGGATCGTTTCCAAGGTGGCTCGCTTTCGTTGATGGAACTTTGACTCGAGCTGCACAGCGTACTCCTCGAGGACAAGTTCATTGACCTTCTCCTCCTCCTTCTCACGGACCATGCGGCGTATAACTGCACTTGCACCTCCGTCATCGACCTCCTGCTTTATGTCCTCCTCGTCCAGCTCTAGTGCGTCAGCAGCCATTTTCCGTCCGATGTCGTAATCTTCGGGATGGACACGTGTGTTATCTAGATAGTCAGATTCTGCTTCTGTGGGGTCGTAGTCGAGGTATAGAAAGCTGGCGCAGTTGGCAAACACCTTAGCACCCACAGCCGGTAACAAACTCTTCTCGCTACTGTCATCAACTCCTAGCAATTCATATCTGGATATCACGACACCACCGTTGGCATTGATCGCTTTTGTGAGCTGTATAGTCTTACGTGGCCCGAGACCGCAGACGTACGGCAGCAGATTCGCTGTATACGGATCATTTATCGCTTCATCGATATTGACACCCACTAGATTAACAATATCAACCATAGCAGATTCCAAAATCTTCAGGAGTCGTTCCGGGGGAACCAGATCTTGATTAGGATCGAAAGGTATCGTAGTAATGTCTACACCAAGCGAAGCGTACTCTTTGACTGGACTCTGAAGATATTTCGCAATGGCAATACAGTACCTTGTCGTTGGCGGCAGACCTGGATATTCCAATTCCGATCGCTTGGAGTTATGATATAGCCGTGCAACCTCGTCGTTTACAATAATGACCTCAAGCTTGTCGGTCACGTCGTGCCCATCCTCATTCTCATACTCAGGACCTTGGATATCGAATTTGTCAATAATGTCCTGAAGCTCTTTGAAGAGTTTCTTCGTCTCGACTGAAAATCCGGACACGGCCAGGACATCGGGTTTGCGACGCTTCACGAGCTCTATCAAGTTCGCCACGTCTTTACCGTCAGGAATATACTTGTCCGGGTTGCCAAGTCTCAAGTCAACGAACTTGCCGTTTTCCTGAACACGTCCATTATCTTCAACCCATGCCCAACAGATAGCATCGCGCCCAGGAACACCCCTCCCGTTCGACAAGGCCAGTACACGTGGAGTGGTTCCGAGCATCATCCCCTTGGGTTTATACGGTGCCTGGTCGAGCTTCTCGCCGTATCGCTCACGACACGCTCTGGCAAGGTGGCTCTCACACTCGGCCTTGAGTGTCTCTTTAACACCTTTTGCAACAATTTTCTCCAATTTTGTTAGCGCCGTGCCGACCACCTCACGTCGTAGAGCATTCCATGCATCAGCAACCTCACTAACGTTGTCGGATTCAATATTTTGGTACATCCTCTCCTTCATGGACTTGGCATTGGCAAGGCGAAACTTGACTTCCACGTAACCCTCTCGTTCTGCCTTGAGCATACGCAAGTATAGTTCTGGGCTGCGAACCATGGCGGCGATATCTTGAGCTCGAAGATACTTGAATGCGTAGTACGGATGGTCTTCAGTGATGTGCCGCAGTCCTTTCTCCGTGCGGACACAGTCAATGAGACCCTGTTCGTAGAAATTAATTCGCACATATTTTCGAATTCTGGGGTTTAGTATGACTTCCTCAACGAACATGGCTTTCCCAGCTCGAAGGACTTGTTGGCCAGTGGAAAATTCTGGGAGTTCAAGTGAAGCATCGGCCAGGTCTTCGGGATGATCCGTGACATCTTCGGTATAAGAGTGAGGTTTCGCTGGAGACGACATATTGGTTGAGAAACCCTCTGACGTAATGCCGATTGCTCGAACAAAATTATATACGTTGCTAGAGCGTATCCTCTCAAACATGGACTTGGCTGACTGTGCGCGTTTTTGTGACCCATTAGTCTCGGATTGGATCAGGGATAGGTCTTTGGTGGCGCCAGCGTAGCGAAAGTGCAGATATTCTTGAATGTCCTGAATCTCTTCCATGGTGACTGCTTCAATTATCATGTCTTCGAAGACAACGTCGGTGCTTCCAGTGATGCTCTTCAACCCTTCATACGTTGCTTGCAATGCTTCGCGTTTTTCTACCAGACCTCTAAACTTCAGATCAAGTTCGAAAATTTCCCAAAGATCATCCTGGGATAGAAGTCGTTCAGGCCGATCATCCTCGCCATCTTCGGCGGCGGAATGGATAAGGAAGTCTTTGCGGTGCTGAAAGATGAACGGTACCTCGTAGTCTTCCACGACCATGAAGTCGAGGACCTTTCGTACCGACTGTTTGAACGGATCAACGTATCCACTTGCGAGACGTTTCTTGGGAAGTAGAAGATTGGAAATCCATTGAGCCTCCTCCTGTAGCAGCTGTAATCCCGCCTCATTGGTGTAGTCGCGCTCTTTGAAAGGCTTTCGAGCAACTTGGAATCGTTCTGGTACGTCTTTGCGCCTGATTTCATTGTCTTCGTCCGTAAGCATACGATCAATAAGCTCGGATGGTTCGAAGACATGTTTAAGCTCGAGCTGCTTTTCACCACCTTCCTCACGAAAGTCTTCCTCGTCTTGTATATCCAATGCCCAGTCGTACTCGTGTCCGGTCCCAAAGGCTGCACGCATATCTTCCAAAGAAGCTTCGTCGAGTCCGGACTCTTCGATACCAGCGAGACCAGAGTAGCCTTTGGTGCCAGGCCGAGCCACCTCACGTTCTTCTTCAAGGGCACGGGCGACATCATCCTCAAATTCGTCTTCTTCGATGAAATCTGCGAACTCATCTTGGATACCCCGACCATCATGCAATGGGCGACGATCGTCGTCTCCAGCTTCGTCGTCGTCATCAGAGAATATCTCGTCTACACCACGCGGACCGGCGGGGGCCTCTTCATCTCGGTGACCGCGCTTAAGTCGCTTGAATTTCGACTAGATAGGCTTGAGTTGCTGTAAGAAGTACATGAAAATATATACTCACCTTTGCTTGTTTTCTCTGTTCGAGTTCAGGATTTGCTTCACCGATGAGATCCAGGTCCTCTTCGTCGAGAGCAGCTTCTTCCTCTTCACGCTCAGCCCTTCTGCGCTTCCGTTTTTCACGTCGCCGCGCCGCCCTGTCATCATCATATTCGTCCTCATCGACAATGAAACCTTCGCGAATCTGAAGCACGTTAATATTGCTAGAGCTTCCAATTTGTAACCGTGCAGAGTGATCGTCCTACCTTCGCGGCCTCCTCTTCATCATCATCATCGTCCTCCTCTTCGCTAGAATCATCCATGCCACTGTTCATGCCATTCGTTTTCCTCCTTGGGCCCTCACCTTCATTTCCCTCCTCATCAAAGTCCTCATCCTCTTCCTCGCTACCAAGCTCGGCAGCTACATCAAGTAGGTTTCTGGACATTGCGCGAAGTGTTTATGATGTAATGTAGAGATGCCGTTGGGGGGTGCCCAAGCTGGGTCTTTAAGGGTCTATTCGAGGAGACTTGAGAAGAAAGACAAGGGCGAGCGCTTTCGAAGGCTTCCTATCAATTTGAATGAAAGATTAGCATACAATATGCTTAGTCTCGGCACTGAATTACGTCGAGATGCGCATATGGTCAGAGACAGGCTGTTGGGTAGAAAAAGATACGCGTCAACAGGATGCTTGGCCGCGGGTCGCGGCGATGGGTGGAATTTCACAGATTAGGTAATCATACGAATACGGCTCCAAGGTTCCATTTCCGCCTCGTGTTGACCATGCCATCTACATCCACGTAAAATGCGACAAACAGGGTACTGAAATAGGTGTAAAGTCAGTGCGGCTGCTTTGTTTACAAAGTTGAAGCAAAAGCTTGAATCATATTGTTCTTGACGTCCGCTCCGCGTGGAGAGAAGCTCTCAGTAACTCGAGGAGCCTGATGCTGCCGGCCGGTTAATAGTCCAAAACTTTGTAGGATGTTGATAATAGCAAAAACCCTCTCCACTGTGTATATGTCCCAAATTATTCACTCTTATGATTTATAGCGCCATGTGGTCAGCAGTCAATATAGTCTCTCCTCATGACTAGAAATTCCGCCGCCCATGCTTTCTGTCGGCAGCAACACAGCGCTAAGTAAGGGGCAGTGCTATAATTACCTACATCTATCCTCCACATGGATACATATCCCCACCCAGCTCTGAGCCCCGCTAGTTACTCATCTCCTCGATTCGAGATTTTGGCCCGTAGCACCACCATAGCTGCTAATTAAAGCTCACGATTGGGAAGGGCGATACGCGCCGTCTTGTTCTTCCACGCTGCTATTTGATCTATCGACCTCCTGGCGGTCTTCTGCACGGAAGCACCGTAGAGATCTTCCGCAAACCGCTACCGACCGACAAGGTTACTGATCGCAGCAAATCTATCTCGACCATTTTGCCCTACGGCTTCCTGCCTATAGACTTTCATACTCCTCTCGATACCTCGCCGATCCGAAGCTCCCCTCCCACTAGCATTTTGGGCATTCTTCATCATGGCCGACGCGTTCAAAACCCGGACAATGAAGCGGAAGAACGTCAAGGGCCTGGCCTTGAGCGCACCACAGCCAAAGGCGTTAGCCCCATCCGCCGGCGACGCTCAAATACCAGGTGCTATAGGCAATGATGAAGGGCGGACTGACACACTGGAGATTGGTGTCGAATTCAGATTGGACCTTAAAGCAGAGGATCTCCTTCCATTGAAAGAATTGGGTTCTGGAAATGGCGGAACAGTTAGCAAAGTCCAGCACGCTGCAACAAAAGTCGTAATGGCGCGGAAGGTCTGATATCCCCGCGAGCTATACTTTAATATCCTGATATCCCTACAGGTCATCCATGTCGAAGCCAAGAACGAGATCCGAAAGAGGATCGTGCGCGAGCTCCGAATTATGCATGATTGCAATTCCGAATATATTGTGGATTTCTATGGAGCCTTTCAAAATGAATCTGGAGATGTGGTGATGTGTATGGAATACATGAACACCGGGTAAGCATTGCTCGTGACTTAGAATCTACTTTAGGCTAACATGCACTCGACATTAGCTCTCTCGACTATATATCGAAGACATTTGGACCCGTCAGGGTCGACGTACTCGGAAAGATTGCGGAAGCTGTGTTAGGCGGTTTGACTTACCTGTGGACCGCTCACCGCATCATGCACCGCGACTTGAAACCTTCGAATATTCTCGTCAACTCAAGGGGTCATATCAAGCTTTGCGACTTTGGTGTCTCGAGCGAGTTGGAGGGCTCTATAGCAGAAACATTCGTAGGGACTGGTACCTACATGGCCCCAGAACGGATACAGGGATCACCGTACACAGTGAAGTCAGATGTTTGGAGTGTTGGATTATCGCTAATGGAACTGGCGATCGGCAAATTTCCATTCGGCAGCGACAACGATGGAGACGAGCCAGGAGGTCCCCAAGGTATCCTAGATCTATTACAGCAGATCGTTCTCGAACCCGCACCGAAGCTCCCGAAAAGTGATGCCTTCCCATCGATCTTAGAAGACATGATAGCGAAGTGTATGATGAAGGATCCTAACCAAAGGCCCTCGCCGCAAGAACTTTATGTGAGTTTCGTAGGAGCAGAAACTACCACAGCATTTACTAATCTTATGTATTAGGAGCACGATGCTTTCCTCCTAGCAGCAAAACGAACTCCTGTCGATCTCGAAGCTTGGGCGGTGAGCATGATGGAACGACAAAACCGGAGGTCCCATCTTGGCCCTATTCCTTCTCCTTCAACACGTGCACTTCTTCGCGAAGGTACCGCTTCCCCGTCAGCAACTCCGGCTCCAGAAAAGACACCTACAGCGGAGACGAACGGAAAAATTCCTGCGTCTATGAGACCAAGTCTGCCTCTTCGTACATCTAGCGCATCACAGGTCCCAAGGGAAACTTCCACTATGTCCCTACCCATACGACCTGCGCCTCCACCGGCTGGACCGCTCCCACAGGTTCCCAGGAAGCCGACATCTTAGATCGAGCGGAAGCCTTAAGATGAGAATCTATTTGCTGAGCATGTTGACAATGGTGCCTGATGTATAGGTTACATGCGTTACATCCCTTGAAGCCCTGCTTGTCTACTAGGGCAGCTGTGACCACGTAGAGTCACTCTTCGAACTTGAGAAGGCATAGACGTTACACTTCTTGCTTGGTCGAAATGACAAAAAGGCTCGCAACGAGGACTTGACCTGTCCTATTTTATTTTTGAGATCGCATGGCATTGACAGGCGTTCTTGGTTAGCATTGCGCCTCGAGCGGCGCATGGCAGGTCCGAACGATATGAAACCAATTCGTGATGCATGACATGAGCACGTAGCACGAATAGACAATCAACTACCAGCTCTGCACTTCATAATTTCTGTATGTATCTTTGCATAGAGGACTGTGGATGAGGCAATCCTGGCATATGAACCTGAAGACCAACATCAAACCTTACGTACCTCATAGACTAGCCATGTTTCATTCTATAGAGGTGTTTACACAGATCAAGGCGGCACATGCTATGATGGTTTCGCATTTGTTGCCTTCGATGATCCATGTCCAGGTTTGTTATTGGTTCGCGGTGGAGGGCCCAACGCCGAAACTACGAAAGAGTCTAAAAGAAGCCAGCTGATCGCGTGCACCTTATATACCCTGCCTGATACTCCGCATTGGCTTTCCTGCACTTACATTAGATTCGGATCGCAATGTCTCTACAACCTATCAAGGGCACATCTCTACATCACAAGATCGTGCGGCGTCAACCGCAACAGTGATGGCCCGCGATGACCGCCAGTGTGATGATGCGCTTACAGGTGGAACATTTGGGCATACTACACTAAGACTATTGAACTGCCAGCTCTAGGCACTCCTCCGGCAAGCTGTTGGGTTCAAGTTAGAACCCAACAAACTCACAAAGCGATACGTTTATTTTTATAAAGGATGAGGCCTGACTTAGCAGGGGCATTCAACAAAAGCTTTGCCTTATCCCTGTAGCCCCACACTACATTCGTCTGGAAAGCTGTGTTCGCTACACAAACTGACCAGGGTCTTTGCGACCCCTACTGCTTGTTCATCGCTATTCAAGGAAGAAGGGGACGAAAGGGGTTGAGATCCGTTCTAGTCCTACTATTATATATGAAGTGAAGAGAATCTTCTTTCTGTGTATTTCACTTGAATCGACATCTATCATTGAGGGGACGATGAAGCTGCCGTCTGTATTGTTGATTGGCATTTTTGCTGTTTTGGGAAGCACTGTCCATGCTGCCACACCCGATCAATGGCGCTCAAGATCGGTATATCAATTATTGACGGACAGGTAAGCATCCGATGGGGCTGATGCAGATCAAGCTGATAAAAATAGATTTGCTCGAACTGATACAAGCACCACATCACGATGCAACACCGAAGAAGGACTATATTGTGGCGGCACATGGCGAGGCGTGATTAATAAGTTAGACTATATTCAGAATATGGGATTCACTGCTGTCAGTAATGGTCTTGCATCATATTAGAGAAGAACGATACTGATGCTTGTAGATCTACATTTCCCCAATTACCTTTAATATCGAAGGCGACACTGGCTATGGCTATGGCTATCATGGTTTCTGGCAACAGAATATCTACGAACTCAACAGCAACTTCGGAAGTGCTCAAGACCTAAGAGATCTTGCACAAGCTTTACACGATCGGGGAATGGTGCGTTCTTGTTCCAGAAATCCGACCAGAACTAATGATGGCTACTAGTACCTAATGGTTGATATTGTCGTTAATCATTTCGCCTGGCCGGGTGCCTTCAATACCATCACCTACAGCAAATTCACTCCTTTCAATCAAGCATCCGACTATCACTCGTACTGCCTCATATCTGACTATGATAATCAAAGTCAAGTCGAGAACTGCTGGCTTGGTGACGATAAAGTATTGCTTCCTGATTTAAATACACAAGATCCAAGGATTGCCAGCACATTGAATGACTGGGTGCGTAGTATTGTGTCAAACTACTCTAGTAAGTTCGGAAACCTAGTAATAGAGTTGTAATCATGAGCTAAAACTGCCATAGTTGATGGTCTTCGCATAGATACTGTTAAGCACATCGATAAACTTTTTTTCCCTGACTTCGTCTCCTCATCGGGCGTCTTCGCTACCGGCGAGGTTCTCGACGGCGACCCTGGTTATCTCTGCGACTACCAGAACTACCTTCCCAGTGTCTTCAACTACCCTGCGTACGTCCTTATATACTTTACCCCTTTTCTTACTGATATATTCAAGCTACTATCAAGCCATCGCCGCCTTTACTAACTCGTCTGGCTCCATCGCTAACCTCGCAAACTCCATCGACGCCATCAAGAACACTTGCAAGGACACGACTCTGTTGGGATCGTTTACAGAAAATCACGACATGCCACGTTTCGCCAGTAAAACGCAGGATATCAGCCAAGCTAAGAGCATCATCGCATATACGATCCTGGCTGACGGCATCCCCTTTATATATGCTGGTCAAGAACAGCACTACGCTGGTGGAAAAGACCCGTATAATCGCGAGGCCACGTGGTTGAGCGGGTACAAGACCGATGGAGAGCTTTATAAGCTTGTTCAGGCTCTAAACCAGGTCCGCAATCGGGCTATCTATGTGGCGGATAGCTATTTGGCATATAAAAACTATCCGATATGGAATGATGCGAACACGATTGCGATGCGAAAAGGATTTGATGGAAATCAAATCGTGGCAGTGTTGAGTAATAGGGGCGCCGGCTCAGGGAGCGTGGGCATCAGTGTGCCAAATCATGGGTTTGCGGCCGGCACACAACTGTTGGATGTATTGGGATGTGCAATGGTCACAGTGGATGGGAACGGATATATCCAAACAACAATCGTAGATGGGGTCCCGAAGGTGTTTTATCCTCTCTTGCAAACAAAGGGGAGTGGAATCTGTGGAATGTGATCGAGGACGATAACAGGACCAATCCCTCAAGATACATGGCAATATATGTCTGATCAATGCGCACAGTATATATGTAGCCAACCCATGCTATAGCCTAGAGTTGCCATAGCACTTTTAAGGCCTCGTATGAGGTTGTATGGTACCTAACACCTCACCTCAACCACACTTTGTATCCGCGCACAAAAACAAAAGAAAAACAGTACGCATAATACGCGGCACTTATCCACCCTTCTCCATTTTCCTCATGTTACTTTTGAAATATCGCACACACATACACGACTTGACATAACCACGGTCGGCAAGCAATTTTATCTCTTTACCCCTTTTATTGAACCTATAACCACAATGGCCATACCAGCAGCACCACTGCCATGTATATCCTGCATCCATCCATGCCACTGTACCGACCCACCCTATCTCTCGCGCACTCCAAACTCCCCCCGATCCCTCAAGCCTCGCGACCCGCCGTTCATCGCAATTGGCGCCGGTGCAAGTAGCATCGTCTATGCCCGAAGAAATCGTCACAATCCGCACCTGTCATCGAGCAGTCCCGCCCGCTGCGTCCTCAAGCGCTCACTCAACACCCTCGAAAGTGACCTGGCTATCTGGAACGAATACGTCATGCACGCCCGCGTGCTACAGAGCTTAGCGGAGTGCAAGCCCACGCTCGCACCCACAATCTCGGTGCCTGCGTGCCACGACCTCGTGCTCGCAGGTCCACGCTTTGACAATTGGTGGGCAACGCGCGAAGCGCGCTTTCCGTCATCCGAGAAAGAGCGTGGGTGCATCGCCATATCAGAGCGTATCCGGGGCTTCGGCGGCAAGGAGATCGATGCTGTGGACGATAAGCTGTGGCTTGATGGGCTGTGTCGACAGGCGATCCAGGGAGAGGAGGAGGAGAGTGTGTTGCTCAGGGTGTATCTGGGACGCACTAAAAGACTGAGTGGGGGAACCAGCCCGGGCAAGTCTGAACTGGGCGATTATGCGCTGTGTGTGGATCAGATGGAGGCGTTGGAGTTGCCGATGGAAGAGTATGCGCGAAGTATGGCGGAGGTGTTGGCAATAATGTACTTTGATGTAGGCATGGATGCAGCAGGGATTGAGTTTGTGATTGCGCCGCCACGGGCGAAACCACGTGAACGAAACGTCGGTAAATTCCAGGAGATGGGCTTGGGTGGCCCGGATTCACCGTGGATTTCGGAGGCGTTGGGAACGCATACTTTGTGGTTATTGGACTTCGACGAGGTGAAGAACGTGGTATGGGGGCGGGAAGGACTGGAGAGGGCTGCGATAGCCTTCCTTGATAATAATCCTTACTTCCCGCGACCGGGCCAAAAGCACAAGAGTGATCGCATGTTGTGGAAGGTATTCAAGAGTAGATTCCTGGAGGCTAGTAAGATGATCATTGGGAGAAAATCGGTCGACGAGGCCGATAAATTGATGGACATGCCGGGGGCGTTCATGAATAAGCTCGAGCAAATCGTGGACGAGAAGAATCGAGCATCGATTAGGCTCGTATATTCGTTCGAGAATATCAAGGTTGGGGACAACCCTAAGTGTGCTATTCAAGATTTCGCTTTTGTCTTGTCAAGAACATGATATGCTTTGGCTAAACACATCAACTTGGCAGTATATATCTACATCTTGAATAGGGGAAGTGCGTACTGTATACAGAGTAGCTAAGCGAAAGATACAGCCATTTCACATTTTGCATCCTTAGACCAAATCTTGTCGATCTCCATGAAGAAACAGATTTAACGGTATTCGAATTCCAGTTCCAGAATCATTATGATCATCCTAAGTCGAAGGATCTCTAGCGTCACGTGCGTCGATCAGCGTTGAACGAGGCCTCATATGGGGGCCAAAATCTATAGCTTAAAATCAACTATAAGAACGATGAGGTGCCGTTTGATGTCACGGTCAACAGGTGACTATTGGCTTTTCCAAGTCCTGATTTGGCTCCTGGCTCTGTCAAGTTTACGACTAGCATAATTTGATTTTGTTTACACAACGTGCAACTAAAGTCAGGCTGTGTAACGTCGATGAAAACGCTCAAAACCGAACACAGTGTCAATATCATAAAGCTCTGCGAAACCTTCAGAATGTGGCCCTTCTGGAGTAAAAAACCCACAGCGCCAGCAACGGTCCCTACGGACAAAATTATACCTCTTCATAAGATGGATGATACTCCGATTTTCCGCTCAATGGCCTTCTACTCAACCATGCGTTTTGATGCTGTCCTTGACCCCGAGAAACTTCGAGGTGCTCTGGAGACATTGTTGGAGACGGGAGATTGGAGGAAACTTGGAGCACGTCTCCGCCTCAATGTCAGTTTGATCCCAAGTGTGAAGCCATAAGTTAATGCTGAGGTGAATTAAAGGATACCACTAAGAAGCTCGAATATCATATTCCTGCAAGTTTCAGTGCTGAAAGACCGGCATTCATTTACGTTCGTGAGCGGTTTGAATGCAGGATCGAAGAACATGCGTTGGCATCTCAGCTACCCAAGGCGTCGATACGGCCAACTGTAATGGCAGATACAGACAGTTTTGAACCTCTTGTTAGGCTGCGGAAAGACGCACCGACTAGGCTCGAGGATTGGCTGTATACTGACGAGCCCCAGCTTACGTTGGCTATCGTCTCATTCGAAGATGCGACACTTGTCACTGTCTCATGGCCTCATACCTTGATCGACGCGGCTGGTCTAGCGTATTTACTCAAAGCCTGGTCGGACATTCTGAGCGGTCATGTTGAGCGAGTACCAGCTATTGCAGGTTTTGACACGGATCCGCTTGAAACGCTTGGCTCGAAGCCAATAGAGGAACACGTAATGTCTAAATGGCGAGTGAAAGGTTTTCAAATCTTCTTGTTCATCATCAATTATATACTAGACATTATTTGGTACCCAAAAGAGTCTGGACGAGCCATCTGCATTCCTCCATCTGTATTCCAGCGGATCAAGGAGGAGTGCGCGACATATATTTCGGCGGCTCATTCTATGCACAACGTCAAACTGACTGACGGCGATGTGCTGTCAGCTCTGATAGCTCGCCTTATGTGCGTCAACCTGCCACATAACAATCGTACACTGTCCATCGTCAATGTGGTCGAGTTGCGTAGGCCTCTAGCCGAAGATTTATTGCTTCCTGGCAAGGCATATATCTCTAACGCTGTCATTGGGGCTGTTGCTTTGACAACGGTGAAGGATGTCTTTACTCAAGCGCTTGGTGCTACGGCGCTGAAAGTCCGAAATGCCATCAGAACACAACGCACACGCGCACAAGTCGAGACTTTTATGTTTTTCGTCCAAGAGGCTAAAGGTATGCCGGTCTTGTTCGGTGACGGAAACATGAAAATGGTCAATGTGACGAATTGGACAGGAGCTAAGTTCTATGAGACGGACTTTTCCGCTGCTATCGTGGGTAATAATGTAGGGCCCCGTAGTGGGGATACGGTCAGCGGCAAACCGAGTTATATTAATGTTTCTGGCATCTCGAACGATTTCAAGCGGAGAGGTTCGGCAGCGGTGGTGGGGCGAGACGTGCTGGGGAACTACTGGATTATTCCTTGGATTAAAAATAACGAGTGGAAGAAGGTAGAAGAGTATATCTCTAGCCTGGAATGAAAGTACAAATAGGAGAGAGATATGGTTGGAGGCGTTGTTGGAAAAAGACTGCTTCTGGCCCGTCGCCGGGATCCGGATAGGCTTAGCGTCGCCCCCTACCCGTTTCTTTAGATAGATTCATGAATCTAGTTTTCTCCTGAAAATCCGGTCTTATGCCCTCTGAAGCCTGCGATTTTATGTTACTTCGTTTACCAGATTTTACGCTGTACTTGCCGTGGAACAGCCCCCCTCACAGCAGAGTCCCAAGCCTGATACACCGTTTTGTTTATTCTCTATTATGCTAGCCGCATCCAGGCAAGTTCACTATGTTTAAAACCATCCGCAACATCTCTTGGAAAGGGTTCAAATATGTCTTCCTGCCGACCCTGCCTTTGACGTTCTTCCCTATAGTCATTGGCATCATTAATGGAGTCCATTTCGGTATCTATCATGACCGCATGATACGCGAAAATACGGATAAGTTTCTCTATTCTGTCAAATCGGTCGCAAACGATTGGGGCGTCCCGGGGTTCACCTTTCGCGACTTTCAAGATACAAAAAATGATTACCACATAATGCGTATCAACAGTAATGATTGGCTGAAGAAATTGAACCTCATATTGCCGACGGAATACACTGATTGGGACAATGTCGATGCACCCATAAATCAATACGCAGATCTTGAACAGCTTGTGGCTGATATGGTTTGTCCAAACGCACCACCAAAGGAGCAGTGGATCTATCTGGCCCGGTACAGAATCTTCGACAAATACACTGAGTGGGGCCAAGCGTTTGACAAGGCTCGGCAGCACGCCTACGCGCCTTCGAAACTAAACGAAAGCCATATCTTTCTTGCCGAATGCTCTGGCACTGCTGATTTTCTCTGTGGTGTATGGCAGATAAAAGCGCCTGCGCTCTTGCATTTTAAGGTTGAAGACGAAAAGATTGATCATGATGATATTCCAGCCGGGCTTAGCTACAGAGGGGATTATACACATCTACACCCAGTTACCGCTCGGGTGATCGAATTTCCGCTGGAAAACGCATATCTTGAATTGCCACCAAGCGTGTTCCCTGGCTACAACGAACAACTACTCTCAATCATGAAAAAGTCCGAACTTGTTGAGCAATTCGACGAACATAATTTATTCATGCAAGAAATGAAGCGACACCAAGAGGCTGTCAATGAACTGTATGATGCCAAGGGTACGTTCCTCTATTATATCAATGAGGCCGACAGCTGGATCGAGGATAATCTCGTGAAGCCTCTGTCACTCGGAGACTTCACAGCACTAGTCCACAGTGTCGTTTTCTTGCTGACCTTCGGAGCTTCGACTCTTGGTGTCTTTGTGCCATTAGAGAAAGCCACGGCGCTGTTCAGCGAATATACAGGTGCACCGAAAAGAGGCGATTACATATTGGCACAGGAAGACCCAAACGATCCTCTAGGTGGCTGGAACCCTATGTCTGCTCTATTTGGTGGAATGTCAATGGCATTCAAACAAGTAATGGAGATGGCTGCGAAGAACGCTAGCGAGCAAAAGGCAAGAGAGGCAGTGACACCATTCCCAACACCTCCATAGCCTCCTGCCTACAGACATCTGATCTCGTCGACCATTCTGTATTGTGACTTTAGAAGATTTCACGGCCGATCGAGGCCATAGTTCAGGCATGCCAGTTCAATGTATCGACAGCTCGAAGTAAAGTCTGGGAGGAAGTTTCGATCCCAGTTCCATCATCTTCCAGCCGGTAAAACAAGCTTTCTGTAATATGAAGTGAGCCAAATTTCGGTATCGCTACAAGGGCGTAAAGCCACTTCATCATCAAGCGACTGTTGCAAAAGGGTTCAGTGTTCACATTCGAAGTGCTTCAGCAGTGGCCAGTGACGATCTCAGCATCGGTATAAAATCCTGGCGGCGGCGCGCAACAACCACTGTAATGCCCAAATGTATTCAGCAAGACACTTACGGACGGCATTTCCGATGGCGACTTCCTCATCAGCACCTTCGCTTTAGACATCAATGTTTCCGATCGATCTGCCACGGCCTCAGGCTGAAGGTGTCGCGTTAGTGCAACTAGAGTATTTGGGTGAGCAAGGAGCGAAGTCAACAGAGGATGGGTAGCTGCTTTATCTGAACTCATATACGAAGATTGTGAGAAGAACCGTGGAAGTCCTGCCTCCCAATCTGGTGGGATTCGACGGTGCTAGACAACCACTAGATGTTATCTGCTTTTCTGCTTCGACGGGACTGTCCAGATATGCAGGCAAGGGGGAGTACGTACCAATGGTTTATCAATCACACAGAAAACCCAACATAACAAGCGTATTTGAAGATATGTGCCCATCACGCTTTCTCCTGTAAGCACCTCATTGCAGACCATTGCAGAATGTTTGCTTCTCTCTGCTTGATTCTAAAAAGGCAAGAGAGATTTTCCGAGGAAGGACGCCTACAGCTTAGAGCATCAATTTAATACAGGTATCTTGACTCGTTCAATACATTGTATAATGTGCATCCGCAGATCCACGAATATAGCGTTTCATTCTTGATAGTTCTCTTCATCCTGTAGATCAAATGTAAGGCCTAATGGTGTCTGTCTCATCTTTCGAGGCACACTTGAAAGATACGAGGATGAGCTTGGCCATATAAGTCAGAATTGAAAGCTGGACGTTTAGAATAATGTAGCTTACTTAGTACTAGCGCCGGTGCGGAGTTACTTCCGTGCGGCTGCAAGCATTTCCCCATCCATTCCGTTCCTGCCTCGGACATATGGATGGAGTGATCCGACGATGACGAATGACGACAATGACGATCGGGCAACCCTGTGCCAAAGGGCCAGATGGAACTAGAATCGCATTTAAATCCCAAACGCTATACGATTGGAGCTTGATTCGTGCAAGAATTTGAACCCTGTCCAGACTCCAACTCTCCACTTGAGCTTCACTCAAGTTCCAGACCCTCATCCAAAACATTGTGTCTTCTCATTTCCAGAACTTAAACCTCAGACTCTATCCAGACATCGACTGAAAGTGATAAGCTCCACAGCACTATCCTAACATGTCCGGCGTAACGCCCAATCTCGCAGCCGACACGCCTGAACGCGCGCGCCTCCGCAGCCACTTCCATAGCGATGATCGCACGAAAGACAGCAGCAAATGGGATGAATTGTACAAGGAAGGCTTCCTGCCATGGGACAAAGGCTTTCCCAGCCCTGCACTGGTCGATGCACTTGCGCAAAAGAAAGACATCCTCGGATCGCCAATCACAAGAGATGGGAAGCGGAAGACGGCATTAGTGCCGGGTTGCGGGAAAGGGTACGATGTTGCGCTTTTGGCAAGCTATGGCTATGACGCTTGGGGGCTAGAGGTCAGTCCGTTGGCCGTGAAGGCGTGCGCGGATTTTAAGCAAGGTATAGAGGAGAGCGGCGAATATAAGGCTGTAGACGGGGAAATTGGAAGAGGGAGTATACATTTCATGGAGGGAGACTTTTACAAGAGTGATTGGGTTGAGAAAATTGGAGGAACAGTCGACCTGATCTATGACTACACGGTGTGTATGGCATGCCGTAGAGTAGAAGCTGGTTCGCTAACACTGCTACCATAGTTTCTATGTGCCATGCATCCTGATCATCGGCCTGCCTGGTCATTCAGAATGTCTCAATTACTGTCACCGAAGGGCCACCTGTTATGTCTTGAGTTTCCTTCCTACAAAGAGCCTTCGACTGGAGGTCCACCATTCGCTGTCAGAGAAGAGGTATATATTGAGCACCTCAAACGCCCAGGAGTTAGGATTCCCTACAATGAGGACGGTTTTATCATCCAGGAACCGTCCGCGAAGCCAAATGAGCACGCGCTGAAGAAGTTGTTGCGCTGGAAGCCCGATAGAACGCATAAGATTGGTGAGGGGACAGATTGGATGTCGATCTGGAGTCATCATAGTTGACGAGCCCTCAATCATTTGATCAGATATTGTCCAAAGAGATCACAACATCAGTCAGAACCACCTGACTGTGTAGACTGAAAGTTCAAGGTGCTTTCCGGAGTGAGTTGTAATGCTCTCCCAACCCAAAACCGTGTCGGTAGTATCCGAGCCAGATCTCTTCCGGGTCTTTCACATTAATGTTTGGCTCAATCTCATCCACCCTACCATCACCGTGCAGAATCTTAATTTTCACACCGTAGCTTTTCGCTAAAGCCATGAGCTCCATATGACCACCCCATTCTCCAGTGTCACGGATCTTTTGGATATAGTCCGATAGGGGCTCCTCCAAAAATGGCTCAAAATCGTCCTTATTCCCCTCAATAAAGTCTGCTGCCACTTCCCTGACGATCTTGTACTCGGGTGTAGTGCCCTCGCTAGCATTTGTGTACAGCTTGGGTGTGATTCGTGGCTTCAGTCCAAGCCCGAGCTGCGTCATCTGATCTGCTACAGCAGAATATAAGCAGTGTCCATCGGCACGAATCTCCTTGACAGCTAGTCCATGTTCTGAGAAATGCTGAGCCATCTGGTTCTGTTCCTGCTCACGAAGATCCGGAAGAGATGCTGCTTCACTAGCTGCCTGCTCTGCTGCTGCTGCTTGTTCTGCTGCACGGCGGGCTAGTCGTGCCTTTTGACGGTTGGGCTTCTTATGTGGAGTCTCGTCCTGTTCTGCGGGCTGGCTTTCTGAAGACAATGCGACATTTTTCATGCTGGCTTCCAGCTGCCCCTCACGGGAGGATCCAGTTGGTTCAACGTCAGGGTCAGACTCGGTGGTAGCATCTTCACTTAGATGTTGTGTTTCACCAGAAAGAGCCAAGATTTGTTCTTGCTGACGTTCTTTCAGTTCTCGTTCCAGTACGTCGCATTCATCATTGACGCCTTTGCGGGTCTTTTTGGTCGCCGCTTTTTTCTTCTGTGTGATTTTACCTTGAAGATCTTTCTGCTCTTTGCGATGCCTAGCACGTAGTTCATCCATCGCAACCACCTGGAAGGGCAGAATGACAGTGCTTGGATATCACGGGATGTACTGTATTCAGTGTTTGCAGTAATTATCAAAATTTAGTACAAGCCATAAGCTAGTTGCGCCCACGCTAGTCCCAAACAGTGAAGGATCGCTCAGCCGAGGCAGCTCGGTATCGATAGACACATCTCTGGGGAAGCTCCCGCAATGAAGTCTGCGTCTGCAACATCTCACCCCTCTTCACCCTTTACATTCTGTACATGTTTTCGAATTCTTAGTGTATATATACCAATATGGATATCTCGACGCTCTTCAATGTCAAGGTGAATTGCCTCACCGAACTTCAAGACCGTAACTAACATCATACCAAGGACAAGGTTGTTCTAGTCACCGGCGGCGCGAAAGGTATTGGGCGCATGATCTCACAGGGATTTGTAGAGAATGGTGCTACAGTTTTTATCTCGTCGCGTGACGCAAAGGCATGCGAGCAGGCCACGAAAGAATTAAACGCTCTCGGCAAAGGCAAGGCGGACTGGATCGCTGCCGACTTCTATAAAGAGTCGGATTGCAAGAAGCTTGCAGAGGAACTTGCGAAGAGAACGAACAGTGAGTTCACTTCCATGCCTGCTGCAGAGTCGCGATGTGAAGACTGAAACACTTGCTTCCAGAACTCCACGTCCTCGTTAACAATTCTGGCTCGAACTGGGGAGAGCCATACGACACATATCCAGACAGCGCCTGGGTGCGCGTACTCACGCTTAACCTGCAACGTGTCTTTACAATCACTCAGCTCGTCACCCCTCTTCTTGAAGCCGCTGGCTCGTCCACCGACCCCTCGCGTATTATCAATATCGGTAGCGTTGATGGTCTCCGCGTGCCGTCCCTCGAGACATTTGCATATTCAGCCAGTAAGGCTGGTCTACACCATTTGAGCAGAGTACTAGCAAGCCATTTGGGTGCTAGGAACATCACAAGCAACACCATCGCCTGTGGGCCATTCCAGAGCAAGATGATGAAAGCTACTCTCGAGAAATTCCAGGACATGATTGAGTCCGGTATCCCCCTCGGACGGATTGGGACACCGGAAGATGTTTCGGGAACTTGCCTCTTTCTCAGCAGCCGAGCCGGTGCGTATGTTAACGGAGCGACGATTACTTTGGACGGCGGTTCGGTAATTAGTAGCTCGAAGCTATGAGTTCACAAATTCAACGATAGATTTGACTGGTTTGCATTTAAATTCTGGTGTCCGGACTAAGAAAGCCTTCATCGATTGAGACTACCATGATTCTGCCATAGCAGCTGCGATCGACTAGCAGAGTAAGAACAAGATGAGCAATTTACGTCGATAGCCACAGGTTCCACAAGGTAGCGGGTACAATATCAGTCCTCTGATGCGACCGGACAGCATGTAACATGATCTTCCACAATGCTCATTGTGTGTGATCTGACCCACGAGCCCGTGAAGCATATTAGAGGCTCCCCGATCAGACAATGTAGTACATTATTAGGCTCGAATATGGTTGGCCGCAATACCTATTGTGCAAGATACGTATGACCCAGGGTGAGCACACCTTCAAGAAGTGCCACACTAGTGTAACAGAGTGACAGATCGCTACGCATCTTGTCAAAGTAATAGCAAGCACCAGCCGAACGTTCGAATAGGACCCCTCTAAACAAACCAGGCAGATGCATAGAATCATCAACCTAGAAAACCTGCAGGCTTTGAGTCGCTTGTCATGTAGACATGCATATAACCGAGCCATCACATCCTGCCCGCATGCATCTCGCCGCCTGCGTGCTTACATCAAACCGTGAATTACTAGGGTCAAAACTCAAAGGGTTCCGTTCGCGACGTGATCGTTGATCTGCCTATCGTATCGGCGCCATATCCAATCTCATCGGTGTTCTTACCATGCTTGACTGGAGCTGGCCTATTTGTTCCAGGCCGCGTATGTTGTCGGTCTAGCTCAAGCAGCATGACGCATTGCCACCAGCATTGTTCGTGTGGACTCGTCAAATACGAACTCTTGAGCCAATCCGAGCGACCCGTAGAAGGTATTCATGGATGTCCAGGGTTAAAGGGCCTGTTGCCATTGGATCCCTCAAACCCTGGTTATGCTACAATACACGATACTCTTGTTCTCGCTGACACTTAGTCTTTAGTTCTGATTTCTCCTTGCAGCTTAATCTCGAAGTCACGATTCGTCCTGGCGCTTTGGCAAGTGTACTTTGTCCAACACTGGGTTGCTAGCCCTATGAATTAGAGCTCCCCTAGCAGACTTCTGGTGCTTTAGACTACCACCTTGGCTGTGATCTATCCCCATCTTCGCAAGTTCCAATGGCTACCTTCCCGTCACCCATGTCCTGTCAGAAGCTACCTTGACCGGCACGACTTCCAAATTGGGATCGTCTTTGGTCCTCCTTCGTGGCTTCCAGGATGTTAATGGATCGGTGAAGCAGCATATACATACCCGGATACGAACATGTCCATCTTTCTCCTACTCTCGCAAGTATACATATTATTTTTTTTGGTCGGCAATTGGATACTCTACCTCATAAGAGGCAAGGCGTCCCCTCGTTTGTGCTAGATATCCACGACATACCCGTAGTCCTTGCTATTCCATCTCGATAGCAATTGCTCCATTCATTTCCGACCCAACCAGTGTCTAGACTATATTCTGATATGGCTGCTGTCGACACCACACCAGCCCCCAGTCTTCCAGACTATGTCACCGACCCCAACGCCGTCCTCAAAGACGCAGACGCAAGATGGAGATATGGGAGAGCCCCCGACTACACGAAGACGCGAAAGGTCTTTACCGAAAGTGAGCCCACGACGGAGCAATACGTCCCCCGCGGTAGCTAACGTCCCCGTTACCCCCCAGCCAAGAAAATGAACCACACCGCCGGCAGCCTGCCCGCGCTCATCGAAGCCCTCGTCAAGAACTGGGAGATCGAAGCCTCGTTCAAGACCTCGCTCGCCGACTGGCGCACCATCGACCGGCCCAACTACAGCTTCGCCATCAACGGCGGCCCGCCGCAGAGCGGCGAGCACATGCTGGCCGTCGGCACGTACAACGCCATCATCGCGCCCAACGAGTTCTACTCGCCCGCGGCCTCGGACTTTGCGAGCAGCCACAAGACGTTCAAGCGCATGATGCCCACGTTTGCCTGGGAGGTCGTCGAGGTGTATGCCGGGCCGCCGCAGGTTGCGTTTCGCTGGCGGCACTGGGGCGTGATGAGGAATGACTATGTCGGGTTCAACGAGTACGTCCCTTCCCCCCTTGCCTTTCAACGCGGCGCACATATATAAATGTATATGGAAACAGTCACTGAGCATACACAGCAAAGGCCAAAAAGTCACAGCCAAAGCCCACGGCGGCACCATCGACATCGAAGGCGTCACCGTCGCCACCGTCGACGAACTGCTCCGTCTGCGCAAGGTCGAGACCTGGTTCGACCCGCTCGACATGTTCCGCCAGATTGCGCCCAAAGGGATCGTCAACAGGGAGGTCGTGCCGCTCCGAGCCGATGATGGCGCAGGCGCGTCAGCGGACACGGAGTCGCCGTCGCAGTCGCATGATGGTGCGGATATTGGCGCTGAGGGCGGCGTGCGTGTGTCGTCGTCGTCGTTGTCGGAGTCTTCTGTAGATGCACAGACACAAGAACAGGCAGAGGAACAAGCAGATGCACAAGAACAGGAACAGGAACACATCCATCCACACGAAATGGAAGACGCCGTCCAGCCCGTCGCCGGCGAGGCCGTTGCCGCACACCCCGCCAGCGCAGAGACGCAGCAGACGCACGAGGAGATGTCGCGCGTGACGCCTGCCGAGTGTCCGTTTTTGATGAACAGGGAGTGAAGTGGGCGAGTGGGTGTGGGTGAGTGGGTGAAGTTGGAGTGGAACACGAAGATGAAAAGAAGAAAAGGGAAGGAGAGGGAAGAAAAGGGAAGAAAAGGGAAGAAAAGGGAAGAATGAAAGCAAGAAAATTGTAGGATGGATAGCATGTATAGTCTTACTACGTTGGGGTCTTTCAGGGGAGTGGATTGGATATATATATATATGATTGATTGATCATATATGTTCTTATAATCAATCCTACATGTTGTTCTACTACTTGATCATGACCTCTCTCTCTCTATCAACCTACTAACTACCACCCACCTACATTACTTACATACATACACATGCAAAATACAAATACACGAACCCCTCTCCTACGATAGACAACGACCTAAAAAGACGCAAAAGAAAAGACAAAAGAAAAAAGAAGAATGGTCACTACGAGGGTCGAACTCGCGACCTTGGCGTTATTAGCACCACGCTCTAACCAACTGAGCTAAGCGACCGACTTGGACAGTGGTGGTCCAGAGTAGTATATATACCAGAGAAAGCTGGTATGAAGAGTAATTTATACACACACACATACATACATACATATACATACATATACATATTAACTCACCACCGACACGGAATAAGGAACAAGTCATTGCCAATGCACACACACGTGTGCACACACACACCACACACACACACTCTCTCTCCAAAGGTCTGGTTTATAAGAACGTAGTAGTCTTCTCTCTCTCTCTCTGTCTGGTCTGGTCTGGTCTGGTCGAGTCCTTATCCCGACGACCGCGCATGCGTCCTGCGTCCTCCATCGTCCTCCATCGACCGTCACGTGTCTACACGACAGACAGACATAGGCCGATCCCTCCCCACGGCACAAGCACCAAATAAGCAACCAAAAGCCTACATATCTCCAAGAACAAAAAAACACCGCAGCATGTGATGTATGCGTATGCGTATGATCCATCCATCCAAGAAACGAACAGAACCAGAACCAGGGGTCGAGGAGAGAAAAAAAAGAGTCAAGCCAGAAAAACACACACACACAAAAAACGGAAAAGCCGTCATGGAAAAAAAATGTTCAAAGTGGTAATCTTCAACTCCCCCTTTCCCTTTCCCCCCAATGGCGCGCGCAAATGACAATGCCTGACCACCTGCCGTCTTCGCATTTTATGTTATTGCGAGACCCAAGCGAGGTGCGACCACAACCTTATTTCGAATCTCCTCCCCCAAATTCCCTAAACCAGCAGCCCTCGTAGCGCCCCTCCCCCAAAGACAAAAGCGCCCAATAGCGGGCGGTATATTTGTCAAAATGTAAAGATGATAAGGACTAAGATTATGTGCTGCGTCACTTTTGCGCATAGAGCGCTTTGGGTCGTTTCATGTACAAGTCCTCCCCTCCCCTCCTTTGCTGCATCGTGATTTTATTACACCCCAAACGCGATCGTGACTCGCACGGTGACTCGCGCGCAGTCCTGTATCGCCGTTAGTTCTTTCTTTCTATCAATGATCATAACCTGCACCGCGCTGCCACGGGCTCGCCGTTGGCCCTCGGCTCTGTTCACTCCTTATGCTACCCGTTCGATTTTGTCCGTAGGGGGCGTTGTGATATGGCGCGGGGCTACTCGTATTTGTGTGAGTAGTTTGGTAGTATGAATCTGACTGCTGCACGGGTGCGCTGTACACATCCGAGTTAGCCTCCTTCTGGCGCATACCGGCGGATGATGATGAGTATGAGTCATCGTCATCGTCGATACCAGCACGAGGCTTCCCATAAGCACCTTTGCCTTCACCACGAGCAGTAGCACCCAAGGCATCAAGTTCCGTGTTGAGCTGGGTTTGCGACTTGATGAAGGATCCACGGTCGTCGCGCATTGGTTGGTAGCGGGTGTCGGGGTTCTTGGAGAACAGAGCGTAGCAGGACGAGACCAGGACCATGATGAGGAGAACAAAGGCGAAGATGACGTTCACGACGAAGAAAATGACACCAACGACACCAGTGACTATTCCCTGCAGACTGTTAGTATTCCATCATGTCAACCGATCATCGTCTCTCTACTTACTGGTTGGTTGAATACGTCGGAGAAGATGAGGAGAAAGACCGAGGACAGGAATTGGATGGCGGCAATTGCAATGTTGAAGCTGTTGGTCTTCTTGTCCATGTACGGGCGTAGGATACAAACGCCGACTAGCAGAATGGCTTCGATCAGAATAAAGGCAACAGCCTGGACTGCTCCACTTCCTTGACCGAGGGCGACAAACATTCCCTTGACGAGGAGATAGCCTAGAACGGGTACGATGAAGTAGTAGGCAGTTGCCTTGAATTGGACGTAGAGGAAGCCCCACTTGTTCAACGAAACAGGATCAGAGTAGAGAATGTAGGCAGGGTTCTTGTGCATCTGAATCGAGCGTTGAGCGATGCGGATGACCTTGAAGGCAGCCCAGCCCAGGATGGCAATCATGGTGACGATTGTGAAGATGGCAAGAACGACTTCGGCGGCAGAATCGCGAACCGTCAGCTCCCAGAAGCAGAGCACAACCATTTGAGGGAAACCAATCAAGATGATGCGGAACATGATTCCCTTGAGAACTGTCAGCCATCCGTTGCGGAACTCCTGGAACTTGTCGCTCTTCATCTTGCCAGCCTTTACGAGTGCCTCGGTAATGTACTTGAAGGCAACGACGCAGGCAATAACTAGCAACACAAAGATGACGAAGAAGGCGTAGCCGGTCAGGAAGATGTTTGTAGGTTCAATCTTTGAGCGGAATCCGACACGCTTGATACCGTAGACGATGACGTTGGTGGTGGTCTGCGCATTTGTGGCTCCAGCATTGGTACGTGGGAATACACCTCGCTTTGTGAGAAGACCGGAGACGACGTCGAGAGAACGCTTCTGGATCTGGACCGAAGCGTTGGCCAGGTTGGACAGAATGGTGCTGGGAGTTCCACCAGTTGCACGTTGGTACCAAGTAGCCATGTTCTGGAGAAAGCCGATGCGAATGATGCCCATCGACCACTGGAAGTTCTGGGTCCAGGATTGCACAATTGGAGGCAAGGTAACGGCCGTCATTCCGATCAAAGCCTGCGCTTGGAAGTAGCCGAAGAGTGACATGGCGTTGGCAGCAACGTGGGCGGCAGTGTTGGAGTGACCGAGCCCGTTCGTGATGGCTGAGGCAAGTAGACCCAAGCCAGCGATGACGGCAGTTACCCAACCGACAGCCTTTTGGTAGACAGATTGTCCGTTTGAGAGAGGGGCCTCGACGCAGGCAAGCTGTTCACCGGTGTTCTTGGAGAGAATCAGTACGCGCGCAACGGCATCTAGATCAGGAATGGTAAAGGCGATGCCTGAAGTGGAGTGTCAGTAGGTTGAGAAACCGTCAATGAGCATCAGATCTTACCAGGAATCTTGCTAATCACATCATCAGACAATGGCAGATTGAAGGGGAAGTTGGGAGTTCCAGTGTTCATGGGACAGAGACCCATCAATTGGCCATCGGCATCGGTGCAAGGGTCAATCGTCTCTTGAAGCGCATTGTAACCGTACACGATCAGATCCAACTTCAGCGTGACGTTGCCCGAGATGGAAGAGACACCCTCGATGTCGACAGTGACGGTCTTGTTGTCGGGAGTAAAAGCGACGTTGAAGAGGGTTGCCGAGAACTGCGAGTTTTCCTGGCACAGGTTCAAGGAACTGGACTGAATGAGTCGTTCAGCGAGAGTGGCGAACGGGAAGAGGGAGAGGAGAGCGAGGAGCCAGGGTATAGGCGATGAGGCCAGAGAGCGACGCATTGTGGACGCAATGAAAGTCGTGTACAAGGGAAGCGAGACGATGGAGGATGTATTAGGTAGGCTGGATAGCCGTTTTGGAGTACGAGATGGAAGCCCCAGACCAGTGGAGAAGTGGAGGTAGGCAGAGCGAAAAACGAGTGTCGCAGAGTAATAGTATGTGTTGTTGTGAACCCACAGCGAGGGATGGGAGAGGCACGGATGAGTGCTTGTTGTAGTAACGAGAGAGCTGGTGTTGTAGCGAGCGAGCAGACAGTGATGATGGGAGGAGGTTGGAGAGGCGGAGGTGTTGCTGCGACGACAAATGGAAGAGGTAGTAGGAGTAGTAAGTAGTAGGTTGGAGGGAGCGGGCGAGTGGGTGGTAGTCGAGTCGGGTGCTGGCGACCAAGTGCAGGCGTCAGGCTTCACGCTTCACGCTTCACGCTTCACGCTTCACGCTTCTTTCTTCCCTTTCCCTTCTCTTCCGGATCCGGAGCTAGAGGCAGACTAGCTCGCTCGCAGGGCTGGGCAAAACGAGTGTGGACAAGGTAAGGTAACGAGCGAGACCAGGACAGTTGGCGAAAAGGGTGATGGTGTTGTTGCAGAGTGAGAGTGAGAGTGTGAGAAGTGAGAGAATTGGGGGAATGTAGCAGGATGCAGCAAGAGCGGGCAGTGTGGACCGTGTGCAGACGAAACGCGTGGACGTGGACGGGGACGGGGACGGGGACGAGGGCAAAGCGTAGGATTGAAGGGTAATACTGTGCTGTGCAAGACAGTGAGTGCAAGACAAGACAGTGGGTGCATAGCAGGAATGGGGCACACAAATGAGCACAACACCACCTCTCTCCTCTCTCTCTCTCCCTGCGCTGGGCTGTGCTGTGTGGGCTGGGCGGGCGTAAAGTGGTGGGTGGCTGCTGGCTGGCTGGCGGCTGTTCACTGCACTTACTGGCTGCGTGTTACTCGTGTTTTGGGGGGGTTCCGTCACTAATTGCAGTAGGTCGAGTAGCTTAAACTGCCCACCACCACCACCACCATCACACTAAATTACTGGGGCGAGGGAAAATGAAAGTAGGTGGGTCCGTCTACTGGTCTTGGCGGGCAGTCGCAATTTGGGCTAGCCTTGCTTGTCAACTTTGTGTGGGAAAAGGGGGCATTAGACCTGGAGACAGCTATTACCTAGTAAGTAGTCCCACATCGCTCTACATACCACTCACAGCTCACCATTCATTACTCTCGACGCTCTGGGTTTGGCTGCCGTTTCACTTGTCTTGCTAGTCCACACTGGTGACGCGCGGCGACCGACCACATGTTGACAAGATGGCAACGATCGATGGCTGTGGTGAGTAGGTCAGACCCTTATGCCCTCCCAGCCATGTATATGTATCTGGTAGTAGTCAATTAATTAAATCTTACAGACCATTCATGACTTCCAAGGATAGTAACTATTCAATAAACATACCCAGGCAATACAATAATCATATATTCGCCGCTTCTCACGCCATCCATCAGCATCATCAGTGTCAGCTGTAATTAGTGGGGCCGAGAACGGTGCCGTACCCAGCCAGGTATGTAGGTACAGTAGATACCTACAACCCTCAGGTCTGTATGTAGATACCAGTGTCGTATTCAGGTACGTCTGCAAGGCCTGACACTGCACAGCCACCACCGTGCACACTTACATATCAATATCGATATTACCACTTCACCTCTCCCTCTCCAGCAAGATCCGTAACGATACGATTGTAGACGCGCGTGCCATTAGTATCACGGCCTGCCACTTAATCACTACTCTTCCACCCTCACCTATTGCTAGCACTAACGACTATCTCCCTACCGCTGCGACGTTGGAGAATGCTGCTGTGCAACACTCCTCGTGCACGAAAGGCCCGGACCCGCTACCGGTTACGACATGAGCTGATAGCTGCTAATACTGTACGTACGCAGGGAGCAAAAGTAAAAAAGGTCTGGGGCAGTCTGCGTTTGATCAGCCAACCCTAATAATGCCCCCAGCCCAGCCTAGCCCGGCCGCCCTCCGAGCCGCAGCCTACATGCGACAGACACACTGTCTTTGTGCTGTGCTGACCATGATACAGTCTTAGGTATCTCATTCATTATAGTATTGCTGATGTGGCTGTTCGACCTTGACACGCTGACTGACTGACTGCTGTTTCCAGATTCTTCTTATCTGGCTCATAGCTATCTACAACACCATGCTCTAACAACCCGCAAGATTTCGAGCCTATCAGCCATGGCCGTTAAGCTCTCAAACACTCGTCAATTGATCAACATTCTCCTTTTGCGTGATAAGATGTCATAAATGTCATTGCTCAACAGACTGTGCCCGTGTCCACACACGCCTCCGTTCCAGCCCCCTGCAAGAATGCGGGGCCGTGTATATTTCCGTCTACTATGGAGTGCAGCAATGACGACGCAGATGGCAGTCTGACTGACACACACAACTTTCTCCACATATCTTGCACTCTATGCCCTACCAACTACCAACTGCTACATACACTGTTTGCGCACGCAAACCCATTGATGCCTGAAGAACCAGCAAGCGTCCGTGTCCAAAACAGCAAGCCGCCTTGCACCCTTAATCACGCACTGGACGAACATGTCGTAACAGTCTCACCGGCCGGCGCACCAGCCGAGCTGTCCATCACATTCGGCGCCGGACCCCCATTCATCACCACGATCTGAGCCATGCTCTCCTCGGAGAAGCCAGCCTTGGCCAAGATCTTGAGCACAATCTCAGTCTTCGCATCGCAGTACGGATTCAGTTCAAGCTGCTGCCGTGCAAGCTCCATCTTGACATCCCCATACTCCTTCCTCAGCGCCTCGTCCCGCCTCAGCACATCTCTGAGCGCAAGGTGATTCAGCAGTCCCAGACACCCCTCGACGCAAACATACACGTTGCGCGTGGGCAACAACTCGGGGTGTCGGAACGCGTGGCGGTCCTGCACCCCAAAATCGCCTCTGTAGACGTAGCCTCCTTTTTCGAGCAGGGCGGCAAAGACGCTGTCCAGCGCCTCGCGCTTCACCACTATGTCCACGTCTATGATCGCCTTGGCGGGTAGGAGGGGGACGGACGTGCTGCCGACGTGCTCGATCGAGAGGTAGGATCCTGCTGCGAGGATCTGCTCGAGGGATGCCTTGATCTCTTCGAATTGCGATGGCCAGGCTGGGTCGTATGGTACTACTACGATTGGTGCCATGATTGGAGATGCGCTGGGTATCTAGAGATGCCATGCGATGGGCAGACCATCGGTCTTGTTTATCATGTCACTTTGCCGTCGGTGTAGATTTCCGAACAGCTGTGGGTTTACCTGCGGTGTCGGCATTGGGCAGCGGGCCTTGTGAGGCTACCTTAGCGCAGGTACTTGGAACCATCCAGCAGCAGTTGAGCTGTCCGGATGTCATGATAACAGTCTCTCAATTCTATGAATTTATTATCCTAGACTTGATCAGGAATGGACAGAATACATGGCATATCATTCATGCTGTTTGCAACAACCTCGCTGGATATTTCAACCATGTGTCAAAATATCGATCGGAATGGTGACGTTTTGAACCGATCAGCCTATGCCCAAAGCGGGTAGCGTCTACTCAACACTGTAGGTAATCAGACTCCGTTCACGAATGAATTATATTCCTCCAACTCCATGTTCGCAGCAAAGCCAAGTACGCGTACAATGCACAATGGAACACATCCTACATTGAAAATACCATGGACCATTGGCTTACTTTCCATAATACATGTGGCGCAAATATATCACCTGCAGAATGGAGATAAGAGCTTGGTTTGGACCGTGACGGTCCAGCTGATTTTAATCATTCAGAGGACTGTCGATACCTATCTATACGACACTGGAAGCAGCCTCGCGACAGACTTGGTCTTGTATATCGTTCTTGGAGCCACCCAGGCCGGACTCGTAGATCGAGCAGGCGTTTCACAATTGCTCTCTCGCTTTATCGATCATGTATCAAGCCATCTGGTTGCCGCGTTTGTATCGACAGTCATTCTACTCATCCCTATAGGATGGATAAGGCCATCGGGGACTGGGACGAGCACTTCTTCCAAGCTCGCCAATAGCCCGTTCAGGCCACTGCTTCTGCCCTGTAAAACAACGCATGCACGTGTCTTTCCCAAGAAACATTCATTCGGATATTCCTACCTGTTCGTGGGCGTTCCTGTTGGTTGGCATGGGAAGGTCGGGTCTCTGCTATCCGTCGACACCCACTGCTGCTTTGATGGAAACGAAGATAAGGGCTGGTTTCATGTCCAAGCAGGAGACTACCTGGAGCGTGGCAGTGAGGAACTCGATCTGAAAGGAAAGCTTCATGCATATCTGGAGTCACAGGTGAGTAACAGCTCAAGCTAAAGGAGCCATGACTGACCTCTTTCCAGGGCGTGAAGAGCGAAGAATGGACTCATGCGTACCTGGTGACCGCGCCCAAGTTTCTGGGCTACTCCTTCAATCCGGTCTCCTTCTGGTACATCTACTCGGACGACTTGACCCTCAAATACATGATCCTGGAAGTGAACAACACCTTCGACGAGCGCCGTATCTACCTCCTCAAAGCAGGCGATGACGCAGGAAACGGTACCACAACCAGCAGTACGCCAAACCCCAAGCCTCCCAAGCGCTTCACAAACGTCTGGACAAAAGACTTCCACGTATCCCCCTTCAATTCTCGCAAGGGCACATACTCCCTCTCAGCACTCAACCCGCTTGCTCAGTCCCCTGACATCCAAATCGACAACACCATCACGCTCAAGTCATCAAAACACCACCCCAAACTCGTCGCCCGCGTCTTCTCCACCTCCGCCCCCCTTGACCCTCGCACCCTCAATCTACGGCAAACAACACGCTTCATCACGGCCTGGTGGTGGGTCGGCCTCGTCACCTTCCCGCGAATCGTCCGAGAGGCAGGCAAGCTCTTCTTCAGACGCAAGCTGCACGTCTGGTATAGACCAGAAGTCGACCGCCAAAGCATCGGCCGCACCCCAACAGCAGAAGAATCGTACGTGCCTTTCTCCTCCTCCAGCCTACTACTCCCCTATCGTACAAAACTAACACCACAACCACCTCCCAGCACCCTCGCCCCCTTCATAACATCCCACATCCAAGCCCTCCTCACACACACCCCAACACCCCTATCCCTAACCCTCTCCTCCCCCATCCCTTTCTCCACAACAACAACACCACAAAGCACAACACCCACAACACAAAGCACAACAACAACAACAACAACCCTCACCTCCCCCCCAACCCCAACCCCACCCCCCAACTCAACCCCACACCTCACCCTCACCATCCTCTCCCCAGCATTCTACTCCTCCCTCACCTCCCACCCAACCCTCCTCTCCGCCCTCTCCGCCGCCGCCCTCCACAAAGACCCCTCCTCCCGCACCGCTTACACAAACTCCCCGCTCCTCCTGCGCGCCTTTGCACATCCGCCGCCGTGCGCGGTTCGGGAGGTTTTGCTTGGTGGTGGTGGTGCTGGTGCTGGTGCTAGTGATACTCAAAAGCATCGAGAATCTGAGTCTGAGTCTGAGTCTGAGTCACGTGCAATTCTATGGAAAATAACACTCCCCCTCGAAGCATTCCGCTGGCGCGTCCTCGCTCTTCTCAGAACACCCTTCCGGGATATCTTCCGGCATATCTTCCGCCCGAAACCCGGCACCAGCACAAGCACCACCACCAGCACCACCATCACCGAAACAGACACATACGTCCGCGCACGCTTCCCGGCCGAGCACGCGGCGCGCTATCGGCGCGCTGCTGCGAGGGTCATTCTAGCTAGTAGGCTTGCTGCTGGTTTTGAAGCGGCAGGAATGTGGGTTGTGGATTTTGTGGATTTGGTGCTGAGGGTGGGGATGGTGTGGGTTGGGCTGCGTGGACTGGGGTTGTTCGGAGGAGGAGGAGGAGGAGGAGGAGATCAGGGGTGGTGGGCATGGGACCGGGTTGTGCTGGGGAGTTTGGTGCATTTGTGGGGGATTTTGAAGGGGTGAAGTTTTGAGCTATGTAGAAGTGTTTTTTATAACGAAAATGGTTCACAGGAAATATATGATGATGATAGTGGTGCTAGTAGGCACAGTATAACAGCTAGTGGGGAGTCGTGTGTTGTGATGTATCGTCTACGATTTAGAAAAAAAGGACTACTGCTGCTGAACTTCGACCCCCTCCCCTGCCCCATGCCACCACTCCATGATATCCTCCTGGCTATCAACAACAACATCATCATCATCATCACATGAAATCTCGTAAACACCGCCTTCGCCGCTCAATGTTGGGAGTTTATGCTTTTTTCTTCTTCCGATTATGCCTGCCCAGCAGCCGCAAAGTCATCGAGCGCCTCCTCGACACGCGCCTTCATCGTCTTCTCACCCTCACGGACCCACACACGGGGGTCGTACTTCTTCTTGTTGGGCTTGTCGGCGCCCTCGGGGTTACCACTGCCATCATGTCAGAATCGCAACTTGCAGTACTGCCACCCTGAAAGAGTTGACTTACACTTGGGTCTTCAGGTATTCAATGTTCTTGGTAACGTAGTCGCGAACACCGATGAGGTAGCCCCATTGCATATCGGTGTCGAGATTGACCTTGACCACGCCGAAGCTGATGGCTTGCTTGAACTCCTCCTTGGTTGATCCCGAGCCACCGTGGAAGACGAAGAAGACTGGCTTGGAGCTCTTCGCGGAGATCTTCTCTTGGACGAATTTCTGGTGCTTACCGAGGAGTTCGGGGTGGAGCTTGACGTTTCCTGGCTTGTACACACCGTGCACGTTGCCGAAACCGGCGGCAATGGAGAAGTAAGGCGAGATGGGTGCGAGAGTGTTGTAGATCTCGAGAATGTCCTCGGGCTGCGTGTAGAGGGAGTTGTTGTCGACATCTTCGTTGTTGACACCGTCTTCCTCACCACCGGTAATACCAATCTCCATCTCGAGCCACTGCTTCATCGGTGCAGCGCGCTTTAGGTACTTGGCAGTGGTCTCAATGTTGAATTTGACCTCCTCCTCAGAGAGATCGATCATGTGCGAGGAGTATAGAGGAGTACCGGTCAGCTTGAACTCGGCCTCATCGGCTTCGAACTATCAAAATTTAGCCTAGCCATTGATGCGGTTGAGAGTGATTGTGTACTGACCATGCCGTCCAGCCATGGCAGGAGCTTCTTTGCGCAGTGATCGGTGTGGAGGATTACTACAAGTTGTTAGTCTTTCACACTAGAGTTTCATATTCGAATGCCAATCAACTCACCTGGGATTCCATAATGAGGCGCAACTGCGCGAATATAATGCGCGGCAGCGACGGCACCGGCTACGGAGGCCTCACGCTTCTCAGAGCTGTCGGGGAGACCCTTGCCAGCAAAGTAACTTGTATTCTAGTCAGCGCCATGTTCCTGACAGATCCCCGTATAAACGTACGCAGCTCCGCCTTGGGAGCACTGAAGGACGATTGGGGACTTCTTGTCCTTGGCAGCCTCGAGAGCGGCAACTGCGTGACCACGTTAACAAAGCGTTAGGGTGTATAGAGTGACTGGTACATACCAACGGTGCTGGAAGATGTTACGTTAATGGCGGGAATAGCGAATTGCTTCTCCTGAGCGTATTGGAAGACCTGCGCATAGCTGTCAGCCCCTCCCTATCTCTCGAGTATCTTGAGGTCCCGCATCCAAGTGACTATGAATTTTGAACTCCATGTCATCCTACACAGGCTGTAAAGAGTATGGAAGAAGCATCGGTCGTACCTTGAGGACATCATCGCCGTAGATGACCTAGAGCGCAGAAGTCAGTAACCCGAGGTTCTTTGCAGATCTACTGTTCGAGCAAGAGATACGTACGCCGGGCTTTATGTTGAGGTCTGAAAGGATACCCATTGCGCTGTAGACTGATTGGTGTTTTTATATGGTTGTATTGAGAGGAATTGGTGATGTGGAAGACAGAGGAAGAGGAAGAAGAGCGGTGCGCGGAGTGAAAGGTTTTACGTATAGTCGGGGCTCAAGATACAACCCCCCACCTTAGCGATGAACGCATAGCGTGAATGGGCGGGAGGGGCAGCCAAGTCAGCCAAGTTCCCTGACGCGCGCGGTCCCATGAATCAGATTCAGACATTCACACCCGGTATCCACCGATCCGTTAAATCTCTCGTACGGCTACGGACTGATGGTGTAAGAGGTGACATGCTGCAATCTTCATCTCTTCTCGGCAAGACATTGTTGATTGTTTGAGGTCGTGATACATTGCTTGGCATCCGTTGTCTATCGCGGCATTATTCTTGTCAGTGCGGTATCGGTCGGACGCTGCATCCACAAATCCTTCACTTCGCCATCTTTGGATCGATAGGCCTTCGTCTGCCAATACCACGACTTGCATCAATTGCTTCAACATGCCGCCAATGACTTGTCGTTCATCTATGGTATCTGTTTCGCAGTACTCAGTGCCCGAGTAACCTCCAATGTCGCTTTCATAGCCCTGTGGGCTGCTTGTTCTAAGTCCTTCACTTCCATTCGAGCGAAGACGGCTTGATTACAGCCATGCGTACGACCTGGGCGCCCATCATGGGATTCTGTCCAACACTCTGTGTCCAATGTCTCTTTGTTGTATGCAGCAAGCCTATGCGAACTTGCAATCGGTCAGATGGATGCGTGTCAGAGGCAGGTCTATCCTGACACAACACTCCACGGTCTCCACCAAGCCAGGGCAAGGTCATCTCCTTCAGCGAATCAGAGCAATTCATTTGCATATCCAGTTCGAGTAATGGGCCGTGGACCAAATGTTACCACAATAACGCTGTAGCTATCGGTTCAATATGAGACGTATTCGAGCCTATTCGAGGCTTCACATATCGCAGCAGCAGACTCCGGTTCCGAGGCGTTTAGGTCCTGTGTGGACCGGTACTAGCCGTCCATACAAGGACGTATATGGAGGCCGTCGATATCCTCGGTAACAACAAGCTTCCACTCGTCTATCCGTCGTTGCATTCAGGATTAGATGGAACTTCGATCATGAGTGTCAACTTATTCAGCTTCGAGGCAGTACAGACAGTTCTACGGCCGCTCTTCGTGGAACATTTCTCTCACTTGTCAACTATCTTCGACCAAAAACCCGTGTCGGAGGAAGGACAGATCGCCCCGAAACACCGTCGCTGGCTTGGTTATGTTGAGAGCAACAGAGCACAGAAAACTATAACGCCAGAGCATTGGCTGCACACTGAAGCCGCTCATGCAGCATACAGTGTCTAGATCCGCAAGAATCAGATATAGCCCAGCCATCACCGACGAGATGAGCATGTTGTCGCGAGAACGATCTAATTTCGACACATAGGACGAATGTGATCACAATCCACAAAAGCACGATATCGCGACGTCGCAGAACGACTGTGATCACAATTCACAAAAGCACGACGTTGGGACGTCGCTGATGAAGCTTCGAAGCTTCGAAGTTGGGATGCTGTTGGTGGCGCTGGCTGACAAACCATGGATCCATCTATCATCAGACATGAAGAGTGTTTGTGGCACCATTATCGCCAGGCCTAGATGATTGCTAATACTCACAATCATCACGGTATACTTCCGTATAAGGCCTTCTAGGCTGCGTGCGTGAAATGTATAAAGGCGCATATCACCCCGTCGCCCATGAAGTCGAAAGCAAGCCCCAGTCTTGGTTTCTTATTACGTCTTCAACTCTATCCTATTGACATATCTTCCAATCATAATCTCTTCCTCGCTACGACAGCTCAGTTCAGTTCACCCCTCGACACTCGTGAGACGTGACAAACAGTATGGCCTCATCAATCAAGAAAGTCGCCATACTTGGGGTAAGTTTACCACCGAGGCTGCATATCTCTAACTCTTCAACTGATTGTCCACTTAGGCAGGTGGTAACATAGGCAAGCATGTGCTTGCAGCTCTCGTGAAGCAGTCTTTCGATGTTACCGTTGTCTCCAGACCCACTTCAACCTCCACATTCCCGTCACATATTCACGTTGTAAAGACTGAATACACTCCATCCGAGCTAGAGAAAGCTTTCGTAGGCCAAGATGCAGTCGTCAGTTTGGTTAGTGGCGACGGTTTCGCCGACCAAGTGAAAATTGTTGATGCAGCCATCGCCGCCGGTGTTAAAAGATTCATCCCCAGCGATTTCGGCTCAGACACCACGAATCCGAAAGCTGTGGAGGCCGTACCCATTTTCCATCACAAGCGCCAGGTCGTCCAGTACCTCGAGAGCAAGGAGGACCAGATATCGTGGACCGCCATCGTGACTGGCTTCTTCATTGACTTTGTAAGTCACCTTCAGGACCCACGTATACGAAGTCTCACACTCGCAGTGCCTTGCCTATAAATTAATTCCCATTGACGCTGGCAACAAGACAGCTGTCATATCTGACGGTGGTGACGTACCTTTCTCGGGCACCACCTCAGAAAATGTTGGTCTCGCGACCGCAAGGGTCCTCGAGAAGGAAAGTGAGACGAAGAATAAATATGTCTTCGTGTCATCTTTGACTACGACTCTGAACGAGCTTGTGGCTGTATACGAAAAGACTACTGGCTCTAAATTCAGCGTTACCCACGAGAGCACCGAAGAGGTGACAAAGACGAACTTGCAGAAGTTACAACAGGGCGACTTCAGCGCCATTGGTCCTCTGATCCTAGCTTCTGCGTTCAGGAAGGAAGCTTGGGGTGATCTGAGAACGCTTGGAAGTGAGTCGTGGAATGAGAGACTTGGACTACCAGCTGTGGATGTTGAGGATGTTGTGAAGGCTGTCGTCTCCGCAAAATGATTCCGGAACAATCGTACACCAAACGAGGTACTGGAACCGGAATGTCAGAAAGCATGTGTACAGAGTTCAATTCAAAACTGCACGAGCTCATTATCATCACATGCGCATGCATCCATTCACAGACATCGCATTTCTCAATAGCCAGCCCAACCCACGCCGCACCATTTCTCTCATGCAT
The DNA here is from genome assembly GCF_010093815.1 of Pseudovirgaria hyperparasitica. Taxonomy (NCBI): domain Eukaryota; kingdom Fungi; phylum Ascomycota; class Dothideomycetes; order Acrospermales; family Acrospermaceae; genus Pseudovirgaria; species Pseudovirgaria hyperparasitica. The sequence continues at coordinate 183,945 of NW_022985549.1, forward strand.
GCAGCCACACTAACACGATCCAGCGCTCGCTGTACTATCTATTTTCGTAATATCGTCCCCACAGCTCAGCTCACGTCTCACAAAGTGTCACAAACCAAAACCCTCTCAGCTGGTCGATCGCCCCACATCCTCGGCCGCACCCGAGTCCAGATCTTCCAGGCACAAGTATCACCACCAACACCATTCATCTATGTAACTACAAACATTCCTAAAACAACAAGAACAGCTCTATACAGCCCGCTTCGCCGGTTCATCGTTTACTTATCCTGTCACAGCCCACCAGAACACTCCCAAGATTTGTCTCTATCATCAGACTAGACTCACTCCCTCGCTCTACCCTCGCTCTCCTGCATCCATCTGCCCCGCCTCTTCTCGTATAGGCGGGGCATACGCCTGCGATAACCTTCCTTACCGGAGCGCCGTGCGCACATCTCTGGCTACACGTTGTGTGTCTGTCTGTGTCTCTGTGGCTCTGTGGCTATGGTCGTCATGTTCTGGACTTCATCCGACAGGGACCTCCTTGCCTTGGTGATGTGCCAAAATAGAAGATTCGGTGTCATTGCTGCTATTCAATACTACTACTCACTAATGAAACCTGTGCTCGTATTCAGATCCAGCTGGCGTGGTGGAGTGGAGGTGGTAGATAGATAGGATATAAAAGGACATTGGGTACACTCGGTGATACGCGAACGGATGGATGGATAGCATCACGTTGTCTGCGTAGTGATTTCCTTTTGACTTGCCTTTATTATCCTGAGTATTTGCGACCTAGTCCTCGTAAAATATGGCAAACTGGCGAAAGCGCGCATCGCTCAAACGAGCGTAAGTCGTCTTCTAGCATCCGATACATCTCTCTGGCTGTATTTCCGTGATAAGCGCTGATGGGGGTATATATACACACAGAAGCGACCTCCAGAAACGACGTAAACACACCATCGTGCCATGGCTTGAATCCCCACTCGTCGGCGCCGACGTCGAGGAGCTGGTATTCGCACAGCGGCATGAAGCAAATACAATTGAGTTGTTCTTTGAGTACGTCCCCCTCCCTCTTTTTGCCCCTTCCCCCTTCCCCCCTTTCCTATATATCCAGGTTGTGTCTTCTGAACAACCCCAAAACAGCCTCTTCTTCGCTGCCAATCTCGCGACGTTTACGGCGTATCACTCTGTCACGGACGCAAAGGGCGTGTGGCCATATATTGGCTTCTTCGCCATCTTATGGGCGACGTGGTTCCAGATCACCCTGCACGACGTGCGGTTTGCACGGGATAGTGTGTACGAGCGCGCGTGCAAGACGGTACAGATGGTGTGCTTTGTCGGCTTTGCGTTGGTCGGGAGTAAATTTAGTCCGAGTCGAGACGCGAAGAGCAATACGGTGAGTGTTTCTATCCGCTGTTTGGAACGAAAGCTGGTTCTTCAGAATGCAAAGGACGGTCGCTAATACAAATCCACCTTTGAAACAGAACTTCCGCATCCTCTGCTACACCCTCGTCGTCTCCCGCGCCCTGCTCGTCCTGCAATACCTCGTCGTCCTCGCCTGCACGTACGCTCGCAAAGGCTACAGCAAGCTCTACCTCCCCCTCGCGCTCAACACGCTCGTATACCTCGTCGCCGCCGCCATCTTCGGCGCCATGACGCCCGCCTTCGCCGAGTCCGCGCAGACACACCGCGGCATCTACGCGCTGTGGTGGGCCGTCATGGCGGCCGAAGGCGCGCTGACCATTGCCATCTCCTCGCGGTGGCGCATGCTCAGCTTCAAGAAGACGCATCTCGTTGAGCGGATGGGACTGCTGACGCTGATTGTGATTGGTGAGGGCGCTATCGGCGTAACGAAGACGATTGCGAGCATGATGGGCAAGTATGGACTGGAGCCGGATGGGAGTGGGCAGACGCTGTGCTATATCCTGGTTTTGGTACTGGTCTGGATGCTGTACTTTGATACGCATCCGCATCGGCATTTCGGCACGATTAGGCAGCAGATCTGGTCGACGCTGCACTTTGTTCATCATTTGTGTATTGTGGGTGTTGTCGAGGGTAGTCGGCAGATGGCGCTGGCGCATCACACGCTCTTGAACACGGAGAAAGTGGATAAGTTGCTGTGGGATGCGTGCGGCGTGGCGAACTTGGACGGTGAGGAGCTGGTAAGTTATCTTGTGACCGGGCTGGAGTATTTCCAGTTCGACACCAAGGTCGAAAGCGATCGGTATATCAGTCTAATCAACAATGACCTCTGGGCCATCGGCAACAGCACCGGAATCTGCGACCCCCTGAATCTCGCAGAAGTCACTGCACCGCCCTATCCGGTCGAGTTCTGGCAGCTGGCATATGACACAATCGGCGCGTTGTACGCATCGCTGGGCATGAAGTTGCCGTTAGACCAGACAGGCTTCGATCTCGCACTGTCGAGCTGGCGGGCCGTGTACATATATTTCTGGACCGCGCTGCTCTTCCTGCTCTTCAAATCGCTCATCTTCCTCGTTCTGATCCGACGGAACAAGATCGACATGTTCGACTATGCATCCATTGGCATTCGCGCTGTGGGCATGATGGTGTGCGTCGGGTTCCTGGGCGCGCTCGCCAAGGACGACGTTCTGATCAATCTTATCAAGACGCCTGCGATTCTGCCCTCTGTCGTCGCGCTGCTGCTGATCATCCTGCTATGCGACCACTTTGCGCGCGTTGCGGCGAATTGGCGGCTGAAGAAATCGGGTCAGCCGTTCGATGAGGACAAGGATGAGGGTCATCATGGGCATGGAGAGCAGCGTGAGCATGTCGAAAATCATGGACACGACGGCAAAGAAGTGGTGCGGCCCAGTGTGATGCCGCTGCAGGGTACAGACGCATCGTATAGTAGTTCGTATACGGGTTACAATCCTATGCCGGCGATGCATATGAATTCGGACAGCTCGCTATACTCTGGCCTTCCGACGCCATATTCTTCACCAGTACAAGGGCATGTAGCGGTACAGTATGTGCCAGTCGCACAATTGGGGCATTGATTAGAGTTAGGGAGTGATGTTGAGACACGTGATATTGACTTAAGTAGAGTTTTCATGAAATGGGCATCTATATTGTCAAAACAGATTGTTACACTAAACATGTAACATAATGCAAACAAAAGTGGTATCGTGCCGGAGAAAGACAGATATACTCGCGAAACGCCAGTTGCGCCGTCGCTATGTCTCAAAAGATAATCAAAAATTTGGTGAAATGTCGTGTTACAGTAGGTATGAAGGGCGACACGGCCGGTTCGCCTCCCTAAAATGGATTATACCTCTCGCCATCCGTTGTTCATTGGCTGTCTTGTGTGCCATCCGCTCTGCTGAACAGGCTGCACCGGCGACTGCTGGTATCCATATCCAGCATCATCGTTTCCATGATAAGGTGATCGGGGCGGCTGATATGGCGATGCTTGGCGAGCGTACTGACCACTTTCGTAGCCCTGATTCTGGTTGCTATAGTCGCCTCCGTACTGTTGTTGGTTGTGGTATACACCAGACTCTTGTCCATATGCATTATTATTCTGGTAACTAGCGTCTTGCCTAAAGCCATGACCGCTACCGTAGCCGCTTTGATTCGTGTTCTGGCGGCTGTTCTGAGGTCTATATGGGCCGGCATGATAGCCTCCACCATACGGGTTTTGGTGTGGTTGTTGTCCAGTAAAATACCCATTCTCCGAGGGTGACTGCACAGGCGAACGACCTGCTGGCGAGGCAATAGGCGCGGCTGCTGCTACGTATTCTCCATTCGGAGCAAGGGGTTTCATTTCTACATCTTCATGGGAATCATCCTCGATTCTATGGCTCTTTGCATCGCTCCATGACGGCATTGGTGGGAGAGCATCTTCATTCACAGGCTTGCTACTCGGGGTGTCAAAACGCGCATACTGCGGCGGTTCGTATGCATCGTTGTTCGAGCGGAGGCCGCCACCAGGTGTATATGAAGGCGCAGGGTGCGATTGGTATGGAGTATTATAGGAGTTTGGGAGGACACCGGCGGTACGATCGGGGTCTTTCCGTCGACCGGAGCCGCAACAGCCAGCACAGCACTTAAAACAACAGCAAGCGCATTCGGCACCACAACATAGGCATCGTGCAACACACCATATGATAGAGATGGCGATCAGGGCACCGACGATGATAATGACAATAACTGGCCACCTGGCAGGGACTGTGTTAGCAATAGCTCCAGCTAGCACATACAGTCCTGATCGTACTTGCAGTATGTCTTTGCCATGCACTTGTCCCAGGACGAGAAAGTCTGGGGGGCATCTTTTATTCCGTTTACAAGGTCCTGTTGCGACATACCGACGGTCACAACCTATATACGTCGTAAAGTTTATTGGGTTGCAGCGACTATGACCAGCACAATCTCTAGAGGAATAGACAAGAACAATGCCTGATGTACGTCGCACGAGTAGTTTCAACAAACAAGTTGTATAGCCTGTGAAGCGTTTGGCAGATGTGACTGGCGATGGAGGCGAAGACGATGTGGTATAGAAGAGTATTGTTGCAGGGGCGGTGGTTCATTAGGCACACAATGCTGTGCAGAGTAAACGAGAGACTGGCGACGTAGAGTCGATGTGGTTGTCGAAGGCGACAGAACAAGGGAGAGCAAACGTTGCAGTGAACAGGTGGAATGGGCAGTGATAGAGGAGAACGAACTCCTTTCATGATGATCCATGTCCAAGCTTCGATCCCCAGATCTGAAACGCGTGGTGACAGTCTGCTAGTCCTGTTCGGGTTAGTCATGAATTCTCGGGCATTGTTCAAACCTATGAACACTTTCGAGTCGAAAGATTAACAGCCATATACTCGTCACTTACCGTGGTCTATGTCTATATATCTATAGTCACAAGCATTACTCGGTCTTGAATATTGAGTTGTAGGCTTAGCAACCTTGGAAACATAAACTGAAGTACATGAAAATAATGAGCTATTAATCTGTTTCAGCTTAGAGCTCAAGCCCATCTCGGATAGAGCAACTAAGCACAATCAAGCTAAAGCGCTCCTCTTACCTCACAAATTTATTCGATATCGAGATCTCCCTTCTCCGAAAGATGTTTCTATAGGTACACCGAATCGACGTATCGTTGACCCGGAATTTTTACTCTCATATTGAGTTGGAGATATAAGGGCGGTAAACGACGCTTTCATTCTGTTAGAACTTCAAGACGCATAAGAAAATAAGTGGCATTGTCAGATATCTCGAATGCATGGCTTACAGTGCCTTATGCTAAATGTACCAGAGGGTGAGAGACTAGAACCGGTTTGTATCAGTCTCAATCAGTCAGTCAAGGACGTCGAAAGAGTGGTTGATCGTTCTATTGACCGATGCACTCCTGGCTGGTCAACTTCTAGTTGACGCCAAGCGTTCAACACTGTCTCTCAGATGTTTCCAGTCATAGTGTGCTCCAATCAAATTGAACTCAAGTGGCCATTACAATAGCAGCTTGCCATTTCGGTACTCTAGTAATCTTTGGAATTGGAAAGTTTGACCGTCGAGTCTTGTTTATGCAAAGTCAGGAAGTCATGGACACACCAAAAGATGACATGTGTTTTGAGAAGAGCTCTGAAGTATGACCTCCAAGCCAGATGCCCATCATTTGATCCTCATGGACATCAAGATACTTAAATTCCCTCTTCTAAACAGCGCTTTCCGCTTACTCAAGGATCAAGTCTAGGTACGAACGAGTATCTCCACCCACTTAGACGACTTAAACATTGTGGAATGACCTCCTGTGACATAGTTAAGGACGGTATCTACATCTGTAACTTGGCATCGTTCGACGAAGTGACGTGAGGTAGGAAGTGGATAGACCACCTCTTCTCAACTCCATATGGTCGTTATGAGGTACTTTATGAATGAAGACTTCGATGAATGAAAAATTGTGGCTTTGATTTTTCGATATTACTACCAGCCAACCTTCAAGATCTGGATTTTATAAGTTGCCTCGAGAACTCCGCGATATAATCTGTGGACTTATATACCCAGAACTTGCTGGAGTATCTGTTCAGACTTCTCCTTATTCTTTCAGGCCATTCATCCTCTACGGAAACAAGGATCTCAGCGAGTCACAGCTCACGTTCCTCAATTTAAGCCAGCAAAATTACGTCGAGATATCTGTACATTTACGGAGACATGCAATCATCTGGCTAAAGATGCATGAACCTGGACCCTGACTTGCTCCACAGACCGCCCGTCTTTCCTTGTCGGGTACTCGTCACTTGGATATGCTGCCCTTCGACATAACTGGCCTGCCAGCTGGAGGTACTTTCGATTTCGTCAAGGGTATTAACAGTACCGTTCACTCTATGTGGCTCTTACAACTTTTGTCGGAGGGGACAGCGCTGAAATCGGTTGGCCTACATATGCATTCCCACCCCAATCAATGCTGCCATATGAGAGTACAATCTAGATATATACAGCGGTACACTGTGTAAGAAATACAGGTGGGTCAGTCTTCCGATCCTACGCCTTAGCCATGAGCTTCAGCCCGGTCAACTTCAACCTTGCAGCAACCACAAAGACCGCGCCAACAACCAACAGCAGACCCGAGAACAACGTCAAGCCGAGAAACCCATTACCACTCGAAGAAGCGATTGCACCTGCAATAGGACTCCCTATTAGAACACCAGTCGCGGACACAGCATACAAACTTCCCGTTCGCACGCCCAATTTCCGTACATCAGGAGATATCTTCGCAATCATGGCTGGTATGATTGAGAATACACATCCCGACGCAAAACCATAGAAGATGGTAAAAATAATGATCAATGCATTTGTTTGGCCTGATTCCATGACCGTGCTCGGCAGCCACAATGCAATGCATGATACTGCGCCTAGGCTGGTGAGTGCAATCATGATATTGAATACCCCAATAATGTCTCCGAAGTGCGCTGGTATAATTCGTCCGAATGTAGAGGCTCCATTGAGGATGGATACCAAATAACCTGCCAGGCCAGTCGACATTCCTTGGGCTCTTGCTTGCACGATGATGAAGGTAAACGGGATGAAACCACCGATATAGAGGAACCACGAGCCTATACCCAATAGCAAGAATGGCATCTCTTTCCAAGGTACTATGAAGTCCATGAGCGCCAAAGGTTGCTTCAGAGGAGGAAGCCGCGACTTGACCGTCAATATGCCAACGCTGACCATCCCGAGAAGCAAAAACGCGAGCGCACGCATCGTCCAGCCAAAACCAATCTGGACTACAAGTCTATTGACCATGATGGGAAGCACGACACCACCGATGCTGGAGCCGGACGCCATAATACCAATGGCCAGGGCGCGGTGTCGTAGAAACCAAGTTGAGCATGCAGTCATGGCTAAGATACTGTAAATCCCTCTGATGGAAATTTTGTAATTCCACATGACTTACCCGGATAGAATACAAAGCTACAGCCAATGGCACTACACACCGACTGAGCCAGGAAGATCTGATAATACTCCCTCGAAATCGACGTCATCATCAATCCAAAGACATGGAGGAATGACCCGATGAGAATGGGCACCCGCGGTCCATAATGATCGGTAATTTTGCCCACTACTGGGCCCCAGAAGAACATCATGAATGACTCTGTGGAGGGGATCCACGCAACAGCGCTCGACGAGTAATGCGAGAGGAGATTCGCTTGATAGTAGTTTTGGAAGATTCCTATGCCTACAGCGCATGTCAGTAAAGGTGTTGAGCAGTAGAAGGCGAAGGAACTGACAGTTGATCCAGCCAAAGCTTGCAAAAATAGTACAGAAACCCCCTACTACGACGAGCCATGCCTGCAAACCGCCATCTGGAAAGTCCCCATTGCTAGGTGCAGATAGAGTTGGAGCGCGCTTTTCCGTGTCAGCAGCTGGAGCTGCCATAGCTGCAATCGGTAGTTGTATCGGCTCGTTATCGACAGAGGGCTGGGGTGTGCTGTCTGCAGAATGTCTCTTTCTTTCCTCGAGGTCGGATCCCATTGTGGCAGATTGTATTGTCTGCCTCGATAAAGAAGGATGGGATTAGAGTTGAGAGCAGCTGACTTTTCTTCTTGCCGAAACTTTTGCGATAGTTATATACTCTACATTGGAACTTTTAGAGATTGAGCAGGGGATGACCTGAGTCACCTGCTGATCGAAAGATGATGCCTAATACGGTATCATGTTTCGACATTTGACTGAGGCTGCGAGGAGAAGAGAAGAGGTTAAGACCGTCGTCATATGCTTTGTTTTTAACGCCGTCGGCGTCGGCTTCGGCTGTTGATGGATCAGACTATTTTGGCTTTGTTGATCAGATACGCCAGATGCCATTATGATCCCTGCTCCAACTCGAATCTTAGAGCCTTATTGGGACTAGTGTTACAACTAGTGGATCCCATGTAGTGCAGTAGACTAAGTAGTGCATTCTCCGATCGCATATCTGACTCTTGGTAATCATCCGTGCGGCCTTTCCCATCTTGCCGCCATTTCTCGAGCATATATCAGCCTCATGTAAGACTACACATGTATGGAGCTAATCCGGTCCAAAGCTTGGCCTTCAACAACATGCTAGAATGGTGGGAGTCGCTGGAAAAAGCAAGGCTTGCCACGACTGTAAGAGGAGACGTGTGAAATGCGATTTTGAGCGTCCAGCATGCCGACGATGCGCCAAAGCAGGCATTGAGTGCTCTGGCTATGCGCAGGAAGTGGTCTTCGTGAACAGGAGTATCGATAATCCTACCGTATCAGCGCCCTCTGTGTTAGCTAGGTCCAAGATCCAATCTATTCAAGAAGAGCTTGATGAGCTGGTGAGCCTATCACAAACACCAGAGTCGTCGGTCCGCTTCAGAGCAGGTGTTTTCAAACTCTTGCAGAAATTGTACCTCCCACAGCCCGAAGTCGAAAGCGATACCTCCGACCATTGCGCCCCATTCACTTGGTTCAGAGCTGTGTGCGAGCTCGAGAAGCCCTGCTTGACACTCAATCACGCACTCGTCTCTTTCTGTACGGTCCAAGTACTTGTCACGAATACTGGCAATGTGACACGTGAGCAAGCTTGGGAAAGATATCACGAAACTCTGGGATATCTGTCGGCCGCGCTGAACGATAACGATCCGAGTCGCTACGTCCATATTCTCGCGTCTATTCTAGTTCTCTCGACCAATGAGCTATTCCTATGTCCCACAGATGATGGAATGCGAGTCCATGTACAGGGAATCGCAGATCTCCTCCGTCTGAGGAAGGGCTGTTCGCATGTATCTCCTGAGATAAGGGCTCGATTGTTCTCTAGGCTCCGCATTATTAGTGTAAGTTATCGTCATCCTCATACCAAGCAAATGCAGAGTCCGACGTTCCAGTTTCATCCCTAACTTTGAAGCGGCTATCTCGAGATAGTATACATATCGTGGATGGGAGGATATTGCACCAGCCGGGACCTCACTCACCCCACCGATATCTGATTCAATAGTACAGCGGAATATAACTGGCATCCTCACCACTCGTCAAGACATTGTTAGTACCACAAAGATACAACCTGTACTCACAAGAACCACAGGTCCTCCAACAACTCACCTGCCACCAACCTGGCCCAGTCAGTCCGTCCCGCTGGGCGTCGCTCATGGCCGGCGACACCGCCCTCGATCCCCTGGACACTCTCTTCGACATCGCCTCCCGCCTCCCACGCACTCTTGCATCGGCCTCTCACCTATTCTCTCAATCCAAACCCCTTGTCCCAAGCCAGCCCCCCAAAGAAGACATCTTCGCCGTAACAACATCCCTCTGGAGCACCCTCCGCGATATCTACACCTGGCAGGACACAATCCGCAGCTCCTCCCCCACCCCACCATACACCGCCGTACCCTCGCGCCTCACAAATCCATCCGATACAAGACATGGCACCCCGCTCTTCCCGTTCGCGCTCGAGTTCCGCTCCATACAGATCGCGACATTACACGTATGCTCATGGGGCTTCCAGCTGCATACCCTCCTGATCATCTCTCGGCTTTCAAGCTCGTTTCACTCTTCTGTTCCTCCTGCTGGACCGTCAGGATCAACGGATCCGCTCTCGTCTCCGTTTTTGCCCTTGCACAGCGTATGCGACGAAGCGGATAAACTTGCGCGTCTTTTGTGCCAATCGATCGAGTACTGCCACAGAGTCGAGATGGGGACGTTTGGGCCGCAGACGATGGTGTATTCGCAGTGGGTGCTGCGGCATTATTTTGGCTGGCGGGGGGCTGTGAGGGAGGCGGAGTGGTGTGCAGAGGTGGAGAGGATGAGGGGAGAGGGGACATGGTGTGGAATTGGATTGTTGAGGCTGACGGGTGAACTGCTGTGATCGATAAAGTACCGTCAGTACGTGATGACGAGAGGTATAACTTCATATTAGTGTATACAAGAGGGGGTTGGCACATAGCAGCGAGGCAACAGTCATGAGCTTAATCATGAACATATGTATATAGATATGACAAAATATCTGTCGTGAGCCCTATTTCATGAGCAACGTAGTCGCCCAGCTTACATTCAAGGTCCTTAAGTCCGCATAATGCTGACCTGTTCCTAGAAACACGACCGGAATCCCGGTTGCATGCACCATGCTGACCAATGTGCCCACCATATCCCCGACAGTGTCACACTTGCTAATGATAAACCCATCCAAACCTCTCCCTGACCCAAACGACGCATTGAAGTTCCGCGCTTGCGCTACAGAGTCGGAGCCCACAAGCGCCTCGCCGACCATGAAAATCTTATCTGGCTTCGCCAATTGCCCGAATTTCTCCAGCGACGACATCAGCCGCGTATCGTTGTGCCGGCGACCAGCCGTATCGATGAGCACGACGTCATATTTTGGGTCTGCAGAGGTCGCGTGTTGTACGGCCTCGCGAGCAATGTTGGCTGCATCCTTGCCGTAGCCGCGCTGGAACAAATCAATATGGCCGCCCTCACGAGCCGAGAGCTCTTGGAGGTTGCGAACATGGACGCCTAGCTGTTCGACGGCACCGGAACGGAAGGTATCCGCGGCAACGACGAGGATGCGAAAGTTGTTTTGCAGGAGGAAGAAGGCGATTTTGGAGAGATTGGTTGATTTGCCGACGCCGTTGACGCCAACTATGGAGAGGATGTACGGTCGGCCTGTACGATTGGTGGCTTGGATTGAGCGGAGAAGGTCGAGTGAGGTGGTTGGAGTGAGGATCTTGGTAAGGGCACGCTCCATTGCACTGCGGAGGGTAGTTTCGATAGCTGTTGTCTGTCAGCATGATGATGACGGAAATTAAGAGAACAGGTTCGTACTGGTGAAGCTATTAGTTTTCGCACCGATTAAATCGACCTTGACACTCTCGCATAACCGGACAGCGGCCTCGCGTGCAACATTCTTCTTCAGGAGGTGATCTTCCATACCCTTCAGAGGCTTCTCGAGATCCGCCTCAGTCAAGGTCTTGCCTCCAACGACATTCCTAAAGAGACCACCAATAGCGCCCAAACTCGACCCTACAAAACCATTCGTACTATTGCTGCTGCTTTCTTTTCCTGCACTGACTTTCGACAGTATCTCGTCCATCTCATCCTCCAAATCTTTGAGCACAAACTCTCCCTTTCCTGTCCTCTTACCCCATGTGCTTTCTTCCACGTGCTCGACTGCTTGCGAGGTTGCTTCGTCCAGGTCAGCAGGTGCGGAGTAATCTAGTTGTGTATTGTCATCCGCATGATCGGCAAGTCCGAATTCGTCCCACACTCTATTCTTCTTCGTGTTACTCTTCTTTCCACCCTTGCTTGTTGGCCGACCTTCATCTCCAGACGATGGCGCGGGACTGGCAGTCTTCGCTCGTTGACGGTCGCGCCGGGATAGTTTACCGCCCGGCCGTAGACCCTTCGCTTGTAAGATATGAGCTGCGGGTGACGCAGGTCTTGAGGCATCTGGTGTTGGAACCGGCGTCGCATCGGCGGAGCTGTCGGCGTGTATGGAGCGGTTGGGTACTATCGCAGTTGGTCAACATGCCTCGCAATGCACTTTAATTTGGCTGACGTACCTTTGAGGCCTTGTACAGAAGGCTTTGCCGGAGCGCTTTCACCCTCGGAGCTCGACGGTGGAGTTGTGTCGGTCGTTGGTATCCTTCTGGCGGGAGTGGCAGGCTGTCCGTCATTCTTGGACTCTAACTCTTGAACTTGTCGATCGAAATAATCGTCGAAGGGATACTCTGTGCTGCTATATTTCTTGCTCTTGAGTTGTTCGCTATATAAGCCCGTGAACAGTGTGCGTACGTTATCCAGCAATTTATCGATCCATGTCATATGCACCAGCGACTGATATACGGCCTAAAACGACGTCATTTAGCGATTGTGCTTTCGGATGATGGATGACCTGCGCAGGGGCGTACAAACCACGAAGATGAGGCCCAAATCCTTCGCAACGGTCCATTTTAGAGTGTAGCCTTCCTTCTTGTAGGTGGGTTTCTGTCCTGGGTCTCCGCTGGTCCGTATGTCTTCAATGAATATATCCCGGATCAAGCTGTTCACGATATTTGCGCCGACGGGCACATATTGCTTAGACCACAGCACAACTCCAGAGGTCGAGACGATTTCAAAACTGTCGAGCATCCTGGCGCATAGACAACTAATATCGCGACAGTGAACGTGGTGGGTGGTGGATTTTGCGATTGCGGCGAACGGCAGTAAGCCAAGAGTGCGGAGCGGAAGGCCAGTTTGTGGGATCGCCAGAAGTTTGACTCTCTTCTAGGTAACACTGTAACAGCAACGACATCCAACATACAACACCACACCCTCGCTTCAGAAACAATTTCGCGATCGGCCATCCGTCCCCCAGAGCTGACGATATTCACTGTCCTTAGGACTGTCTCACGCTCTCTTCGTCACAATGCATCGTGGACAGTACAACCCACCACCGGCACACTCACCACCTCTACATCACCCGGTTCCACAGCACGTCTCGACCGTTCCTCAATTACGTTCTCCGCCGCCACCTACACCTCAATCACAGCAGGGAGGCTATACACCGCAGCAAGGCCAGCAGCAGCATCAAGGTGTTCCCTTTGGTTACCCAAATGCATTTACCGACTTCGCCAGTGACCCTACCGCACAGCTAGGCATTCAAGCTACCAAACATGCTCTCGCGGCAGGTCAAGGATGGGCAGGCGCAGCAGTAAGTAAATTTTCCTACCAAGTCTTACTGCATAGTATACTTGAGGCTGTCTTCGTTTTGATACAACCGAGCGCTGGACGAGCTATGCGTCTTCTACAATCCCTCACGTACTGATCCCTCTCCAGGTCAATCGCTATATCGACATCCCCGCCCTCAAACATCTATTCAACGTCTCCAACTCCTACGTCCTCACAAAAACCTACGTAATCCTCTTCCCATGGCGCCACCGCCCATGGTCGCGCCAACAGCGCATGTCACATTCGCACGCCGACCCCTCCTCCGGCGGTGAATACCTCCCTCCGCGCGAAGACATCAACTCGCCCGACCTCTACATCCCAACCATGACCTTCGTAACCTATATCCTGCTCAACGCCGTGCTTGCCGGCGTCAAGGGCACATATCACCCGCGCCTGCTCAGCATGAACTTCGGCACCACGGCCTCGGTCCTGCTCATCGAATTCCTCTTCCTCAAGGGCGCATGCTACTTCCTCAGCATCCGCGGTCCGACATCGCCCTCGGGCGCGAACAGCCAGTGGCTCGAGCTGATTGCGTACTCCGGGTACAAGTTCATTGGGATCATCTTCACGCTCCTGATCACGAGCATCCTGGGCGGCAGCACGAATGCGCACTGGGGCTGGCTCAGCTGGAGCATCTTCCTGTACTGCTTCCTCGCGAACGGCCTCTTCTACGTCCGCAGTCTGCGCTGGATGCTGCTCCCGGACTCGGCGGCTGGTGGTATGGAGTGGGGCGCGCCGCAGCCGGGCGTGGGTGTACATGCCGCGAGAGCGCAGAAGGGACGCAGGACGAAGTTCCTCTTCGCCCACAGCTATGTCGCGCAGCTTTTCTTCATGTGGATCTTGACGCGCTAGAGCGATTCTCACAATAACCGGCCGCTACGTGCTCAGAGAAAGAAGTACGGCGAAAGAAGAGCACAGAGTGTGGAGAACGGGGTTTGGAAAAACAGGGGGTCCTGGATAGACATGGATAGCGAACTGTGCCGTTCTTCTTCTGTAGACTACCAAAACACATCGTAACGCATACACCTCTACCTGCAAGAAAGCTTATCTGTTTCCTGGTGACAACCACCAGAAGCAACCATGGGGGAGAACGTACGCACGAAAATATGATGACGACGAATCTCTTGCCTTATAAGATAAGATAACAGCCATGGCAGTTGTGAATAGGGAAGATAATGATACCAAGTTCTCCCCGGGATTCGACATCCCATACCTCCTCCTCGCCGAGACTGGGAGCACCAACAACAACAACAATCACATGTGACAATGACGCTAATTACAACAAAGTAGTTTAATCTCCTCCTAGAGCTCAGCAACAGCCATGAGCCTAGAACAACTGCATCCATCTATCCACACAAATGTCTGTGTGTCTGCTAAGCAAAAAGAGCACTTATTTAATTAATGTGAGTGAGCATGCGACCTATCAGATGCTCTCGAGCACTAGCCTAATCGAGTAACCCGGGGGCTATTCCGGGGGGTTACACTTGCACTTACATAGATAGATAGGTACCTAGTACAAATTAATTAGTCGGAATAATGATGGTAGGTAAGTAGATACTGGGCTAGAGTAGCCCCCAACTGGTAGCGGTCAAAACGTCTTGAAGATAGTCATCCGCCCGGTGAACTCAGCGTTATGAGGAGTCATGGCATTGTCAAAGCTGCTTATCCGGGTGTATAGCAGAGGAAGTGAGCTCAGCCCTGCCCGTGTCAGGCCCAACGTTGTTTAAGCTTTACATACAAGCTATTTAGTGTATGTAGATGGCGGAGTCTTCGATAGTTCCGTGTAACCTTTAAGGTGCTGGTGTATTAGCCACGTTGTTGAGCCAGCATGCGTTGATTAGTTATTTGCGAATGTGCAGCGATGGGGATCGATGCCGGTAAAGATCAGATTGGATTGATTGGTCCATAGATAGATAGATAGATACCTAGATGGAGAAACAGCACCACCGCAAGTCGCCACTGCGCAGCAATATAAGCCTCACAAAGAACCTTCCTACCGCTTTCTATGATGGGTAGCTGAATGAGCATTCACACTCACCTCCGGCCTATGTTTAGCGGCCGCGGCTTCGTGAGGGAGCTGAGAGCGACTGGACACACTCCGTGGCGGTGACCCGAGTTTTGGTGAGGCTGGGCCAAAGACCTGGCGTCATTCCCCGTTTGGTCTCATCCATTTGATCTAGTTTCGGAAATACCCTGTTGGGTAACGCCCAGCTGCTCTGTCGATCTAGGGACCTGCATCAACCGATCAGCAGTCCTTCCAATAGAAAATGCATAGAAGATACAATACACACATTTTCAGCCTCAATTTATAAAAAGAAGCACAAGCTTTTCATTCGTGAACGCGCTAACAGTAGGATATCGATGGGCACGCTGACAAAGTAGCGTGAACGATCTCAAGGGGTAATAGTGTGTGTGTGCTGTGGGGTCTTCTGCTGGACTGGACAGCTGCTTGCGCCTG
The DNA here is from genome assembly GCF_010093815.1 of Pseudovirgaria hyperparasitica. NCBI lineage: Eukaryota > Fungi > Ascomycota > Dothideomycetes > Acrospermales > Acrospermaceae > Pseudovirgaria > Pseudovirgaria hyperparasitica. The sequence continues at coordinate 199,531 of NW_022985549.1, forward strand.
CACTTGAACAAAACGCTTGAAGCCGCACACGGTTTGTGCTGCTGATCTTCCGACATCTTTACTCACCCTTGATTGTGAGGGTGGTATGCAAAGCTGTGCGCCAAAGCTGTGCGCCAAAGCTGTGCGCCAAAGCTGTGCGCCAGAGTGGTCAACCCTGTATTCGCAATACAAACAAACAGTGACAGAAGAAGAACCTCCTTCAATCTAGCAGCTCACACCGAATTTAAGCCACGAGCGTCGACGCATATTGCAAGATGCCACCGAAGTCAACGCCAACATTCGAATTCGTGTCTGTCAATCCAAAGGATGCTGCTGTCCGTCGACTCGACCCGGACGCCATGTTCCGCGTGCGCCGACAAGCCATGGTCGTAGCTTATCGCGGCCGAGACAAGACAAATCTACAAGTCGCTACTAAGAAAGTTCCATCACTAACAAAAGCCTGCGAAACGCATCGATGGCTTGCAACTGAGCAAGGAGCGTTCAAGTCAAAGCAAGTCAAGCGAAAAAGAAAGCCTCTCGTACATCACCTACGTGAAGACCAGGAGCAAGAGTTTGAAATGGCACTGGATCCTCTTCTAACTCTCAGCGTGACGGATTACGCTGCTCTTAGGAACGAGTTTGGGGTGGACATTGTCAGTCTTGCCGTGCTTGGAGAGCTTGATGTCGGGTTATTCGCGTTCGATTCATTGAACAAAAGACCCGGTCGAATCTCGGAGGTATTGAGTCAAGGACACTCAGAATCGTGGCTGAGGCATCTTCCAAGTCACTATGGGTATTGTGAGTATCTTGATGATGCTATCCGTTGCGTCTCTGCTCGACTGAATCAACGTATTGCTGGGACCGTAAATGAGGTTGTTGTCTGGAGATTGTATGGAAAAGCACTGCGGAGCTTGCAGAACGCGATCGAGTCACCTGGTGGTTGGATGAATACTAATGTGCTATATGCTTCACACTTACTGGCAATGTTTGAGGTGATTAGACCAGAGCTGACATTTGAAGCATTGGCTGATCATGTGCATCGCAGTTGCTTGCCCCTGGTCAAAGGTATATCTCGGATGGCTGGAACCGACATAGGACCGGGACTATACGATTACTTGAGTCGAGGGGCCCGGAGCATTATAGCACATCATTCGATCGAGCCATACTGCGAGCGCAAGCGATGTCAGTGGTAAGTGATCGACGATCCTGTTCTAGTCGTTGACCCTCGCTAAAATTAACTATAGCCGATCGAAGCACTGGTGAACCCACGTCAGAGTTGCTTCTTTGGTACTTCACGATGGCGAAAGTTGTTCCTCGAATGCGCTGAGCTGGAGGATGAGCCTTCCGAAGCAGCGTGGTTCTCCCTGTTCACATTCGGAGCTGAAATGCCCAACCTGCTTCGTGGTATAGCAGACTTTATACAGGACGGGGCACCGCCAGACCGATTTGTCGGAATACTTCAGCGCGTCCAGAAACAGCGAAAAGGGCTGCTTGAATGGTTCGATGCATATGGCAAACTCGATCCTAAAAGCATATCGAGCTCGTGGGTAACAGTGCCTGTGAGGCTCCTGGATCGCCTAGTGTCTTTACCGGCCAACTTGAACAGCATCTTTGTCCTGAACATGATGACCGTGGACAAGATTATCTCTTGTTTGACTGTGGACCGAGAGGAAGCTGCTAGATTCAATGAGGAGGCACATATGTTAGAGCTACAGTGGCTCAATGTCGAGGCGACAGCACGAAAACTGTACCCAAATCTTCCACCCACGATGAAGTGGTACATGGAACCTAAAGTCGCAAGTGATACTGCGTTCTCGGGAATGAAGACGCAGTGGTTGGATCGTCTAGATACATCGGAACCCCAGTCTGGAGACCTTGCAAATTTTGACTTGAGTGGCGTACGTGTAGAGCCTGCGCTCATACCACGACCACTTAGAGCATCGATTGGATGAAGGATATGAACGAAATGTCACTCACACCAAACTTGCTAAAAAATCTGGAAGAAGGTCGTTTTGCCTGCAGTATTGCGAACACAACGGGTCCAACCTTCCACAAATGACTACAGCGACTCACCTTCAGTGGAGGCTGCCACGGAGTAAGTGATCTGTCCTGCTTGCTTCCCAGGCTCCAATTCTACACCAAGCTTCTACTCCCCGAAGATCAGGCCAAGACTCGCTGATGCCACCCAAGTGTTGGAGGAGAATGTATCTTCTGGCATGGACCGCATTTCACGCGCTGATGTCATCTTTCGATGCATGTTGCCGTCGCCACGGGGTATTGCTGGGATCATTGACCATGCTATGAAGACAGACGTGGCGTCGCGTGTCCGCGTGGGTGGCACAATCTGACAGACTATGCTGGCTGCCTCTAGCAACCCATACCATCGCGATCACGCGTGTCGAGCCTAGGATCAAGAATAGGCGCACATTGTTCGCGGTGGAACTTGTGTTCGATTTTGTGTGACTCATCGTCGTGAGACACGGAGCAAGATTTGGGGCGACGAGTGACCGGGCGCTTTGAAGAGTTCCATAACCGTGTTCTTTGCCGGACACTATCTGGAAAACCAAAGTTGTATGATTTTTATGACACATATATGCTGTTGTATATGAATCAACAAAGGACTAACGGCCACGACGTCAAAATTTGAGGTGAAGATGAGCCACCGCCTTGTTTGTTACGTGTGCATGAAAACAGTTATGAATGTTTTACTTGTTTCCGATTTGGGAAGGCTCAAGGCCTCCTCTCTCGCGGTGGCATCTACTAAGCTTGAGCCAGTGTGAATCATCGCCGAGACTTGAAGCGGTGTGATATGGAACATAGCCGACTTTACCCGTTCAGTGAGGATGAAATAAAGTGGCGGATAAGGCCGGCGTGAGCAGGTAAAGCCACAGTCACAGCTTCTTTCTGAAGTTTATTAGTTTGAGTGCGACGCAACGATTGTTCAATGCTCCAGGTTTTGAAATGTCTACAGTGTCGTTGTATGGGGGCCTTTGATGAGTGAGATGGATGTGTGGCGAGGCGGGCGTCTGAGTAACGCAACGTAGGTATCCATACTACCCGCCGAGTCCGGTCTAGCTTGGGCTGGATGACGCCGTCCAGCTGGCTGATGACTGTACCGATACCGGACCCGCCCAATCTCATCGACATCTGACGATGCAACTGTGAAGGCGCTTCACGATAACATCGTCTTCAGCTTCGTTCAACAGTTTAGCTCAAGCTGAAGGGCAAGCTGGAAAGTCCCTTGGTATGCGCGTCACGGGACTCTGCACGGCTCCAGCTGATGACCGTGGCTTGTGGATATGTCGACGTTGACGTTCATCGCCATCCATCTTCCGTACTAACATCTAGCTGCGGCCATGTCCATCGTGGTCCGGAAGGCTTATGTGGGTCAGCATGGAGGCAAATGATAATTACTGTCTCTTTTTGGTTTCGTACAACGCCCCTCTGACCAACCAAGTACTAGCAGCACATTACCGAGCGAATGATGAGCAGCTGAAGGCTTCGAATATGGCAATCCTGCGGGGCTCGCCAGCATGCGAGTCATCGGCAGAAGGATGGGCTGACCTTGCTGAGTCTCCGGCTCTTCCAGACGTTCTTTGCGAAGCGTCTCGCCACTGCTCCTCGTTGCTGTCGCGATATGGTGTGGTCGCATGTTCTTACGAGAAATTTGCTCTCCCTGGTGACTATTAGTTTCATTAGCATGCAAGCGCGCAATCGAGCCATGTCGCCAGTGCAGGAACACGGCCGCGAAAAGGCAGGTCGGCCTTGTTCACGGTTGACGCTCCCCCTGGTGACTCAACTAGCCGATAATACCCCTTGGAGGAGATGAAGGCTTCCTGAATAGGACTAATTAACGGACATTTCAGCGATTTATAGAGCCATACTTGGCTAAATAGTCTGGGCGCCCGCTGTAGTTTGGGGCTAAAGCAGCAAAGGCCAGCTTACTGCTGGGCTGGTGATTGGCCCAAGAGCTCATCTGTGTCTCAACAGGCTGCAGCATCGCAAGCATACATGAATTGGCGATACGAGCATGGATGTCCGCAATCTCTCGTTCAGATATCGTTCACTACTCAAGAATTGAAGAGCTCACGACGCGCTGCAAAAGAAGAGCAATGGCAAGAACTGCGGCCAGGCAGCTGTGGCGAGGCTTGGAACGTTGATCCAGTTGTAATTAGGCGTTCTCGACAGTTGTCTCAGCCCCAAAGTGCATAATCATTTGTTGCAGCATTGCCTCGTTACAAGTTTGGCGCTGGCGGGATGGGATGATCGGAGGCTGGCTTTGCTAGGGGGGGCTCATCACTCATCACTTACGCGCGAACGCGACACGACGAAGCTATGCGACAGACGACCCATGGAGGGATGCCTGCGCTTTCCACCTGTCACTTTATGCCTCCAGGCTGTGCGGCCTTGCGAATGGTGTGAGGTGTGTCACGTTCGCAGGATGGACGGCGTAGGTGGACTACTTGAGGTTAAGTGACAGAGGTGAACGTTTGGCTACATTGATGAGTACGATGTTAGCGTGATGCAATTTTAATACGGGTGGCCAAACGATGAGGAAGACGTAGCACGAAATGATGCTGGCCACTCTGCTCTGGGTGACTCGAAAGGAGGCAATAATTAGACAGCATGAATGGCGAGTGATGAGTGGTAAGTGGTGGAGGATTGGTTGGAGGAGTGGAGGGTAATGCGAAATGCTGGGAATTGAGTGGGTGCGGGCGCTGTCGAGGGGCAAAAAGCCTGACCGGACCGGGCAGCACTGGGGAGTGTGAGAGAGGGAGGAGGGCTTGTGCGAGTGTGTGTGTGCGTGTATGTGCGTGTGTGCCCTTTGCTTCCCCTTTGGAGTTTGGTGTGGGAAGGAAGCGGAGTCATCGCCCGTGTCCTCGCGCCATCATCAAAACCACAGCGGCCGCCGCCCATACACACACCTTCTCGTCTCCAAGCAAGCGACGATGGCCCCTTCGACGTCAACCTTCGAGCCTCACGGCATCTAATACCAATACCATTACCACGAGCACTCGAAAGTCGTCTATCGAAGCAGCCAGAGCTTGTTGTCGTCCATCTCCTCTCACTTCTTTGTCTATCTTCACCAATCTCCTCTCAGCTTATCCTTCTCGTTCGGTCCTCGTTCCGTCAGGTCTACCTACATTCCACCTACTAGCCAACAGTCCAGCTTTGTCTCACGTCCGCGTACCGTTGTTTGCTGCCAAACGCCTCTGCCTGCTGTGTGGGAGCCTGCACAAAGACTCATACCAGCAGTCATTCACTCATACGACCTTGTTATATTACTTGCCACTCTCTCTTGTGGCTCTTACCCACTCATACCCATCCGCCACCGCCAGTCTTCTGCGACTTTTGCCTCGTTCACTCGATCGCGATATCGCCCTCCCAACATATTACCTGCCGTACCTGCATAACATTCTCAACGCAATACTACAATTCCGAATACTCTCATACCACTACATCATTCAACTCTCGCCGACTTTCTGCGAAAGCAGTCGTGTGCATTTGGAGACTCTGTTACGGTCACCATCTAAGCATCTTCTTCTTTCCAGATCACCGACCCTGTCACGATGGTTGATTCACCACACTCCGAACCTTCAGTCAACAGCCGCCCAGTATATACCATTGCTACCGAGACCAAGACTTTCGAATACGAAGCCTCTATGATTTAGATCTTCTTCACAAGACTTCCATCTACCGAGTTAGGATTACAGTAGCTCATCTACTGTTGGATCTCGGTCACGAACGTTTTGTCTACGGTCTATTCTCGCTAGCTCTCATTGGTATTACTGTGGTGAGCTTTTGACTGGAGCAACCCCAGTCAACTCGAGCTTCAACCATCAGCACTCGATATTTCTCTCCCAATACTCCTCCAGTTCTCTCGATATTTGACCTGATACCTTCCATCTTATCATTTTACGCGCCTTTCTTTTTCATATACTCATATACTCATATACCCGCCATGATGAGTCTCGATCTTCGATCGTCGTGTGCAAACCCCACCAGTTATCCCTACGCCTCCTCACTAGCTTCCTCAGCTTCTTCCTCCTCTTCCTCAGTCTTCTCCGACGACGCGCGGTCTCAGGATTCATCTGCCAGCTCTACACAGTCCAGCCAGACTTACACAGACTCCTGGGCTAAAAACGCGTGGAACCAGCCGCTTGCTCGTGTTAGCACGTTTCCACAATCGCAGACGTCCTCTGTCCGGCGCAGCAATACCTCGACCAATCTACCTTCGTTAATCACATCTGGACTCCCCCTCTCAGTCGAGCAACGCCAGCACCCACGTAGATCATCTATCAGTTCTCGTCCGCCGCCTACACTCGTACGACAAAGCGAGCGTAAGGTCAGCTTTGTAGATAGCCTAGTCGGTGAGCATATTTAGTTCTCTTTTCTTGTCATTCGCTAAGATATCACCCTTCAAAGTCTCTGCAACACAAATTGTGGAAGTAATATGGCCCCTCTCTGTGCCAGCTTGTCCATTGGATGAGCGCACTGGTAAGGGCGTTCTTCCGCTACGTACCTTTATACAAGAGACCCTACGTAGGTCGCGTACCAGCTACTCCACCCTCCAGGTGGCTCTGTACTACTTGATTTTGATCAAGCCTCACGTCCCTGCTACCGATTTTACAATGGAGCAACGTACGGACGACCACGCTTGGCGTTCCTTGCAATGTGGTAGGCGCATGTTTCTCGCTGCTTTGATACTCGCCTCAAAGTACTTGCAAGATCGCAATTTCTCGTCTCGTGCTTGGAGTAAAATATCTGGCCTCAAAGTCTGTGAAATCAACACGAACGAAATGGCTTTCTTAGAAGCTGTCAAGTGGAAGCTCCACATCACCGATGCTGTTTTCGAACGATGGCAACGAGTTGTCTTCGATCATACTCCGGGACACCCCCCTTCCCCTGGAGGATGTGCCCTCTTCAACTCTTGGAGAGCTGTCATGCCTCAACTGACCCCCGACCTGGACAAAGTATGCTTTGCGCCTCGGACATCCGAGCGCATAACTACGTCGGAGAAGTTACCCCTGCCTCGATCACCTCTCGGGTTTAGCCCACAGGAAGCAATGTCAACGCCTATCGAGACCAAGCTTCCGCGCTTCCTGGAACCCAAACCTGAGATGCTGCCACCGACTCCAACGCTACTTCGCACCGGCCTACTACCGACACCGTTGATGACCCCGCAATCTATAGCGTCGTCCGCTCCTGCAGCGAGTGGGATGACGTTTGGATCAAGACGTCCATCAATGTGCTCGGCAATGGCTCAAGCTCAGAGTGTGTCAAATGCACGCTCCATCACGGAGTGGCCGTTTCCTACTTTCCGAAGGCCTTCTATCACATGTTCAGGCTCACTGTCTTCCTCTCCAGAGTCTATGGTATCCGACAATTCCAGTCGATCGTCTCGAGCCTCATCAATTTCGTCTGTCTCATCCGCTGGCTGGGCGCCGAATCAGGCCAACTTGGCCCGTATGGCGACTTGCCGCAACGTCAGACTGCCCTATCAAGTTCCCGTTCTTAGGCGAAGTGTGAGTCCTCAGGATGCTATCAGCGAGATGCCGTCACCTTGCCCGGATACTCGATATGTGGATGATGACTGGGTACTGAAGACCCCTACAAGGTCTGTGTCAGCCTATGATCTTGGTTCTAGCAGCCGGAAGCGTGCTAGGGAATCTCTTGATTTGCACCAGAATGTACGAGAGCAGCTCGCAACTCCGACTCCCGTCACCACCGTGCTTCCCGACCGCACTGTCGCGAAGAGCTTTGCCCTCCAACGCAATTCCACCCCTGCAATTGACTTTGAGAGCAAGCAAACGCAATCACCTTCATCATTGTCTATGCATGAACGTCGTGTTCCAATACAGAAGGACCTAGGTCGCAAGCGGACTTGTGCCAGCGAAGCAACGCTCTTCATGAGCCGCCAGCCCGGTCCAGGCATGTGGGAAGACATCCTATAGATGATCCTCTCAACACAAACACCATTAGTGGCACCAAACTCTCCCAACTTGATACCACTCCCCACCCCATCTGTAAATTTTCCTCACACACCCTCCCATATACCTACCACTATCTTCCTTCATTTAGTCAACTTCTTGCGTCGTCTGAGTTTGTCATTTTCGGAGTGTGTGTGTGCATGTTCCAAAGGATCTTCAGCTAGTCGCAGCCTAGCCGGCGAATGGGCGGATGGAGTCCTTTGACACTGCATTGAAGATCTGGAGTAAGTCATTTGAAAACACAGCGTTCCATGCCGAAGCGTCTATTTCGAGCTTCTGTGCTGGTGCCTATCGTTGAGATGTAAAGGGGGAGGCGCGTGAGGGCGGAGGTTATTGGTATGGAAGAAGGCAAGTAGGTAGTCTAGTTAGCTTGGCGCGACGCAGTGGGCGTGGCCATTGTACTGAGTATTATATGTGATATGAAGTTTTTCGGATTAAGTCGATCAGTGGTGCGTACTGATTTGTGATCTTTCGTCTGATCACATTTTATGCACTGGCAGAGGTTTTCACAATTTGGCTGTTCTATTTTCGCTGGCGTTGACTTCTGGCTCCTGACGTCTGACTTCTCGATTTAATGCTGATATATTTCTCCCTCATCTATCCCATATTCAAGTCTAGTCATTTATCAAGTCTGGTGTACGACTTGGCTAACTGTTGATTTTCACCTGTTCGGAAAGGAGCCCTGGTCGCGGATTCACTCACATATGCGGCGTTAGCGACACACCGCGTCGAAATGCATATGCATCATAACTAGTCTGCAGCAAAAGTTATCCGTTACTTAGATATTGAGTGCTTCTAGCTACAGTGGTTAGCAGCTGGACAAGTAGCTCCCAGCTCGGTTCATAGCTCATCTGTGTTCCTCAAGCTCTCATCCTCCCTCAATACCAAACGATATAACCCCAACGAGTGCCGCGGTATATCAGCCGTGAACGTGCCCTTGGGCGTCCTATCCGGTCCAATGGTCCCAACATGCTTCCCCATGAGCGCCACATCACGGTTCATAATCCCGGCCGCATAACTCGTCGCCGTCGCATTGTACCGCGTCAACGTTCCATTCACCCCAACCGGCATGCTCAGCGCAGTACTATTGATGATACTCCCAGCTTGACTCTCGCTCATCCGATTCCCCCAGAGATCATACACATCCCACACCATATCGAGCTCCGCCGGCCGCTTATACGCGCCCGCCGTCCACGAGTCGAGCAGGATATCGCTCAGCGTCATGTTCAGCGTCATATCCTCGTCCGAGGCATTGATGAGCGCGACGGCCTGGTCGGAGTTATTGAGGCCGCGGGTCCAGAGGGCGATTTCGCCCTGTCCGAACGCGTCCGGATGCAGCTCGTAGCGCCACTTCAGCACGGCCGCGCCGGCGGACGGGTCCTGGTTCAGCGCGATGACGGCCGGGTTGGCGTAGATGGCAAGGTTGGCGGGCGAGAGGGTGAGGACGTTTGTGCCGATGAGCAGGGGCGAGGAGTGTAGCGCCCACATGGAGAAGTGGATGACGTATTCGCCGTCGGACTGGCCGCCGTTGCCGACCTCGAGCATGTCCATGTCGTTGAAGTAGCCGGACATGGTGCGCGAGGTGATGGCGGCCATTTTGTTGAGGATGTTCATGACGGAGCAGTGGAAGCCTGGCCAGCGGCAGCCGATGGCGGAGGTGCAGGGGCAGCGCTCGTCCGGGCGGTTGAAGGAGTCGTAGATGTCGCCGGACATGCGGCCGCTGTTTGCGATGTCGTAGGCCCAGTCGTAGGGGTCGTCGTTGCCCCAGTTGCACATTGCGTATACGATCGGGCGGCCGGTCTTGTTCAGGGCGTCGGACATGACTTTGTACCGGTCGAATGATAGTTTGGGCGTGCCGGACTGGCCTTGGTTGAAGCAGTTGTCGTACTTGAGGTAATCGACGCCTATCTCGGCCCAGTAGTCTGCGTCCTTCTGCTCGTAGCCCAGAGAGCCGGGGTATTTGCCGCAGGTGAATGTTCCTGCAGAGGAATAGATGCCGAATTTCATACCCATGCTGTGGATCGTGTCCACGACGTACTTCATGCCATTAGGGAACTTCTTGTCTGTGGCGATATGTGAGCTTAGGTGCAACATTGGGGACAACCACGGAACTCACCGTTGGACACAAGGTATCCAGTCTCATTACGACCAACAGACCAGCAATCATCAAGAATAATATGATCATAGCCAAGATCTCGCAGGCCATAGTCGACCATCGCTTTCGCCGTGCTCAAGAGCAGTGTTTCGTTGACATCGCAGTGAACTGAATGAAGCGCGTCAGTATCGAACAACTACTACAACACCAAAAAAAACATACAAGCGTTCCAATTATTAAACCCCATACGCGGCGTCAAACTGAGGCCATTATACGACGACGCAGCAGGAACCACGACTTTGCCATTCTGATCAAGATACGCAGCACTGTGCTGCATGAAGAGCGCCAGGCACGCAGAGAACAAGAATAGCGTCGTCTTGAAGCCCATGTTTTGCAACAATCAGGACGGTTTTTTGGGTACGGTCTCAATTTTGATGTGTGCGGGCGGCCGGGTGGGCTGTTGTCAACACAAACACAAAAAAAAGGTCGGTTCGAAAATATCAAACGGGCATGGCACGCTATTTGAAGCTGTTCCACCGGCACGAACACCGCCTGCAGTGCAACCCTGAACCTGTCAACAGTAGGAGTAGTCCTCCTGTACAACAGGGGTCTCGTGAGGAGTAAGATACCGCCAGGACTTTGGACGATCATTGAGTGAGTGCCTCATGTCTACATATCTATTCTCATTGAGATATGATATCACAAAGTCTTACTCCGTCAGAGTAGTCTAATTGAAGAGTATCATCACTGGGAATAGGATGCTTCAAACGACTTGTTCTGGCTGCTTGCTTGTGCGGTGTTCGTCATCTCGATGCGGTGTTCGCACGATCCGGCCGAATATGCGGGGAAGCGGCAATTGAACTATGGCCCGGTTTGTGGGGTATGCCGGATTTGGGGCTAGCCTATCTGGGGTAGACCGTGTTTATGCCTGAGGCTGCCAGGCTGGTAAGGTAGTACTACTTCTTCCCCTTTCTCTGTTGAATTTCATGTTTCATCAGATATCTCACGTCTCATTGTTTCGGCGGGTTCGACGATACTCGTCGACCGCGCCGTGTGGGACCAGAGCTTATCGAATAGGGTAAGCTATCATGGTTATACCGGCCGTTACAATACTCTTTTTGCGAGAGGCTGGATTGTGTTGATAGTACTACGACAAGATCATTTCTATCGTTGATACTCTGTCAACCTCGTGTCCAAAGCTACTATATCCACCTCCTTTAGCAGGCGCAAATCCTTTCCCCAAGGATTAGCTCGACTCTTACTCTTTCGTCTGATTCTTATCATAGCTAATTATGGCCGCTTTCTCAACTGCCTTTAACGACACGTGTAGAGACACGATGAGGAACCCCTTAATTTTTCGGTATTTTCAGGGGCTTTTAGTTAAACGATGTCCTGATCTCCACAGACGAGCTCCGCATGGAAATCCCGGTATTTTTCGACGGCATATTTGTTGTTGGAGATCAACAAGAACGCACCGAAGGCATATTCTTTCTGGACGCCAAAGATGGTGGCGGAATCCCTTCATCGAACTCTTGGACCGAGTAGTCTAGTGTCGTCTTCACGCTACAGATACAGAATGAATTATGAGAACTGAATCTCCATTTTCACTCAATTTTCCGGCACCCGGGCTCGCAATTCTCAACCAAGAATTCTTCAATATTGAATGTCTGTCCTGCTACGGGAATCTGCAGCCGTAGTAAACAGTACACTGGTCAACTGTCCGTTCCGGTAGAGCATGCGTTGCAAGGAATGACGTAAAAGAAGCCTGGCTCGTGGAATTGGTCAGACACTGAGATCTGCTTCTTGCTGTGAATGCAGAGCAAAGTGACTAGATCAAACTCCACAAACTGAGGGAAACCTGCCGCTACTGCAAGTACGATGTATGCAGATTAGTGAGCCGTCGATTTACTTACTATTAAATCACACTGATTGATGGAGTTCTGGTATAGCCATTTAGTACATCCAGTATTTGAATTTATGCCCTCCTCGGAGCGAAACAATCCAGCCTATTTCGAAGGATCAGACTCGTATAGGATGGGCTTGAGAAGATACATGCATTCCTTATCATGCATCACGATCCGATGGAGGTCATGTTACATACGTTTGGCATCCATTACCATGGCCGCTACCAATTGTTCAATAGTATCCTGTAGTCGTCATCGACTTACATAGCCTAAGGTCGACTTATCCTGGGATCTTGGCTTACCACCTTCTGCAATCTTTTGGCCAGCAAAGCTTCTTGCAAAGAATGATAGTCGTGGGAGATCAACATCACCCGAAATAAGTGCTTCTCAATTAGCTATGGTCACATCTGATCAAGAGCGAGGATTAGCGATCGTGCAGTTGGCTTGCCTACCTATGGAATAGTCAATCTTGCAAGAAGATCGGCCACGCAAGCACACATTGACAGGATATGCGCGGTGTTACGCTGAAGGGTACAGTCTGTATATGGGAATTGAAAAAGTTCTGTGTACTTTCTCAAATGGTCCGATTTGTTCGAGCTTCGCTGTTCTCAGGCTGGTGTGCTTCGAACTACGAAGTCAACCATGATATAAAGGCCACGATCATGGCTTTTCTTCAAAGGCGCAGCTGAACAATTCAGAAGCTCATGCATCCTGAATCCTCCATGCATCGCCTAAATCCCGTGATTGGGTGCGGCTGCAGCCGCAGCTACAGTTATCATGGACCTCAAGCCAGCCAGCCACGCACACGTCCTGTGTTGGATCTTTACCCTTTTCGGTTCACCCATTGATACGGACAACTATCATGAGCGGCGGGCTGTTCGAAGCTCAGAAACAAAATAATATGCTCATTTCGACTCATACTTGCGATAAAATGCTCTAGTCTTTTAGCATTTAATTATATAGACATGCTGTACAGCGTCACCCTCATCTGAACGGTCTTCCTACTCGCTTCCTCAGCAGAAAAGTCACAGTAACGGTAGCATCAGTATCAGCTTTCAGTCTTAGGTCGACCCCTCCCCGATCTATAACCATGAGGCGTATTCGATCTCGACTAACTCATCCACATGCACGAGCGGGCAGCTGGATACGGGAAGCCCGGCGGGATGACCATGCATGATAGCGCTTCAGATCCACGCTGTCCTCCTCCCATTGGTGCTAAAGATGCGAGATGTCTCGATCGCGAAGATTGGGTTATCGTGATGGAATTCTTGAAAAGCTGCGAGTCATCAAGGCTAAATACTGGTGTTAACAGTCTCACGACTCCTCAACTCTCTAGGAGGCTTCCACGCTTCGCCTCAAGAGTATTGACACTATGAAGCTCAATGCAGTGTGGACGACAATTGTTTACTACTTTGATATCTTCTCCCTTGGATCTTCGCCTGGAGATGGTCAAGCCCCTCTGCAGCAACTCGTCGAGCCTCATATCAAGCCTGCTATTGTGCGACCTCCTCATCCTCATTTCAAGCCTCTAGACGTTGAAGTCATCACCCTTGACTCCGATGAGGGTCGTGATGATAGTAAAATCTACATGCTTCAGGATGGCACACCTGTAGTGATAGCACCGAAACATGCCGACGAAGGACCCAGTCATCTCAAATGCCAATACCCAAGTCTTAAGGATAAGGGTTTCAAGAGCTGCTACACACCACAAAGTCGAAACTGCTGGCTTCGCAATGATGCTGGTTTCGAGTATGGCATCGACACGGACTACGAAGATGAATCTGAGATTCCAACTGGCATCCTACGAAAGGTCAGTACAGTGTAACCTGCGACCATCCGCTGTTCTCATACAACGATAGTTCATTCTTGATGTTGGGGAGCAACCAATATCACCAGACCGTATGACATTAGAGTTTGGCAAAGTATTCAATAGGACATATCCGGGCCCTTGGATTGGTAAGTTCGGCATTTCACTTTTGTAGAAGACTACTGCAAGACTTCCCGTCACGGATATACATCTTTCTCCCTGAGACAGCGTAGTGATAGTCGTTCTGCCTACAATCTTCTCTCATGTCTTGTTGTTTTTTGTAGCCAAACCCATACTGGTAGTCTCTAGATGGCTGATAATGATTCGATATAGAGGCTTGCTGGGGAGACACCATCGAAGTTGAGGTACGGAATGGTCTCCGCTGGAATGGTACTTCTGTGCATTGGCATGGATTTCGCCAGCTTCGGAATAGCCATATGGATGGTGTCAATGGTATCACAGAGTGTCCCATAGCACCTGGTGATAGTTTCACGTATCGATTCAAGGCCATGCAATATGGTTCAGCGTGGTATCATTCTCATTACTCACTGCAATACGGTAAGGTCCTAGCAAAAGAACACGTCTTCTGTGAAAGCCACTAATGATCACAAACAACAGGCGATGGCATGCTAGGACCAATCACGATCTACGGCCCATCGACAGCAGACTTCGATGAAGACCAGTCCTTCCGGCCGATATTAATGACTGACTGGAATCATCGGAGTGTCTTCGAGGACTGGCCGAATCTGTTAGTCAAGGGGACTGCTCCTGAGATGACCAACATCCTTCTCAATGGTACTGGTCAATTTGGACCTGGGAGTAAGGTCGAGGACAAGTACCAGCTCAACTTCACAGCCGGTACAACACATAAACTGATTCTCATCAACACTGCTGTGGACACAGCCTTCTCTTTCTCCATTGATCATCATAATTTCACCGTTATTGAGGCAGATTTTGTACCCATAAAGCCATACACAACAGACAATATCAAGGTCGGCATTGGTATGTATCAAAAGGGAATCACGGATCGATGAGGCTGAACATACTTAGGTCAACGCTACCACATCATTGTTAAGGGCCATGACAAGCCTTACGAAAAAGAGCGAGCCGGCAATTATTGGATCAGAACCATTCCCCTTCGAAAGTGTAGCAAGTTTGCTTTCGGCCCGGACGAGCAGTCTGGAATCATTCGTTATAATCCCAAAGAAAGCCGCAACACTATATCGTTCTCAGAGCCCGAGGGCGGAATCGACACAAGTTGTGCAGACGAACACAAGGACAAGCTCGTACCATGGCATGAATGGCAGGTAAAAGATCCAGTCAACATCAGTAGGTAGCCATGGTGACATGCTGTTTACATATTCTGATGTGATTAGAACCTGGTATGGACTTGGCAACTTTGCCGAACCACAAGCAGTACAAGTTCGATGTTGGTATTTCGAAGTCTAGCGGTCCGCCATATGTACCCGAGGAGGAATTGGTGAGACAAGCTACCACATGATTCAGTAGAGCCGTCTAATTCCTGCTTCCAGAGCCGATGGGCCATGCATACCGCTCCATTCCGCATCAACTTCAGCGAGCCCACCATCCTCCAACTCGACAAATACGACAGTATTATCGACCGCCCCTATCTCGACATCATAACAATAGACGAGGAAGAAAGCGACCAATGGATCTGGATGGTGATCACTGGTTACGCGATCCCTAGTGGCGGTGGCGAGCGGAGTTTCTTCCCTGCTGCTCACCCGATGCATCTCCACGGCCATGACTTTGCTGTCTTATTCCAGACAGATCACCCCTGGGACGACGACGACTCCTCACCAGGTGGCAAGATTCCGGGCTGGGGCGAACGCTTCACGCCAGAGAAGATGAACTGCGACAACGAATATATCGACTGTAACAATCCGGCTCGGCGCGATGTCATCCTACTGCCGGCGGGAGGATTCGTGATTATCGCCTTTAAGGCGGACAACCCAGGTATGTCTAAGCGTACAGTTCCATATTGAAGATATGGATGACGCTAATTTTACTCAGGGACCTGGATCTTCCACTGCCACATCGCGTTCCACGCGTCGTCTGGCCTGGCTATACAGATCATCGAAAACAGGCACAAGATCCATGAGACCTTCGCAAAGGACGAGGCTGATATCAGAGAGCGTTGTGAGAATTGGGACGAGTGGTTCAGCAATCCCATGAACCTGTGGGATTATCAGCATCCGAAGCACTTCCAGGATGACTCCGGCGTCTAGAACGTATCAACTCTTGAGGTGTGAAGAGTCGTGTTGCGTGACTGGTAAGCATGTGCCATGCCAGTATACTATGTATGTCTTGGATGGAACAGGGCATGATTTGCCGTCATAACAGATGTGACCTGCGAAACGTAATTTCAGGAGGAATGTCAACGAGAAGAATCAGTGTACACTCCTTACTTTATTCGAGAGTCTCGTTGCGGGCGTGGGAGATAGCCAGATTGAATACTCTATGCTACAGCTTAATCAACAAGATATATTGAACCTCGTGGAAGAAAATTAAGGGTGGCCCCTCGCCACCTCTCGTACAAAGAGCTCACCATCCAGCCATCATACCTGCTCGCAACAAGTGCATCATGGCTATTTACAGCCAGACCAAACCCGAGACTCATAGTGATAGCGTTAAAGTCCTGGAAGTGAGCATACAGACACGCCTTTGTCCCTCAGAGGCCAGTTACCGAGGCCAGGCTATTGTTGCCACGTATGGCTTGCAGAGCTGTGAGCTGGACGAGAACGTGGCTGCAGGAATGCTCTTTTCACTCTGGAGAGAGCCAGATACGCGATTCTCCGCGTTTTGCATGCAAGTGTGATGTGTATAGTCATTCTCTGGACCAGGCTTGTGTAGCTGTAGACTTTGGATTGTGTGGAGGATGTGGTTGCTGTTGTGGCTACATAGCGAGACTACCCCTATTTATTTGCGTAGCTAGCGTTCTCAGGATATTACTACAGGAGCAAATGTAAACACACGTGCTTGTGGCGTTTTGTCAAGATTTGATAGTATAGGCCTGCTGAGGCTCTTTCATGGGGGTGTATACCCTTCTATATCTTTTGGTAGGTGCAAAATCCTCGAATATCTTTTCGTGCCTCAAATAAGGCTGGCAGTAATGATCACCACCGTAGACTGCTCTGCTATACCATCTAAACACTACGTCCTATCACCACTACTCCGTATTCTTCGCTCCAGGCTAGTCTTTGCAGCTGTGAAAACCCAGCGAAGCCCGAGCACACCTTTCCGAGTAGTGAAGCCTCATTGTGATTCGTCCTCAAGACCTTGAAGCCATCCGATTTTCTCGCCATCTGGGGCGACCCATAGAGGTTGCTCGACAGCGCGGCGCCAGTACTTCAGACTAGTATCACTAAACTTTCCGCGCTCAGCCTGTACGCTTTCCAGGGCCGCGAAGAATGCGTCAGCTTCTTTCGTGAGACCCAGTACTCGTAGACTGCGTAGTATGCGCGTGATCCGGAGATGGTTGTGGTTGAATCGCATGACCCAGTTCTGGAATCGACGCGCGGATGTCGGGGCCTTCACGATCGTGATATCCTCGTCGTTGGTGTTGGTTTTGGTGTCGGAGACGACTTCTGTCTTTTCATGCTTCTGATTGTCTGCTGTGTTATCAGGTTGCTCAGTGACTTTCGTTGTGATAGAATCATGGGGCCCAGATTCTGCCCTTGAGGCAATGTGTAGTTCGAAGCCATAGAATGCAAGCATCCTCGTGAACGCCTTTCTCATCTCCGCACGTAGCTCGGGGCGACTGCGAAACCCATCAAAAGTGTCTCGCTCAATTGTTGGAGCGAAATAGTTGAACATGGATTCTTCCGGGAGTGGAAACAGAATCTGAACGTAGTCATGGCATGCTTCAAACCATTGATCGCTCTGCTCCAATATATCGTCAAGATCACGGTCCTTTGTGTCCGGTGCACGAATTTCCGGGTCGTAGAACCGGATGATGAAAGACGATGTCGCATTTGGAGCCATGATGTTGTCTGCACCGCTGATCCTCAATTCCTACTAGTATCCTGAGTGGCCTTCGATGGCTTTGTCTCGTGTAATGACTCCTCCTCCTCCTCTAAAAGACTCCGATTGATACTCTTCCTATCTTTTTAAAACTGCATACAGAGTACGGTAGAATTCTGAATTAAGCTGTTAACTTTCAGATCCCCGGCGTATCTGTAAGCTGGCTCTAGCCTGTTAGTAAAGATATCTAGGGAAGTACAAGACAAGGTAGAGGCCTTTTGCGTGACGAGCGCGGGGTACGATGAACAAACCTTACGAATTTCTATGCAAATTGAGAAACGTATCATTCATATTATATTTGCTACCTCGTGACAACCCTGATGTGGTGACTGTCAATGTTTGTTGACTGCTGTCGTGTGTTTGGTAGGGTGGGATCAAATCAAGAGGATTATGAACGCGCGAGCAAGGCTGAAAAACCAATCATACCTGACTGATAGAGCGCACGTGACACTAAGGCTCGAGATCTATGTATTCTTCAGGTGGGCACGTAGTTTTGAAGTAATGGCAAACTTCCAAGTAGCGTTTTCGAATCTCAATTCATTTCTACTTAGAAGTGGCACTGCGCTGCGTAAGAGGTATCTTGGAACGACGTCAAGTCTTTAAGGTGCGTAAGGCATCGCCCTCAAACATAGCAAACAAATCCATCATTGGTCGTAAAGGTCGTCAAGCATCGTTATACCAGCAATTACGCATATAAAGTGCGTATTGTAAAACAGGAAGCCCAAGAAGAAAGTAAAAGTTGCAGTTCGTGATCTAGAATTCGCTTCGTCCAATGTCCAACGCGTACCACATTCGCCCAATTCTCAAGACTGATGATGCAAGTCACGTCGAGCTTATGAACTCTCCAAGTAATGTTCATGCCGAATTGCGTTCTCGACTGCACCGTACATCAGTAGACGTCACCGGCCCATGGCACCATAGCATCTGGTCCAGCATGTGGATCGGGGATGTCATGACAATTCGGGATGTAGATGCCATAATCTGCCGCTTTGTCCATGACACGACGTATAAGATACGTCACGATGTCCTCTTCCATGCGAGCAATGTCTGCGCAGTCGATCAGGAACTTATTCTCGTCGTAACGCATAATGAAAGCTCCAAAAGGTAGAGTGTCCATGAGCGGAATCATACGACGAACTTGTTCAAGCTCCTCTGGAGAGTTGACATCAGGAGACGTCGTGGCTTGCTTGATTAGAATCGCGTAGTACTCAAGAAGCTTCTCGTTGACGCCAGGTCGGTAGGTGAGAACTTCGAACGGCCACCAATTGGCGAGACGAGGCAGAGGGTAGTTCACCTGAGTTTCGCCGTACGTGAGATCCAGAAGATGACGTTGCTGGGCAGGATTGAAGAGGGCTTCGCTGCAAGAAACAATCACGAGCTCATTGAGCAGCTGCTGGTTGAGTTTCAAGCCGAACTGACCCGAGTGCTTCGATTCCTGACAGACCTAATTAATGTTAACAAGGAAGGCAAACTTTGTAAAGCTCTTGTGTACATACCTGACGCACCAGAAGACCGACCATGTCACGGACGGTATTGAAGATATTGTCGCGCTCAGCCAAAGTTATATGGTCTGACTGGTGCCATGGAAATTTCTGCAATACTGAGATTAGGGCTTCATAAGGTCGCTGTGGCGCGTTCTTGCCGAATTGTCCCTGTAATATTGTAAGCCACTCTCTCAATGGTGAAATCTGGCCGTGCTTACCTTGCCGGGCTTTTGAGCATGCATAACGATCTGACGCAGCTCTTCAGTGTTCATGAAGCCTTCGAACGCAGACTCATGCTCGCTCGGATCCCGAACATGTGCATATTGACCAATCCATCCGCAGCACTTGGCTTTTGGAAACAATAGCGCCATCAGCTCTTCCTGTCCAACAACCTCAATCGACGTGACGCGATTACCGCACATGCGGGCTTTCCCGGTACGTCTGGAGTATCGTTCCAATGACTTGGCAACATTTTGTGCTTCCTCGTCACTTTGGAGCTCTACCAATACCTCACCGGTCTTGCCTGTGGATCGATCAAACATGATGTGGATACCGTAATAGCTTGAAGACGATGGGTAGGTGGCGATTTTAGCGTCACGCCCAAGCATAGCGACAATCTCGTTCTTGGTGACATCATATGGAGTCTGTTTAGACGTTAATTTATGAGATCAGGTGAAGTGTTCGTGATCACTTACATTGAGGATCTTGAGGACACCCGCGGTGGAGCCTGGACGGTCAAGTGAAACATCCCTAAACGGAAAGTAGTTGTCCAAGAGATCAGTTGGATCTGGGATGCCATTCTTCGTTAGATCTTCATACGCACTAGCTCGAGCATAAGGAGGGACGTCTGAAGATGCAGAATTGAATCGTCCATGAGCCGGGTTGATGTGGACTTGATTGGCTGCTGCCACGTGGGGAGAAGGCGGGACATCACCCGGGAATTGGGGAACGGCATCGTTTCTCTGGTAACTGATCGCCGAAGGTACCTGGTTAGCGTAGTGTTCGCCGTACTGGTATTCTGTGCCATACGAAAATGCCCCATATGGAGGAGGCGGCGACTGCCGCAGCTCAGATTCCGCAAGATCCATAATTCTGGATATTACGTTCCCAGAGACCTTGGAGAAGGTTAGGACAAGAAGGAGGAGAAGAAGGAGAGGAGGAGAAGAGGGACGAGGGAGATTGTCAAGGGTGAGGTGGAGCACGTGCGAATACTTTGGTCAAGCAAATACGTGCGTTTGCTGACAGACTGTAAACAAGTGAACAGGTCGAAGCGAGGTGGGCCCACCACCTTGCTTTGGTTGCCGTGTCCGCCTCTTGTGCTGTCTGTCAGTTCTTGACTTTCACAGAAGCAGAAGAGATGTGAAAGCTACGATAATGTTTTTGACAGAGTAGCAGTCTGTGACGGCCTTATGATACAGGCAATTGGCTCTTAGTCAAACAACATAAAATGGAAGTTCAAAATTTATTTGCGCAGGGGCAGTAGAGCATATCACAAAATCGGAGACTCTACTTACAGTCCCGTATAAAGCACAACGGTAGCAACCTGTCATTTAATTGTTCGCTATATCGCCTTGTTTAGTTCTGCTTCTCGCAACCACGCTTGCCTTGAATCGTCCAAGCTTACTTGAGACCTAGCAATAAATTGCCATGGTCATGAAATGACATGGCATTGCATGTAGTGATGTGGCTATATCGTAATGCCAAGATTTCCGAAGCCATTCAAGGGATTGCCCGATCAGTCGAACTATTTCGTGTGAGCCATCGGCAAACAGTGTACTTTCGAAACTTACTGGTGTAAGGAAAGACTCTGCAACAAATCTTGCTCGGGCGTTCAACTACGAAGGAGTGTTATGGCTGGCTGCATATAGACAGGGGGGATCGCAGCTTACGAAAAGTTTCATCTCCGATATCTCTTTGTCTACCTCTTCCATGAACTGAATTATGAAGTCGACAAGCTTGTGCTTCAACATGTCTTCCGTATGGAAATTCGTGACCAAGAAGGAAATATCATACCCCTAAATGGGCGTTAGGACTCACGTAGCGTTGATGGTTTGCATTCATTGCGTACTTTGACCGGCTTCCTCCGTAATATAAAGAAATGTTCAGCTCTCTGAGTCAAGAACCGCGTAAATTTGTGTACGAGAATATGTTCGATTTCATCGGCCTGTTTTATCTTGATGCTGATGCGGACACTGTTCACGCTAGGTTCGATGAAGACCTTCTCATTTTCATTTCGTGATACTGTCAATGGATTCAGGAGGAGTTCCGGAGAGCTAGCAGCTTCAATTTCAGGGACATTATGCCGTTCAGAGGTTTGCGATGCGAAGTTGGAGAGTGACAAGGCGGCCGTCAATGATGATCGGACGCACTGCAGGTACGGGCGGAGGCTTTGAGACTAAGCAAAGCATAAGCGTGTGTCTGAACTGTGTAGCTTCATTCTTACCATATCGTGGATGTGATTGATCAATATAGCGCCCTGAGAATCATGTCAAACCTACGGTTATGCGGTCAATACGGTCCAGGTAGGTATGCGCACGCAACGAGCTTCGTCGTTGTTTGGCGGGGCAAGCTAAATCCGTCGACTGAGCCTTGGCAGAGACCCGCCACCAAGGATTATAGATACACTACTGTCGGCGGACTCTGGCATCAATCACTTCGCAGACTCACTCTGACAAGCATTTTCGACGTCTCGCTTCTCTTCAAGCATTATGGATCCCGTACCAGGTAAGCCTCGGCGGTATTCACGGCTAGCAAAAGCCAGTAATGACCACACAACTGACGTAATGAACTATATAGTGGTGGTTAAACATGCTGGAAAGAAATACGATGTCGAGCTCGATCCCAGCTCTACGGGCGAGACATTCAAGTACCAACTATACTCTCTTACTGGTGTTGAGCCGGAGAGACAAAAGATACTCATCAAAGGTGGCCAGCTAAAAGATGATACCGATCTTTCGAAGCTTGCGGTGAAGCCTGGCCATCAGTTCATGATGATGGGCACTCCCGCGGAGGGTGCAGCGGCGATACAGCGACCTAAAGAGCCCATAAAATTTGTGGAGGATATGACGGAAGCTGAGATGGCGCAATCGGACGGCGCTATACCTGCAGGCCTCCAAAATTTGGGCAACACATGCTATATGAATTCGACGCTCCAGACTCTAAGGTCTATTCCGGAGCTACAAGACGAACTCTTGAAGTATACCCCAAGGTAGGGAGCTGGTTCCATTTCTGCGTACACACAGGCATGTGCTAAACAGCTACAGCCCTGCAGCCAGTGGCTCCGCAGACCTCAGCCAATTTGGCCTTGGAGGACTCGGTGCATCGTCCGACCTCACTGGATCTCTTCGCGATCTTTTCAAGCAGATGTCTGAGACTCAGGAGGGATTCCCACCCTTAATGTTCCTCAACGCTCTGAGAACTGCCTTTCCTCAGTTTGCGCAACGGTCGAAAGATGGGCATGGGTACGCCCAACAGGACGCGGAAGAAGCTTGGTCGCAAATCGTGTCACAATTGCGACAGAAGCTAAAAGTGAAAGAGTCCACGTCTGCCGGTTCCAGCTCACAGGAGACGCAAGATCTGTCTTTCATCGACAAGTACATGGCTGGAAGTTTCGATTCGGTTCTGCAGTGTGACGAAGAGGCAGCCAAGGAAGGCGGCGAAGAGCCTGTCAAGTCTAAAGACACATTTTTCAAGCTCAACTGCCACATAACCCTGGAGACTAATCATCTTAGAGACGGCCTGGCGGCAGGTCTGAAAGAGCAGATCGAGAAGAAGTCCTCGGTTCTTGATAGAGATGCAATATATACAAAGACATCTTTGATATCCCGCCTGCCGAAGTATCTACCGGTGCACTTTGTCAGATTCGATTGGAGACGGGACACCGCCAAGAAGGCTAAAATCATGCGTAAGGTAACGTTCCCTCACGAGTTGGATGTGCTTGAGTTTTGCACTGAAGATTTGCGAAAACTTCTTGTACCCATCAGAGATAAGATCCGAGAGATCCGCAAAGAAGAAGAAGACGTCGAAAGAGCAAAGAAACGGCAGAAGCGGATACGCGCGCAGGAAGAGAATGGGGAGCCTATGCAGGTCAAGGAGAAGAAGGAGAAGAAGGACGACAGGAAGAAGACAGGCGATGCAAGTGGCGAAGATACTGAGATGGCCGATGCTGTCTACAAAACGGATGCTGAAGTCGAGCGAGAGAAAATCGAATCTATTCTCGCGGCAAAGAAAGAGCTGTTGTCACTCGTTGACCCCAAGATGTCTGCCGATGAAGGATCCAACCAGACAGGTCTGTATGAATTACGAGGCGTAATTACCCACCAAGGTGCCAGCGCTGACAGCGGCCACTACACATCGTTCGTGAAGAAGAGCGGACCTAAGGATCCAAAGACTGGCAAGCGGAAGGAGGAAGATGGCAAATGGTGGTGGTTCAACGACGAGAAGGTATCGGAGGTCGACTCTGAAAGAATCGAGACCTTATCTGGCGGCGGCAAGTACCCAACCAGAGTCTCTGGGCAAGCTCTAACACCACATAGGTCAAAGTCACTCTGCTCTGATACTGCTCTATCGTGCCGTGCCTCTCCCAACCACAGAAAAGGAGGAAGCTTTCTTGAACGAGAAAGCATGATGGACCTTGGGTGTACTTGGAATAGGCTGAGGTGCCTATCTCATCGTCCACAGTGGATCGTGTGAGCTATGATTGCGGCACAAGAACTAGATATTGCATAGCGTGGTATGGTCATAGATCTCTAGCACATCGAGTTCTTACGCCTTCAACTTTGTAATATTAGTGAGCGAAAGACGTTTATAGCCCTCTCATCCGCTCAAGTAAGCGATCTAGTGGACCAGTGAGAAAGGATCATATGATCCCTAGATTGATTTAGACGTAGGTGAACGACCGGACGTTGCATCTCAATCAAGTACGACGCGCCCAAATATGATACGCGTGACATTGTTCACCAATTTCTCGCGCTCGCGTTTCGCCGCGTCAGGCTTACTTGCTGCTTTCCCTCTTTCATCTCATTTCTTCCGTTCCTCATGTGAGTTTTCTCACTTGTCTTTCCTTGTTTTTACTCAACACTCATTTTCTCGCGTCTTTTCTGTACCAATAAGTATTCACGGTGTAATTGTATTGTGTCACGATGTTCTATAGTCACGAAGGTACAGTTTCTGACGTGCACGCATTTTCATGGCCTTGCTGACTCGGTGTAGTTCTTACTTCGCGCAAGTATGGAGTTGCAACGATCTGGTAGGATACTTCGCTTAAGAGAAACATCTGTAATTGACATAGATATAGGCTGGTAGCTACTCTCGGGTCCAAGTCAGCTTTGAAGAAGGTCAATCGAAAGGCCATTTCCAAGGTCGACGTTGCGAAAGCTTGTGATACGATTAAGGAACCTGAAGCTCCGATGGCCTTGCGTCTTCAAAGCAGTCTTTTGTATGTGCTGTCAATTGTTTGGAGGGGGCAAGCTGACGAACATAGGTACGGAGTTGTGCAGGTGTATTCGCAACAGTGCCAATACGTTTTGCTTGACGCGCAGAATGCGTATAACAGCATTCGGCAGTTCCTCAAGGCCAATCAGAATGTCGAAATAGATGCTACTACTGTCAGAGCAAGGTAAATGAGAACTGGCACACTGTCCTTTCATGCACTAACGGGAGCAGACCCGACCAGCTCGAACTCGCCGATGACCCAGCTTTCATGCCTGGACTCGCACAGCTGCCACTAGACTTTGACTTCATGGACTTGGACATGGGTATCGGCATGAGGTCACAGAGTCTGAGTTTGATGTCTCCAGGTCCCTCGATGCGAAGCAGGCAGGGAAGTGGTCCTACTGTTGCAGGTCTCATCATCCCTGAAGGTTCAAGTCAGATGGGCCGCGCTGGCTTCCAGGTGCGAGGTGACGATGGTGCGAGTGCCAAACAGAACGATCCCAGCAGTATCATCAGGCGCGATACCATGGCCGGTTTCGATTCGGAAGCTGATTTTAGCTTCGATGCGGAGGGCAACATGATTGACATTGAACCGGTCATGCCTAGCACACCGACTCCTAATGCGCGAAGGAACCTAGCAGCTGAACACCGCTCAGACGCGGCCGTCCGCCAGGGCTACAGTGACGCAGGTCAGGTACGTAATCCGCATGTTGCCATGTTGATGCATTTCTAATGATCAATAGCCACAAGACTTTATGGGATCAGAACTCCCACCACTCGTTGAGGACATGATCCTGCCTGACGCCGAACCGTTTCCTCCCCGTGCTCAGCAAGCAACTCATGAGCCAGCATCACAAGGCTTCGTGGTAGACCAAGAAGAATCCTCAGCTGCATCGGCACCTCTGCGAAAACGCCGAACGCGCAAACCCATAGCAGCGGACCGTGAGCTCGAAGTACGCAACACCGAACTGTCACGCTGGAACTCAGACTACAACGAGATCATGATTCTGGCCACGACGGCGAAGATGCCCCAGAAAGCTATCGCTCAAGCAAAGAAGAATGCAGAATGGCTTGTCCTAGGACGAGGCATAGGCGGTGTCGGTAGCGGCGTTGGCTCTCACATGGTGGAAAGTCCTTTCAACATGTACTGCGGTGACTCGCTCTGGGAAATGATCACCGGGACCAAGAGACGCGAGGACAAGTTGCGCAAACGGCTTCGTGATCCGGATGTCGTTGACGTGGAAGACACTGACTCCTCGGAAGGTCGCCGTGTCAGGGCTCGGAGTGAGGAGGGTGAGCTTCGTCGCGGCGTCGAAGCGCAATTGGGGGACCAGAACGAACTCCCACCCCTTGGTGACGATACCATTGAACTGCCTCGAGATGAGCGGGAGGTACTTGACGACCGTCGGATGTCATCTGCCATGCCCTGGAACATCACCGCATCCATCCGTGGCTCATCAGTCGCGCGCGGCATAGATCTCGGGTTTCCAGCCTCCGCAGGTTTATCCATTGGCGGCGTCTCCGGATCAAACAATAGACAACGCCTGGTCAGCGCTTCTCCTTTGCAAGGCCGGGGATCTGGTGCGTTAGGCCCGCTGTCACAGTACCTCGAGGCAGGTGACGACAACGCAATGCCCTTTGAATCCGAGCCCTACGACTCTGCCTCTGGGGGTGTCCAGAATCTTGAACCAATCGCCGCCGACGCCGCCGACGCACCGTACGTAACAGAAAGCCAGCAACTCCGCGATGCGCTCGACCGGGAAGGCCAAAACTTCCTTGAGTTCATCGAGCAAGGCATCAGAGAGAAAGCAGCAGGCAACGCTGAAGAAGATATGGTTCATGATGATGACCATGAAGACGAGATCACGTTTGAAAAGCTTCTCCCTACGCACGCGAATAATCGACTCGTGGCTGCAAATGCCTTCCTGCATGTCTTGTCGCTGGCCACGAAGAACCTTATCTACGTCCGTCAGAGCGAGGCTTACGGAGACATCGGACTTGGCCTCGTCGAGCCTATCGTCTGAGCTCCTGTGCTGTTTCGGTCTGGGTCTTAATCTTTGACATTCCCATTTCACAGCCCTTCCAGTCCTCTTCCTTGTACTTGTCTTATTCAAATAGCGGATTCCACAATTCAAGAATCCCCAAATGTAGATTAAGTATATACGAACACGTAAGACGGCTGGAAAACAAGTCACATCGTCCAGAATCCAACCAAATATCACAAGTCCTCTTCGTATTGACTCTTTCACACCCGCCACTCTTCCAGCACAAATAAGCGAACGATACACACATACACATATATACAACCACAACCCAAACAAATCACAAGCTATACAATCCCAACAGCACCCCTTAATCTTGATTCCATAATCCCCTTCCCACCCCAAACGCAAACCCCAAATCCACATCTCTCCCTTAAAACCCGCACTCAATACCCACATGCGCAACCTTCATTCCCATATACGCATCAATTTCCCACAAGATAACCCCATGTAGTCATGCAATCTAATCGGCCCGGCCACCTAGCGAGCTTCCCTGCAGGAACAGCTGGTACGAGCGCTGATTGATCAGAGACCAGGATAGTTCGACTCGCTAAATCAGGTATCTAGTGGACGCCGCTTATCGGTCGTGGAGTGTAATCCACCCAGGCAGGTCTGAGGTGGGACCTGATAAACCCCTGAAAACCAAATCCCTGAAAACCCTCTGTTAAACCCCTGATGAGCCCCTGAAATACTTAGCACACAGACAACCAAAGGACAGTGTATGCATATATATACATGTACCACGAACCCACGAAGTCAGTCCGTGGAATATTATGGCGCCAACTAAACACAGAACAAATATCAATATAAAACTAGTACCAGCAGAACAAGCCCTACCCTACCGCATACTGTACCGAAAAAAACAAGAAAACAAAGAAAAAGAAACCATCTACACCCACACAAACCACCAAAAACCAATACCATGGCTTCGATCGATAGGATATATATAACCCCTCGCCCGGCACAGTAGTTGTGCTAGGTAGGTACGTAGGTACCTCAGATAGAGATATAAATATCCATTCATTCATCTTCCTATCTCCAATTTATCTATCTATCCATATATCTACCCGTTCGCCCGTCTCCACCTAAAATCCCCTACTATCCTATCAAACCCAGTGGCGCTCGAGTCGGATACTAATTTCCGGACCTTTTCCTAATACCCACTTGATTACTTCATAACTAGATATTAGATAGATAGATAATGACTAAGTAGCTGTCTAGAGATTATGTTAATAGTATATATGTATATTCATAATTACTTAATACGTTATATTAAAGTATATAATATCTACCTACTCCTCTTCCTTTAATAGAGATCGAACTAAAGCCCCCTACACTTAACTCAATTAAATTAGTAGAATAAACCTTCCCCCCCTCCCAAACCCAAATTCAAACATACAATCAAACAGTACACACATATATATACTTTAAAGACAATCGACAATCCACAATACAAATACGAGAAACTCTCAAACACCGTAAGACCAACGATTCAAGCAAACTAAAAAAAGATAAAAAAGGACTAAGAAGACCTAGATGGACGATGATTAGTCCAAGATTTCGGGAGGGTTTAGTTGTAAAATCTGGCTCTACTTATCTACTTATCTATTTATCTACTTATCTCTCTCTCCCTTATTTATCTATCTCTATATATATATATATATATACGTACCTATATCTCCCCTTAACCTTCATCCACTCACCTTCCTCTCCACAGGACATCCCATGTCAGGGGTACGAGAGAAAGAGAGTGTGTAGGAAGGAAGCAAGGGTGGGGGGAAATGTATAAGCGCGGAACGTGGGCGTGGGGGTAGGGGTGGCCGCGCGGGTACTCACTCAACTCCACAAGAGGAGCTTTATATAGCCATATCTATCTACTCTATCTAATCTGTCCATGCTATCTGTCTATATATACATAGATATATAAGAGTAAGTGTACGTACGCTACATACCTACCTTCCATCTTCCATCTTCCATCTTCCATCTTCCATCTTCCATCTTCCATCTTCCATCTTCCATCTTCCGTCTTCCACCTTACACATACATATACGTACGACCAACGACTTTTACCTAAATTCTTTTTGGGGATAGTCAATCAATTACCTCCGATTGCATCGCTCAATCTCGACATCTTTGCACATGCCCTCTCATTAGGATTGTTGTGTGTATATGCATGTTTCTGTCTGGTACGTACGTGTATTATCCCGAGGATACTATAAAATGTGTATGTAGTAGTAGGTTTGAGATCGTAATTAATTAACTGTCGTACCAGTCTCCCATTGACCGCCTCTGGTATGCATATATATGTCGTATATATATAGAACGTATATATATATATATATATATCTATATATACTCGCAGCAACACTTTGCTCGTGTGCGCACCTGCTCGCTCGCCCGCTCGCCCGCTCACCCGCCAGCCCCTCCCTTCCTCACTCACGACGACTGCCCAACCAACCAATCAATCAATCTATCAAGACGCATTCATCATCCTCAGGTGCGTGTGCATACAGAACAGCGCAGCACCAATCTAGTCCAGAGCAAACCGAACCAGACAAACCCAAGCGCAAAAACAGCCCATCGCAAACACACGCGCGTGCGCGCGCCACGCCTCCAAATGCATGCCCATGCCCATGATCGTCTCGTCGTTTCTGCGAAAAAACACACAACATATCGTCGCCATATCGTCGCCGCAGCATGTTAGAGGAGGGCAGACAGACAGACATGGGAGAAAGAGACTGACAGAAAGAGGTAACAAAAACACACACAGAAACAACCCCCTTCCGCCCAATCATCCCCTGAGCAGTGAGTGCATCAGAGAAGTCGCAGATCCGCATCGCATGTTGTAAACACCCGAAGCAAATGAAAGAGAAATGTGTGCAAGATATTATGCGCAGAAGATCATCAGAACAACAAGATATCAGATCAGATCAGATCAGATCGGGTGAAGAAAGAGTTGGATAAGGCGGCATTACAGCAGCTGCAACAAGAAAATGGTTCTGGTATCAAGAGAAGAAAAAGATCAGACAACAGGGACGGCGCCAAAAAGAAAACTCCTTGAACTCCCGCCGCGGCCGTCCATGGAGCCGTTGATGCACCGAATAAGCGAATGCGCATGTCGAACCGGAAGAAGATGTATCCCATAACACCTTCGCCTCCGAAGGCGTCCAAAATTGGTGCGGTATGCTATATGCACATCACCGTCCACGGTTCGATTGCATCCAGTTTCGCGCAAAATCGAGCCATTCAGACACAACCACAGAACACCCCCCATAAAGATCAGGACTAAAGACTCATCGTCAACCATTCCCACTCGGCTGGCCCCGCGACGGCATTGCCTCCAGCAGTCAAGCCTTGCCCCATGGCACCCATGGGTAAACTATCGTGATGCATGCCTGGTAGAGGCAAGCCGTGGCTCATCGGGCGGTTGGGATAGTTCTGAGGCTGCACTGACTTGCCGCTGGTGTCGTCTGCATCGCCCATCTCAAGCTCCTGTGTGTTGCCTTTGCTTTGCCCGCGAGCTCGCTTTGGTGCAACGGGCACGCCACGAACGCTTGAAGAAGCAGATGGAGCACTCGCAGCGACGGCAGGCTGTGCTCTCGGTGGACCGGGAGCAATTGGGACGACGCTGCTCTTACTCAGACCAGCATTAGTAGAGCTCGAAGCAGTGTTGGCAGATTGCGTATTAGCACCGCCTGCGGATTGTGGCGACTCCGACTCTGCAGTCTTGCCGGACGTCGGGGTAGTGACAGGTGTATGCACAATCGAGTTTTTCCGTGAAGATTTCTTGGACGACCGTGTGGAAGAGCCTGTCACCGGTGCAGTGGTACCACTACCACGGTTGCGCTTCTTAATAACGTCCGTCTTCAGCGACAGTGGACGAACGACGCCGTGCAGCTTCAAGAATAGACCACAGGCGTTGCACAACGGATGGCCTTCCGGGTTGCGCCTCCAGAGTGGCGTGGTTTGTGTAAAGCAATTTGTACACGTCGTGGGTGCGCCATTATCGCCGCCCTTTGTGCCCCCTGGGCTGACAGGCCGTGAAGGCGCTGCAGAATTGAAACCCGATTCCGGCGGCGAATTGGGCGATGATTGAGAGACATGCTGAAGTCCTTGATGTTGTACCAAGCCAGCAGCGTTGGGCGTGGAGGCAGTGCGGGGTATCTTGCCTCGTCTCTGGTCACCTCCACGATTTCGAATGTCACTAACAGACGCTGCAGACCCATGCGTACGTCCCAGACTACCACTACCGTTCCAATCCTGTGGCGAAGAAACCATTTCAGCGCCACCAATGGTAACAGTCTTTCGTGGTGGTCCGGCAGGGTATCGTGCTGGAGTGGGATTGAATTGGTTGGAAAGGTCAGTTCCCCATTGGAAGTTGCTCCCCGAGTCGAAATTGTTCTCGTCGTCCATCGACGAGAACTGATTATGCGAAGGCATAGTCCGATCAGGAAATGCTCCGCCTTCGTCGTCCTCGCCGTCAGAATCTCCACCAAACGTGAACATGTTATCCCGTGACATGGACATGCCTTGAGCACGGCCTGGAAATCCATGCAGCACTTGCGAGGGATTGACATGGCCTGGTTGTTGCTGTGCAAATGATGTCGCTTGAAACTGCGGAAGACTGGCGGCAGTCACTGCACCGAAGAGCGAATCACTATTAGGATTGAACATATACGATTGCTGCACCGAGGTGGACAGTCCTGACGGGCGCTGCAAGCCGTAAGTCTGTCTCGAATGCGTGTTTCTGACGTCTACACCATCACGGTTGAAGAACATTTGCTCTCCCTCGGGAACAGGCTGCGGCGTCGATACAGTAGATGGATACGCAGATCCAGGAGGTGAGTAGAAATCGGTCGAGGTGAGTGAAGAGGGCACGGAATTGGGTGGGTATACGGATGAGTAGGGGCCTTGTGGCATCATCGGCGAACCGACAGGCGAAAATGGGAAATTCTGTTGAAGAGGCCCGGCAGAGTTGAGTATAGGGTCGTGGTTGTCGATGCTGAAGGCTGTGGTGTCGAGGTGGAATGGCACATGAGGATGCTGAGATTGAGGGTAGAAGGCTGAGCCAGGGAAGTTGTGGTCGAGACTGTAGTGATGTAGAGCAGAGTCCATGTCTTGGTCAGCTGGCATCGAAGTATTGTTGACAGGAGGAACCTGAGGGGATCGCTCAGCCGGTCGCTTCCGATTCTGACAATAATTAGACACGTTGAACAACATGATGACAATTCATACTCACACGTCGCTCATCAATACTCGTCTTTCGCACATGTCGCTGGACGTAGCCAAATTCTCTGCCTCGACTGGCAATTGGCGGAACCGACGGTGCCGAAGCTCGTAAGACATGTAGATTGGGATCGTTGGTCTGACTAGGTTTGCGGATAGGAATGGATGGAGCGACAGCGTGAGAGGCGGTGATGTAATCAGAAGAAGAGTCCGGCGAGATGCCTGCAGGCGAGCCGACATTCTCGGATTCGATAAAGTCGTCGAGGTTCATGGCATCGGAGGGCGGTCCATGTGTCTGTGCGCCCTGGTCAATGGAGCTCCGTAACTGGGCAATCCCACTGGGAGTAGCTTTGGCGGCTCTGGATGATTGCAATAATAGTCTGTGAGCGAGATGTTAGTACAGGCGAGGAGCAGTCGCAAGATACGATCATGTAGAGAAGTGTGCGCAAGTCAAGTGTATGGTCGCAAGTGCATTCACATACGCTTTTCGCTCAGCGGCCTCACGTCGCAGGTTCATGGACATCATCCGCCATGACAGGTTCTCCATGCGCTCTCGATTCGGCAGATTAGACTTTGTCCGGCTGTACAGTCTCCACATCTGAGCGCCCAAAGGGTCCTTCTTTTGCATTTCCTCTGGCGAGTCGACCTCAGCGCCATCGTCTTCCCATGACGGAAAGATGGCAGCGTCGAGCACGCCCTGGCGAGCGGCCGACTCGAGTGGTGACAGCTCCAGTTTGGAGTCCCAGGTCGAAGTCGAGGTGAGCGAGTGTAAGGCGGAGGAGGCAGCGGAAGAATGGTCAAAGGTGTTATTGTTAATGCTGTTGTTGTTGGTGGTGGTGAAGCGGAGCTTTCGCGGGGAGGAGGATGATGTCGGAGAGGTCAGATGGTCGTCCAGTGGCATGGAGTATTCGTCAAGGTCGTCTGAGAGTCCCCCACGCACCCCATATTGCGCCCCAGACATAGCCGGCAGCAGCTGGTGTTGCGCAGAAAGCGGGCGTCAGCAACACAAGCGGGCGAGGAAGAATGGCGCAGCAGGCCTGGGGCTGGCGGTTGAGGCGAGAAGTGAGGGCTTTTGCCTTTGCTTATTCGTTTGTTCTTCCTGCAGGCTCCTAGGTGGAGGAAAAAGGGAGGGAGGGAGGGAGGCGTGGTGGCTTGAGGCGACGATGCCGCTGGAGGAGCTGGTCGATGCAAGTCGCAGCAATTGAGAGGCAGCAGCAACGGCAGCAACAGTGACGGACCAAAGAGCTGGTGCAGGACCTGGTCTTGGTCTATTACTGTTACTGTTGTAGTAGACGGGGGTGGTGTGGTGAGTCTGGAGTGAATTTGGTGAGGGTAGCCGTGGGCGGAAGGCCGCTGAGGCCGCCTTAGCCTCAAGCCTTTAGTGGAAGGATGAGGTGGGATGGATGGAGAGTGTGTGGGGCCGTCAAGAGGAGGTAATAGTAGCAAAGTAGGTGATGGAAAGTAGGAGTAAAATAGAAAGGAATGAATGTACTGTGTACCGTGTACCGTGCACTATACTATGTAGCAAGCCAGCTGTAGTAGCGAATGGGCGGTGGTTTGACAGTCTTGAATGCAGTACTGTGTAAGTAATAGCAGAGGGACAAATCGCCCGTGGTTGGGGTGTCCTGAGTCCCGTGTGTGCCGGCAGAAAAAAAGATGCAGAAAGATGGGGCAAGGGGGGGGGGGGGGGGGGGGGATCAAGGGGGGGATTGGGGATGAAGGATGAGGATGAGGGTGTTGTGTGTGTGTGGTAGGTCGCGCGCTTGTCGGGGGGTGTCGGAGCGGCAACTGGTGGTGGTGGTAGTGGTGGTGGCAGTAATAGTGGGAGGGCGGCGGGGGCTCTCTCTCTCCTCTCTCACTGGCAGTCTGGCACCGGCAGGAGGCTGTAGCTAGATCCACCGGTCCAGCAGCCAGTGTCAGCAGCAAGTCGTCAACCTATCCGTCTTGGCCTGTGTGTTTTTAGCGACAATAATTATATTCTGCAAAGCCAGACCAAATTACAGCAAACGGCCATGGAGTTGTTGATGATTATGTTTCTGGGAGGAGAGGAGGGGGCCCATGCTATATCATAGATATATATCCATGTACATTTCGAGCGAGACGGCGAGATGGCGAGACGACGCAACACTTCTGCTTCTTGCTCGGCCGCGTGCTCCAGTCTTTTTTTCTTCCGGCCAAAGTGAAGTGGGCTACGAGCCATGTGGTGGTGGCGGGACTCCCTAAATATCAATAACTGTAACTGTCTTCGTATACATCAGATCCCGGCTATGCGAGTCTGTCTCATAAGAGATGTATTACTGTGATTTTTATCTTCAGCTAGGCCTTGACACCTTGTGAGAGTCCGGCCTAACTGGTGATTGTAGCTAAATTACCTATCCTGTCAGCCGCCATCGTGTATACCCAGACTTATCATGTCCGGGTAGCACGTGTCAAAGCTCTGTCTGGTAAGCAACACACGCAGGACGACATTTCGTGTATATGGATGGCATTGTTTTCAACCGTACAAGCACCTCGCGATGAACACTGCACCGGCAGAGATGTACATACACACGAAGTAATAGTTACAGTAGCTAAATATTCACAAACTCACTATTACTGCCGCACTGCGCAACTAAGGCACGCCAGCCTGCAGCAATCCTGGCAAGAATAACACTGCAGATGACAATGCACGGTCGCCAGCATGTGCAAAGGTGGCGCTGGCCAGTGACGGGCTGACCATGGGAGAATAAAAAGGAGTGTGGGTGGTGACGGTGGTGACCTGTTCGTTCCGGTGCGTGGGTGGGGTGTGCTGCTTCACACACTTACACATACACATACATACAGTACATCTGTATATGGGAGTGTGTATGTGTGTGGGAGAACGAGTCAGGCTTCCAGCCAATCGTTCAACAGATGCTGCTCTTTGTCCTGGACTCCAGTCGCTGCTCATCATCTGGCTGCCAGTATATTCTGCTTATTATTACATCCCAGCCGCGCTGCTCGCCAATCCCTCTCTTCACACCTTGACCTCCCGTCTCGAGCTCGCTGTCGCGTACCGTACGGATACACTCCTGCATCTGTCTTGTCCCGGCCCCGCCCCGCCCTTGAAGGCGACTTTTCGGGGGGCCTCGATTGTGGAGCTTCTCCTCTCCAGATTCTGTTACTTCGCGCGCGATGCCTTTGGTCCTCTCTTCCGCATTCCCAGTCTTCTACTGCAAGGGAATGTTCTTTGAAGTGGAACCCAGTTCTACTGCCCCATTAACAGGACTCCTCGAGGACGCGAGTCATCCAACGTTTCATCCAAAGTGAAAAGAAAATTTTGGAAAAAAAAAAGAATTGCGACTCCGCGTTTATGACCAGCATTACGGATCGGCAGTAGGATTGAAGTCTGGAGTGAGTCGTTGTAACGTCGATCGGTGGTGACAAAAGTAAGGGTGCATCATCGCTGCCATCTCCGTGATTGAAGGAGTCTCGTTTGCCCGTGTGCAGCTACCAACAACCACCTGCCAGATTCCATTCCGTCATCATGCCTTTTGAATGAACGGGTGGGAGGAATGCTTATTAAATCCACATGTGTCTGTGGATCCATCTGCTAATTACACGCGATGCTCACTTTTGTCATCAACGCCTTCCGTAGCTAATTCCCTATTAGACAAGACTCTGTACCTAGCGTTCGCCAGTATAATGTTCTTGGGCGCATGTGCGATGTGCATATGCGACACACAAAGACTCCACGTGACTGCATGCATACTTCGGTTCTCGGTCTTCGTGCCGACCTTTTTTTTGATGTGCGACCGGTTGGTTGTCGACCAAGCTCGGATCAGCGAATCCGTTGGCTGTCGTAAGAATGTCACCACAGGCGAATACCGCGGCAGTACTGTGTATGTATTTTGTCTTTGACTTGCCACACGGTCGTTGTGTTGTTGTTGCCAGACTCGTCAAGGGCGCCAGAGACAATTCCCTTGAACGCGCATGAGGGACAACAACGTCATGCGAGATCGCATGCGGAAATGCCACCTGCACCCGGATCCTTGCTGTCAACTAACAAGCTTCTCGTCATGCAGACCATATCCCGGGTAGTGCTGCCACCCACCTTGCTGCCCAGCGAGCTTTGATCATTCCTAAATATTCCGAACAGACCCTCTTTAGTATCGTAACCTTTGCGAACAGAGCTCGTCGAAAATTCGGCGCATACGCAATACATAGAATAGCATGAATCGTATAGCCAAATTATCAGCCAGTTCAATGAATGCGTTTGATATGCTGGCTCCGCGCAAGCGACTCACACTGTGTGAGTGAATATGAGACGGCACTAACGTTGGTCCGCGAGTTTTATCGGATGGAATAGACCGGCGGCGGCAGCTACGCCTGCCCTAGTACAGAATCTCGAGAACCATGCCAATTGAGATTTCTCTAGACCTTACGAGAGTCCTATAGCGCACGTTGTGAGTCGCGTCTGAAGATTTGATCGTAGCAGTTGTGCGCTGATAGAGAAGAACCTATTCCGTAGGCTGTAGTGGTAGCACTTGTTGAGGAATTTGAATTCATGCCGTAGTGTTGTATAGCTCTTATGGCTATTATCGGACAAGTGTGGTCATCTAGAGGCTTCAAGACCCTGCACGCACAGGCCCTGCGGGTTTGGTCGGCTTATGGGTCTACTGGTCTCGTGACCCTTGGAGCCCTACGATGGTCGTGAGGTAGAAAGGTCACCGTCGAATTTCCCGTAATAGTTTTGAGCATGTGCTTGTGAGCATCTGCGTTTAAACCAAATGGCACCAAAAAGCATCCCATGCGCCAGATCAATGTTCCCAGCTCTCAATGCATGATGGTATGCACATGTGTGGTCAAGGAAACACTTGAATACGCAAGAAGTCTCGCAAACATACCCGTCGATTTGCACCAGTTGTTGACGCTGTATCCATATCGACGTCGAAATCACATGCTTATGGATTAAAGACTGAGTCTGGACTCTGGGCCGGGCTGCCCTAGCCTCCTTCGCTAATAACACTTCAGATGATTGTTATTACCGGAGAGTATCCTGTTCAATGATGCGACCGAGTTGGCCGTACGGCATATTCAGAGCGCGATGACCTGATCATTGCAACAACAAAGGCACATAATAAGTCTTTGGGTGTGCTCCTTGAGACGACGAGTCCAGCGATGGGTAACTTGGTGGTGGTCGTGATCGTGGGCTTCGCACTACCTCATGCTTGCAGTTTTAGAGGGAGGGGTGTGGGGGTCCGGTCGTCCTGTAAAGGTGGGGGCTTTAATGCAAGTCACCAGGATCCTGCAGCACCTCACCACACACGATTCCGTGCTTGTTCACAGATCGAATGAGAAACTCTGCTCTCCGCGTTGAACCGGAAAAGCGCGCTTCTCTCACAACGAGTATTTGCCATGTTGGTAGGGCTATGCATTGACGACCAGGGACATTCCAATAAGAGCGGCTGCATTCTGTGGCTTAGTGACTGTGCCACAAGCTGGCACTTGAGGTGATTTGTCGCTGCCCTTAGTTAGCCCTTGTGCAACAGCTAGGCCAGGGCATATTGGATTGTCGGTTGATGTTATTTTTGCAGATGTTGAGTGACATAAATGACCCTGCCCTTGGTCTGGAAAGTGGATGCGCGTCCAATGGTAGAGTAGATATATGCCCAGTGTCTAAGCAGATGTGTATGGATGGTGCAAAGTCATTCCGAAGCACGCGCCTTTACGAGATGTGACATCAAGGCCTCAGGGAGGTGACATGCTTGTATTTCCTGGGTGGAAACTCGTATGCTTCAGTACGTTTCGACGCTTGAGTTTCTTTCGTTGAAAAGCCCAATCCATGTTTGACGATGCTCGTGTGCTACAATCTTCGAGTAAGGCCTGGTGCTCGATATCCATTTGTTTGGCAATAGAAGTAGTAAGCTGGTCCATAGGAAACGCTTTTGTACCCATGGTGACATCTGTAGGTGAGTTCTGTCTCGCAGAAGTTGCGAATTGGCATGTACTTATACGTCAGTGTTGCATGGTCCGTTCCACTAAGCACACCATAGCTTATCATTTCCCTATAACCGTATTTCTTGATTCGATCATATCGCACCAATGATAGCTAAGCGTATTATGCGGTGAGTCTGACAAGCTTTCAAAGCAATGTCGCTCGTCGGAGCAGATCCGATGAGACACAGTCCGTGAATGGTATTGTAGAGCTTGGCACAACTTTGCCTATCTGTAGGCTTATCTCCTCTTATCACAGAAAGAATTGATGTACTATGGGTGACTGCTTAAAATTTCGACTGTTGTACGCCGTGAGATGAATCGGACGCATATTTATGCTGTGTCGGAAGTCATGCAATTTAAAAGTGCTCAGGCTAAGCTGGCATCCGACATGTCTTTCCAGCCTCAAGATCCGAGTCCATCCTCTCGATGTTCAAGCCAATTTTTATCGGGTGGTCCTCGAGAATTTGATTTAGCACCGTTCATGATACGTCAATCTCCTGTGGTCGAGGCCCTGGCTCGTGTGGACAACCGTTCACACATCGAGCATCACAGAAGTATAGTATGTCTTGAGGTGGAGTGCATTATGCTGCGTAACCCACTTCATCAACTTCGTCAGACGGTGACATCATATTGCTCTTATTACTTCCTTTTCATGTTTCCTGTTCGTGTTGCTCGCCGTTGCTCGAATCTGCAGCGCCTCCTCGAACTGTCTCTTCACCCAAGACCTTGCTGGCGGCCATGAACCTGAGAAGCCGTTGTGTTAGCCCGATGTTGGTAGTTATGGATAGTTCTGTATCAAGTTGAAACACTTACATGCCGCCAGTATAGCCTCCCAAACCCCGCATCGATTCGGCCTGTCCTGCTGTGATACTAAGAAGATTCTCCAGATCAGACAGATTCGCAGTCAGTTGAGCTAGTTGAGAGTGAAGATGCGAGATTTGGCGTGGCTTCTGCGATGAGGGTACCGTGCTGAGACGCGACGAGGTGCTTGTCTGCGGTCTAGTAGCTTGTGACATTGCATACGATCTTAGTAAACTTGGGTCAAATTTTGACAAATTGAGAAATTGCCTAAGCGTTAACGTGCTTGAGTAAGATGTTTTAAATGACAACCTTAGGAGCACAGCTACGTCGATCAAATCATGAAGGGTTGTTACTAGGTAACATTGGAAGGTTCGAAGAGGGATTGCCAGTCTTGACTTCGAACTTTAGCGCGTATTATATAATCAGGACTGACGACAGGACATTCAAGATATCTACCCTCCTCTCCTCTGAAGCACACTTGGAGCCAAACGTCAATCTGCACGGCCTTGAACGGTTTTTGAGACCGACGCGCCATCATGTCACAGCAAAAGATTAGACGATTTGTATTGACTGGTGCTGTTACTGCCATAACAGTGACAGGAGCGCTCTACGGAGCAGGCCTAAAGTCGGAACAGCAAGCCCAACAGGTATGACTCATCCAACATACCAACCTCACTGTCTCGTCTTGCAAGCTTCTACACTTGAGATCTTTCGTTTGCTAACAAGATGGTAATTGTTTTCAGGCGCGTCCAAGGCCGCGTGAGTCTTCACCCGAGGAAAAGATCCAGCAGCTTGAGGAAGCTCGGAGCAAGCTGGTCGCACAAAGAATTGAGCTACAGAGGAAAATAGATGCTTTCAAGATGCGCAATGAGTGATCCTGGCACATCCAAGCATGAACATGCTTCAAATAGACGAGATCGCATAGTCTAGAGCACCCTACATACCCAAAACCATTCCACGCGGACGAAATATTGTGTCTTCGGTCGGTCAGGCTGAAAGCAGAATCTGATCTGCGCGCAGCTTTCAATGTCGAATGAATGAAACGAGAGTTCCTGGATTCAAACGCCAATGGAATGGGACCGGATCCATACAGCACCGCATAAAAGGGTACCCAGTTCTGAAGCTTCGTACCCGCGGAGGTCTTCGGGGTCTATATTAGAAGAGGTTCGCGATAGCAACGAGAAATGGCAATTCTCGAGGACGGGTGCTCTAGAATTTGTCAACCGTCATTGGGCAAATAACGCACGAAGTTTGTAGCATAGACTATAAGCTCCATTTTTCCATGTAAAGCCAAGGTCGTTTGTCCATTTTGTCTGTTTTCGCTTCTTTGAACTGTCCTAGGTTTTCTTAGGCATTACAGACTCTGCGCGAAGCAACCGACTTCACCGTATAGTGCTTCCAGTGAATTTTATAGTCAGCAGTGTTGTATGCCATGATAACCCATGCCGTTATTCTTCCCATTCGCCTCAATCTTCATCGTGGATGATGATGCCAACTGGCTGTGCACCTTCCGCTAAATCGCCAGGAGTATCATCGGTCGCGTCGCTATGGTTTTTTGACGGTATCATTCCAGGTGTCGCAAGCTTCGTGTCCGACTTCAGTTGAATGCCGCTATGCTTGCTCGTCTCGCCATCCTCTTGAGGAATAGCACTTCCATTTCGAGATTCACCATTGCCCTTCTTATTCTTCTGCTGCTGCTTCCTCGCCTTTTCTTTCTCTCTCCTCTTTCTGTTCTTGTCGGTCTTGGCAGCGTCCTGCTTCGCCCTCTCCTCTCGTGTTCGTTGGAAGTCCAAGTCCTCTTGGGTCTTTCTTACCTCCTCTTCCATAGTCCTAATCCGCTCATATTCGCGCCGCCTGCTTGCTTTGTAGACGTGGAACTCTCCCGACCCGGCGCCCGCAGACGAACCTTGTACGTTTGCGACAATCTCCGGAGGAGGTGGAAGGCTATGTTTGTTGCTCACGGTTCCATCTGGTATGCGTATATCGCGGTCTGGTTTGGCGAATAGTGCTTCGACCTGAGATGCTTGTTTACTGGCAGGACTTAAGGCGCGTCTTTTAGTCGGGCGCTTGCTTCGGGGGTCTGCAGAGGTGGGAATGGACTCTCGAATGGGTTCAGACATGGTATGGATACGTCAAGGCGAGCGAAAGGTATCGAACAATAGCTTGGCCTAGCGTCGCAGACGTGCAACGAAGTCTGTATGTGTGTGGGGAAGGGAGAGGAATGAGGAGAGAGACAATCATGTCGCGCGAGAGATGAGCGCCACTGCTGTGGCTGTGCATAGGCAGGGCTACGACCAAATCACTCTAAAACGTCTGTCGCAACAGAAGGCAGGAACACCTCAGCAGCTTTGAAATACAATTTAGCGGCGAATGAATACCTCTCCCTATTGTGAATTCAACTTTGCTATCTGCCGCCCTCACTACTCTTTTCATTTGTCCCAAAGACTTCGTCATAATGGGCAAGCCACGGGTAAGTGATAGCTTACCACACCTCAGCCTTACGAGGGTTACTAATGAAATACGCAGATGATAATCCTGATACGACACGCTCAGTCCGAGGGAAATAAGAACCGCGATATCCACCAGTTTATACCAGACCACAGAGTTAAGCTTACACAAGACGGACAACAACAGGTTTGTACCCCTCCTCACCAGATGCTACAGCCCCGCATGGAGTGTAGTGGACGATTACACTTTAATGCTTAACACCAAAGCTGTAATTAGGCAGAGGAAGCTGGGGGTAGATTAAGATCCCTCCTGAGACCGGACGATACACTTCATTTCTACACTTCACCCTACCGCCGCACTCGCGAAACCACTGAAGGTATTCTGAAGTCACTTACTTCGGACGAACCCAAGCCAAGCCCCTTCCCGCGCCACAAGATCAGAGTGTATGAAGAGCCAAGGTTAAGGGAGCAAGACTTTGGAAACTTCCAGCCATGTTCAGCGGAAATGGAGAGAATGTGGCAGGAAAGGGCGGATTACGGTACTTATGGCCAGAGCTATCAACAGCCCCTGTAGCTAACGCTATAA
This sequence comes from Pseudovirgaria hyperparasitica, assembly GCF_010093815.1. NCBI lineage: Eukaryota > Fungi > Ascomycota > Dothideomycetes > Acrospermales > Acrospermaceae > Pseudovirgaria > Pseudovirgaria hyperparasitica. The sequence continues at coordinate 241,328 of NW_022985549.1, forward strand.
ATAGGACACTTCTTCTACAGGATACCAAACGGTGAGAGCGCTGCAGATGCATATGACAGGATAAGCGGCTTCAACGAGAGTCTATGGAGGCAATTTGGAGAGGACGATTTTCCTAGTGTTTGTGTCCTAGTCACCCATGGCATGATGACGAGGGTATTTCTCATGAAATGGTACGTTTATGCCCCTCTTGCCTATAAAAAATATGACTGAAGGTGTATTACAGGTACCACTGGAGCGTTGAGTACTTTGAAGATTTACGAAATGTCAATCACTGCGAATTTGTCGTCATGAAGCAGAATGCCAACAACGGCAAATTCATTCTAGAGAACGAGATGCGAACTTGGTCTGATCTGAAGAAACGCGCCGCAGCAGCCAGTAGTAGCACGTCGCCTTCAAAGGGACCACCACTTCCATTCGGTGAATCTGCAAGTGTGCCAATCCGCCAGTGGGGAGGCTGTGTGAATGGTTGCAACCACGCGCAAATAAACTACCCACGGAAGAATCAACCGCGTCGCCAGAATACTGCCGATTTGACTCAGGCTGTAGTTTCAGCCTCGAGAAGCCCCGAGAAAGACAAGGAAGCAAGCATTGCAGAGGAGCCTAGCACCAAATTGCCCATTAAAGCAGCCTCCTTAGTACCTATCAACAAGCCCTCTGTACAGCATGACACCATGAATGAAAACTCTACCACAGATGCCGAGACTCCTTCACAGACTGAAACAGATGCAGATGCCTCAGGCTCTTCATCTGATGTCGACGAACGTGCTTCTCCTTCCCCGACACAAAGCAGTCAATCTCAAGGCCCACGCCAAGGCCAGTCGCATGCCCTTCTGAATCCAGCACGATACTCTAGCGGCATCAAATCCGCAAGCTCAAATGAAGGTTTCTTCTCCGAAGACTCCGACTACTTTCCCAAGCGGCAGAATACTCAGCGCTCAATTGCCACAGTCTTCCCGAACGAGAAGCAGAATGGTCGACAGCGTCCCCCGAGTCGGAGTTCGAGCGCTAAACGACGAACAAGCGTGCGTGAGAAGAAAGAGAAAGCCAAGACCGAGGCTGGCTGGAAGGTTGAGAGCGGCATGGGCAAGGGGGCAAGGGCGGATGAGCTGGGCGATGGAGATGCAGAGACTGAGACGGCCGATACAGGGCAAGAAACGACCGATGCGCTTGAGGAGGCGAAGATTCAGGATAGGAAGAGCTTTTCTGAAGTCTATTAGATCGGCATGGTTTCGGAATCCAACGTTGATGAGCCCTCAAAGGGTCCAATTCACGAATGATGGCATATCACGGCGTTGTTCAATGACAGAGCTGCATAGCGCTAGGGACGGTATTTTGGGAATACAGTTGTCGTTGTTACTTCATATCGCAAGATCTTCCAGGAATAATTGCCTAGAGTAAGATATTTTCTTTGATATCTTGGTATATTTGACGTTGGACAGACAAATTTCTGCTTTGCAGAATAGGTGCCTAGGCTATGTATTGTCGAGCGTCGCAGAAGATACCACATTTTCAACATCTACTCTGAAGTGACTAGCACCCCTTAATCATCACCGCCCTGCCCGATAGGCCCAGATGCCTGCTTCGCCGCTTTCGCAGCAACGATATCATCGACTCTTAGCAACAAGCACGCGCTCTCCACTGCAGTCTTGATGCTCTGCTCCTTCACAGCCTTAGGCTCCCAAACGCCATACTCTTTCATGTCGACCACCTTACCAGCATCGCCGTCAATGCCCCACGTACTGCCATTGCCCTCGGCGTGCTTTGCACGCAGTTGTGTCAGCACCCGAATCGGCGAGTTACCAGAGTTCTGAATCAGGGTCCTGGGAATAACCTCCATGGCCTCGGCGACGGCACGGTAGGGCCACTGTGCAACACCTTCTACGCTCTTTGCGCGCCGCTCCAGACCGACTGCGACGGCCATCTCGGTCGCGCCACCGCCGGGGCATAGGGACGGGTTCCAGATCACGTTGCGGGCGACGCCCATGGCGTCTTGCAGGTTGCGCTCGACTTCGTTCAGGATGTCCTTGGACGGACCGCGGAGGAGGATTGTGCAGGCCTTTGGGTCCTTGCATTTGGTGAGGAATGTGAAGTATTCGTCGCCGATCTTCTCGATCTCGAAGAGGCCGCAGTGGGTCCCGACGTCCGAGGGTTGTATGGAGTGGACGTTGTTGACGATGGTGGCGCCGCAGGCACGAGCAATGCGGTTATTGTCGGTTTTGCGAACGCGGCGGAGGGCGGTGACGTTGTTCTTGACGAGGAAATGCTGGGCAAGGTCTGCATTGTGTTAGTTGGTGATGGAGGTCTATCAGGGGTAAGAGACTTACCGCTCACGCCCTTCTCTGTGATAACGAGGTCGGGCTTGACGGCTAGGATTGAGTCGCACATGGCTTTGACCTGCTCCTCCTCAATCTGAAGTATTCTGTTCCAGTCTTCTTCTTTGCTTATTTCGACGTTGGTCTGCGATTCTCCCTTCTTGTACTCAAGCGTGCAATCGAGGAGAACAATGCGAGGATTCTCTATCCTCCTTCGCATCTTCGGATGCGTGATATCCTTGTTGACCATCACTCCGTCCAGAACCTTGCTGTCTTCAATTTCACCTCCGGGTATCTTTTCCACACGGGCGTATCGCTTGATGTCTACCTCTTGCTTGCCACCACCGATGTCGAACTGAACTGTGCGAACAGCCTTCAATGCCAGGCTACACATGAGCTCAGACCACCTTGAAACGAATTTCGTACCGATAGATGCGTTTATGAGAGTATACATGGCCTTGTCATCACTGACATCCACTGGTCGGGCGACTTCATTAATAAGCTCGAGAGCATCGCTCAAAGCTCGCTTAAAGGCTGAGATGATCACGACCGGGTGGATATTACGCTCAAGCTGGGGTAGGGCTTGTGCGAGGATTTCTCCAGCTGCAAGGTAGATCAGCATTCAATGCAAAAGCGAATGCCTCAGACATATCCTATACCTAATATGATCACGGTCGTTGTGCCGTCTCCAACTTCTTCATCTTGTGTCCGGCTGAGTTCGATCATGCTTTTAGCTGCAGGATGCCCGACTTCAATTTCTCTTAAAATGGCATGACCGTCATTTGTGAGTACGATGCCGCCCATTGGATCTAGCAACATCTTCAACATGGCCTTGGGGCCAAGACATGATCGAATTATGTCCGCAACACTATAGTCCATGAGCTAAAGTTAAGCCTACAAAGCTGACCTAGCTTACGTTTTGGCTGCGGTGATATTCGAGAGCTGTGCTTTACGTCCAAACTGGCGTTCACCAGTTTGGGTGTCTGAAATCTGGTTAGCTTGGTCAAGTGAGAACAGCTGGAAGTGATATACTCATAACCACCACCGGAGCCTGCATGATGTTCGAATAGGCGCAGCCGAAGTCAGAGATTCAAGGTGCAGAGGTTGTGGTTCTATGATAAACTGGGCTATTCATTATTACTAGGCACGCGTCGCAAACGCATATTTTCGAGCTCGGAGGTGAAGCTCCGAAGTCAAGCCGGCCGGAGGTGGGGTGGGATTCAGTGATGTGGCGCAGCAATGAAAACTGTGGGGGTGGCGCTTCTTTTCAGGGGTAGAAATAGGAACCTCATCTCGAGTATGTCGTTGCTTTCCATTCAGCCTCGTATGAACCAGGATACCGATTCAGTCAGTAATGGAGAAAATAGTCGCAGCGGTTTCATGAAAAGCCAGAGAGCTAGATACACTATCGTGGCAGTGGAAAACCATGGTCGATATCTAAAACTATTCACTTCTGCATCCCCCCCAAAACACTTCAACTCCGTGCAGAGCAACTGAGTGTTGACATGAGCCATGACAAAACTTGTAGTGGTCATGGTACAGTAGACACCTGGAATCTGAAGTTGCTAGTTCGAAGCTATCATTGACCTCAGTCGAGCGATTGAAACAGGGTTCAAAACAATCAATTGGTGTGACGGAAACGACAGAAGTGGTACAGCTACATACTACACTTTGTAATCTTTGTTCACTATTTCATGACTTTGTTTGTCCCTGTCGCTTGTAGCTTCGTGGTCGCAGCGCTTATCAATCACTAAGACCGCATCACTTCCCAAGTCTCAACTTCATTTGTCCTCCAGCAACTCCACTCATAACAGTGATCATGGCTCCGAGGAAGTCAAAGAATGGCTCAAAAGTCAAGAAAAAGAAATCTACAAACAAGGTATCTAAGATCAAGGCTAAGAAACCACTGAAGAACACTGTTCGCAAGACACTGCGAAGCACCCTGAAGCAAGATCTAGCTGAGGCCGAAGTATCCCCTAGATCGTATGTACTACTTACTGAGCTTTCTATGTGTCTCTAAGCTGATCTTTGTAAGCGCGACTAGTTTCCTTGATCTTCCAGGAGAAATTCGCAATGAGATCTATGGGCTTGCGCTTACAGATCTGAACGGCGAAATCAGCATTGTATCGGGATTGTCCAACCATAGTTCAGCTGCTGTCGATTACTACGGTGCAGTACAACTTCTTCGTATCAACAAGCAGATACTTCGAGAGGCTAGGCCGTTCCTTTATGGCAAGCACCGCATGCAGTTATATACATATCAGCCACGCTCCTTCTTCAAAGCCATCGGGACTATCAATGCCAATCACATTCGTCATATTGAGGTCTTCCACTACCCCAAACAGCGGGCTTATGGCCACTCCTTGGAGTCTTCTCCTCTACTACCTTTCTACAGCCGCGTTTGCAGGAACCTCGAGACAATTCGCTTGGCTTCCTGGTATTTCTGGTGGATTATTCGTCGTGACCCTGTCAACGGGTTTCGTATGATCCATAAGTGCTGTGCACAGGTACTAGGTCAGCACAATTCCCTCAAAGAAATTCACATCAGGGCGCCTGAAGATTGGAGCTCAGTGCCAGCGATGGTATACTTGAGGGGGGTAGAATTTGGAAACAAGGTCATGATTGAGCTCGAGGAAGAGATGGTGAAGCTTGGATGGAGTCGCCACGTCCTTGATATCGAGGGCAGTCAGGGATATGGGCAGCACTATGAATGGCGACTTCGAGGCGAAGCATGGGTTTCTATCAGACATACCCGTTCTTATGCCGATGGCTCAATTTAAGGCAACCAAAATATGATAGTGGGATACGGATGGACGGAGACAGTGTAGTATCTGGTTACACTCACTAGAAATTTCCCCTCTTTCTTTACCTACACCTTGTGTGAATTGAACTATTCACCAAGAACTGGGATCTCAAAGACTGCCTTTCCCAACAGTTTCATCGTGAGATTATGATACCTTATTTTCAATAACATGTCACTATTACCATGACATTTTTCAATGTCACAACACGTCAGGGGTATGTTCTGGATGCTTGGGACCTAATCATCATATGGCTATTGTATTTTTCCAACGTGGGAATCTTCCAGTAAACGAATAAGAATTTAACACCTCACGAGATTTATTCCGTCCGTAGCTCAACTAACTTATATTTTTCTTTAATATCGCCGCCCGCGTAACCGAGAAGCGAAAGAACCATCAAATATCAGACTGCTAAGCACCCTACCAGCACTAAGGACAGGGAGTTGTGAGGCTGATTGATAACAGCTCCAGACCATTCTCCAGGTTTAGCTATGTTAGTTCAGAAGGTTGACCTTGAAGGCTTAAAAGTAGGACCAAAATGGTAGACACCAAAAAAACACCCCGATGGCGCGCACAGCAACTATCTACTAAGCCTACGATCCCACAACTCCATATTGACTTCCTGCTCAAACACTCTACCTTTCTCTTACAAGGACACATCTCCACCTCTTCTTTGAAAGCCCCTCATATCTCAATTCCGTATCTAATCACAAAAGACACCATCCCCTCAAACGAAGACACAACTCCTCAAACATCACAGAAATCCAGGACCTTGACAGGAAGAAGGACATGAACAATCACATCTCTAGAAGCCAAACTGAGTTCAACATCCTTTCCGATAAACAAGGGAATACACAATGTGGGATACATGCGCATGAACATGCCGATTGACCTAATATAGGTTATACCTGTACGACTTTAGAGGGCATAGATAGCAAAGGCTACCAATACACTGACCAGGGCAGCGCTGGTGCTCGCTCTTCAACGGTGCATGAGCGGTATCCATGAGCTCACTGCTTCCCTACTCTACTGAACTCCACTTTTCTACTAGGGCCTATAGAACCTCAAGCACCGCGTCTCGCCCTCTAATTCCGAGCAACACAACAGCATTACATAGCAGGAGGAGGATAGGAACACAGTCGTCAATTTATCGATCCATTGATACTAGATATACATAGAAAGACAATAGAAAGGAGCATCTCCAAGATCATGCTCTTATCCCTAGGAAATTCGCAGCTTCGTTCAAATTGATTTCGTCAGAGCATACATGAATACATACAGGCGAACATACAAGACATATACAGAAGATAGCAAAGCCAAAACGCATGTGTTATGCCGCAACACAACAGAATGCATCAAGCATGAAAAGGGAAAAGTTATACTAAAACATCCAAGAACCTTTCGTCTTCCATCAAAACTCCCCAATCAAGATAGGATCCGCTTCAATCCACTCCAGATACCTCCTCCGGAGGGATTCTTCTCATCTTCCTTCCTCTTGCTCCCCGGTTTCCTCTCCACGTCCTTTCTGCGACGCCGTTTCGGCTCCTCCCCATCCACTTTTCTAGTCCGTGTTCGATCACTCTCGACACGTCCACTTCTTACTCTCTGCCCCTCTCTTGCCACTCTGGCCGTTTCTCCGCGATCTGCCCGCTCTGCCCGTGTGGTGCTCGTCGGACTCGGCACATCGGCCTCTTGCATGCTTAGTTGCGCGAGGATAGGTGTGATTGATCTGTCGTCGCGTCTACTTCGTGGAGGAGATGGAGGGGGGGCCATCGGTGAGTCTACCGGCTCTTCTCTTGCTGCCGAGGATGTCTCTGCGTTCTCTGGCGTGCGTGGTGGTTCACTTAGGTCCTCGTGCAGACGCTTATGATGCGACGCCCGTCGGTGCTTTGGGCGGATGACGTCTGAGTCTGCAGCGTATGAATCGCGCTCGCGGCGGCGCGAGGAGTTGGAGTCTCGACTTTCGAGGACGCGGGCTGTACTTGATGTTGTGCCTGGGCGTGAACGGGTTGTGATTGGAGGTGGCGGATCGGGCTTAGGAGGGCCGCGACCGAAGAGGCTACCAAGGAAAGAGTTTCGGCGCTGCGTAGGAGGAGGGTTGGTTGGAACAGATTCAGAGAGGCGACGGGATCGCGAGTGTACGGGACGTGTCGTCGTAGTAGGTTCAGACTCTTCAGCCTCTCTCCTCGCAGCGTCCTTTCCACGCCATGTTCCCTGAGCAGCGGCTTGCTCTGCTGCTTTTCTCTCCCTGCGTCGCCTCCGTCGATCGGCCTCTTCCTGAGCGATGCTTGGGTCGAAGTCATCTTTGGCACGTATTTGGGCTTCCTTCTCTTCCAGCTCCTGCTTCTTGGCTGCAATCTTGGCATCGATTTTTGCGAGCTTTGCGAGTCGTTTGCGTTCGATTTTGGCTTCTAGCTCTCGTTGATGGGCCTCTTCTTCAGCTATGCGTTGCTTCTCTTCTTCGCGCTCGCGGCGGCGCTCTTCACGGCGTCGACGACGGCGCGCTTCGCGGGCTCTCTCATACTCTTCGTCTTCGAGCTGGAGCCTTCGGAGATCCTCAGCTTCTTTTACATCTCGCGCCCGGCGCTTCGACTCCTTTCGGGAGGATTCGCCGTGATGACGCTTGTCTTTGACCACTATAGACGCTACGGGGGGTGCTTTCACTCGATCTAGACCGGATTCGGGGTGTTTATCTCTGTGTCTACGCTCGTGTCTTGGTCTGTCACGTCCGCTCTTACCCGAGCTGTCGCCTGATGCAAAACTTTCACGTCGACGGCGGTGTAATAGTTCACCGCTGCCTCGATGAGAATGTGAATGAGAATGTCGGCGAGAGCGCTTTGCTTCTTTGGCTTCAGAGACATCTTGAGAGCGGATATCAACAGCATCAGGATGAATCTCTTCGGGAACGGGTTGAGGTGGCGGCACAATCTCAGGAATGGATCGTTCAAGGATAGGTGGTAGAGGAATAGTTCTCGGGAGCGGCGGAGGCGGTGATGGCACGGCTTGCTCTATTGGAGGCGGAGGCCCTGTACCATCTGATGAAGTACTTTGTTCCACGGTAGTGGCAGCAGCTTCTGCACTTGGTTCTCCAGGCGGCGCAATGGCATCAATCTGTGCCTCCTTGGAAACCTCGTCCTGTGGTGCCTCTACGTTTGTCGGCTGTGCAGGAGCACCCGTGTTTTGGTTCGGCTCATCTGCCTTTACTGCTTCTTCATTTGGCTCTTCCTTTGGTGGCTCTTCTTCCTTTGGTGGGTCTTCCTCCTTTGGTAGGTCTTCGCTAAGAGGCTCTTCCTTTGGGGGCTCTTCGGTTGAGGGCTCTTCGCTGGGAGGCTCTTCGCTAGGAGGCTCTTCGCTGGGAGGCTCTTCGCTGGGAGGCTCTTCCTTTGGGGGCTCTTCGGTTGAGGGCTCTTCGCTGGGAGGCTCTTCCTTTGGAGGCTCTTCGGTTGTGGGCTCTTCTATTGGTGGCTCTTCGGTTGGAGGCTCCTTGTTTGATGCTGGCTCTTCAGCTTTTGGCTCTTCAGACTTTGGCTCTTCTGCTTTTGGCTCTTCTGCTTTTGCGTCTTCTTCTTTTGGTTTCTCTCCTTCGTCCACTGGAGGCTGGTCCTCAGTTGTGGTCTCTGCTGGGGTTTGATCCGTTGGTTCTGCCTCCTTAGCAATTTCGTCCTCGGAGGGTCCCTCAGCCGGCTCATCCTTAGGAGATTCCTCCTCGGGTTTCTCTGCTTCTGCGGACTTGTCTTCAACAGCCGGACTGAGAGATGTCTCTTCGGCTGAAGGCTCAGCAGGTTTAACCACATCCATGTCACCTTGCGTCGTTTCACCATCGGCTTTGGATGACTCTTCCGTACCCTGCTCGGGCTCACTTGAGGGTACGGTAGCTTCATTTATTGCTTCCGGCGACTCTGGTGTATCTTCTACAGGCTTAGAATCTTCTGCAGCGTCTGTTACGTCTTTGTTGTCGTCGCCATCATCAGCTGGCATGGCACTGGCTGCGCTTACTGATTCGGCTATAGTGCTTTCGCCTGGCGCTTCTTCACTGGGTGGGCTTTCTTCAGCGCTCTCGGCAGCGGCCGGCGGATCTGGGCTGCTTTCTTCACTCGCTGGTTGCTCCTTTGTTTCTTCAGATGTGGTAGCAGCCGGTTCATTGGGTGAGGTCTCACTTGCAGGAACTTCTGGTGCAGCAGGTGCATCTGTTTGTTCACCCTCAGTTTCTTCGTCAGTCCCAGGAGGAGTTTCGACAGGCGGTTGAGGCTCCTCTGGCTTTGGAACAGATGGCGATGATGATTCGGCTTCGGGAGCTGAAGACTCTTGTTGCTCCGGAGCAACGTCAGGTTTCGGCTCTTCGTCAGATGGGGGCTTTTCTGATCCAACCGGGTCTTCGGTGTCAGCAGTATTGTCTGGTGGGACGTCAGGAGGGCTTTCAGCAGAAGTAGTCACTTCAGCAGTTGGAGTAGACTGCTCTTCACTGGTCGCTGCCGCTCCTGTCTTATCCACTTCAGCAGCTGGCGCAGGTTGGTTTTCGGTAGTAGCTGGTTCGCCTGCTTCATCCGCTTCAGGCTCTTCATGACTTTCACTCGCCGGTGAGCCAATCATTGCAGCAGCAAGATCAGCCACAGCAACAGGATCAATCGATTCAGCTGTGACACCTTCATTCTTCAGAGTTTCCTCGATAGCTCTTTTTGCATTTTCGGCTTTAAGTCGCTCTTCTTCCTCTTTGGCAGACATAGCGATAATGGCCAAATTAACGTCGTGGTCTATTTTCTCTTTGCTCTCGTCTTCGAGACCGTATGCCTCAAGAACTTCAGGTGGGAGATTGACCTTTTCGGGCTCAGGCGCAGTTTCTGCCTCTTTCTCTCCACTGCTTTCGCCAGTCTCATCTTCTTCGGTTGTGGGTGCGGACTCTTCAACAGGCTGTTCTGACTCTTGGGATTCAGAACCTGTTTCGACGGTTTCATCAGAAGCAGTGGTCTGATCAGGTTCAGAGGCGTTGTCCTTTTCACCAGAATTCTCAATGAGCGGTTCTTGGACGTTACACTCGGCTTCAGCAAGAGATTCGGCCACTGTTTCCTCTGAGGATGGTGCAGGGTCGCTAGGTGGATCTGCTGTAGCCTTCTCTTCTTCAGCGGGCTGATTAGTGTTCTCAACAGTATCAGCTGGCGTTTCCTTAGGAATATCATCGTTGATTGTAGGTTCAGCAGAGACATTGTCAGGCGGAATTGGAGTCTCTATAGTCTCTGAGGTATCAGCAGCGTCCTGGGCTTCTGAATTTTCCACAGCTTCTGGTTCCCTTGATGATTCTGAGTCTCCACTCGCAGACGGCGTTGGCTCTTTCGGATCCTCTGACACATCAGTAGCCTCTGGAGCGGCCGTAGCATCCCCACCTTCATTTTGAACTGGCTCTGGAGCTTCTGGAGTTTTTGAGGACTCCGATTCTTCACCTTGAGACGGTAATGGGGCGGCTGGAGTATCTGAAACTTCGGTCGCCTCTGGACTGTTGGTGGCATCTACACCCTGATCTAGATCTGACTCCGATGCTTCTAGGGCGTCGGGTGTTTCTAAAATCTCTGATAATTCCTCATCCTCCCTTCCAGGCGGCATTGGCGCTTCCGGAGGCACCTCTTGCGAAGTCTCATCTGCATGTGAATCACCATCGGTTTCCTCAGCACTAAAGTCGCTCTCCAGTGGTGACGGAGGCTCAGGCACCTCGGGTCTAAGGTCGATACTTTCGATATCTGAGCGGTCTAGAGGGTCAGCCTCGGCTTTGTCTTCCGGATTGCCTTCGAATTCTGTCTGGATAGGCTCAGGTGTGGATGGGACATCTTGAGGTGAGGGTGAAAGTGCATCGTCTGCAGCTAGCTCTTTGTCTGTGGTTGGTGGCTCAGCAGTCTCAGCAGTCTCAGCAGCCTCAGCAGCCTCAGTAACTTCAGTAGCCTCAGCAGTCTCAGCAGTCTCAGCAGCCTCAGCAGCCTCAGCAGTCTCAGCAGCCTCAGTAACTTCAGTAGCCTCAGTAACTTCAGTAGCCTCAGTAACTTCAGTAGCCTCAGTAGCCTCAGTAGCCTCAGTAACCTCAGCAGCATCTGCCGGATTCTCATCTGGGCTGACAGGCTCATCAGCACCGGCAGCAGTAGCACCTTCACCAACGTCGGCCTCTATTTCTTGTTGAGGCTCTTCAGTACCAGATTGCTCTGGTGCACTGCCGTCTTCAGGAGCTGACTCGGCCGGACCTTGAGCGTCGGCACTGGCTTCTCCTTGAGGCTCTGCTCCTGGAGCGTTGCTCTCTGCTTCTCCAGATTGTACTTCGACATTGGCGTTGGTTTCAGTAGCTGGTGAGTCTTGATCACCTTCAGGAACTGGAGGGCTAGGATCGCCATCGCCCGTAGGCTCTACTATGGGTTCAGGAGGATTGCTTTCGGATGTATCCGGGCTGTCGTCCGACGATTGAGCATCGGGAGGGGCATCCTGCACCTCTTCTGTGTTGGGTGACTCGTCAGTAGTAGCAGGCTCTCCACTTGATGCTGCTGCTGGGGCTTCTTCTGCCTTTGATTCGTCTGCAGCTGGGTCCTCTGTAGCCGGGTCCTCTGCAGCTGGGTCCTCTGCAGTTGGCTCCTCTGCAGCTGGGTCCTCTGCAGCTGGGTCCTCTGCGGCTGGGTCCTCTGCGGCTGGGTCCTCTGCGGCTGGGTCCTCTGCGGCTGGGTCCTCTGCAGCTGGGTCCTCTGTAGCTGGGTCCTCTGTAGCTGGGTCCTCTGTAGCTGGGTCCTCTGTCTTTGACACTTCAGTTTCTGGCTCTTCTGTCTTTGAGGTCTCGGGTAGAGTCTGATCTGCAGGAAGACTGTCCGTCACAGGAGGTAGTGTATCAACAGATGCCTCTTCACTTGATGATGGCTCTATAGCTGGAGGCTCATCATCGGGGGGTGCAGGTGTATCTACAGCTCCCACATCCCCTGACGGCTCTACTGGCCCTGCCTCAGGCTCACCCGCTTCAGCAACGGGTTCCTTGGCCGAAGCCTCAGCTTCCTGTTCTGGCGCTGTTTCAACGTCGTTAGACGCATCGTTTGAGACATCTGCCACCCCATCACTTGGACTGCCAGTCGGTTTGTCCTCATCCATGGATGTTGTTGATAGGGCATCTGCCGGTGGTGGACTTGGAGCTTGTGGTGGTACATCGAGCTCAGCGTCACGTTTTGAGCTTGAGCTTGAGGATCTTCTACTTTTCTTTTTCTTCGAGGAGTCTTTTTTGGACTTCTTCTTTTCGGCCTCCAGCTCCTTCTTCGAGTTGTCTTTCTTTGCGGACTTGTGTGGCCGTATCATTGCCGGGGGCGGTTTCTTCTTCTCCTTCTCCTTGGACGACGATGATGATGCTGATGACTTAGAGACGGTATCATCCTCCTTTTCAGGCGCCTTCGTGTTAGCTTCCTCCGTAGCTAGCTCGTCTGAAGCTTCTTTTGGCAGTGGCTTCGATTTCTTCAGTATCGGAGACGGTGGTGCCACTTTCGGTCTGACTTTTGCCAGCACCGGCGACGGGGGCGTAGTCTTCAATTTAGCCTTTGCGAGGATGGGTGAAGGCGGCGCTGCTGCTTTCTTAGCAGCCTCAGCCTCCATCCTGGCGGCCTCAGCTTCCTTCTTTTTCTTTTCCTTCTCAGCCCTGAGTTCAGCCCGTGTTGGTTGGTGAGGTCGGGTCATAACCGGAAGAGGTTTTTTCTTCTTCAACTTGAGCGCTGCGCCCTCTTTGGTGTCTGCAGAGAAGTGAACGCTCTTCTCGCCGTGATCTGTGGAAGATGTGTCGCCCGGCGGATCTGGGGCTGCAGGCGGGGGATCTGGTGCAGCGGGCGATGATTCTACTACTGGTGAAGGAGAAGGGGTGGGATCGATTTGGGCAGTTGGAGGGGGAGATGACGCTGGAACAGGGGCTGGTGAAGGAGCTTCAGTCACAGGTGGGGGTGGAGGAGTATCGGTCACTGGCGGAGAAGGAGGACTCTCGACTACCGGCGCAGGAGCGCTAACATCAGACGGAGGTGATGCAACACTCTCAGGGGCTGGCTCTGGCTCCGGGACGAGAGCTGGTGGTTCTTCATTAGCAGGCTCTGTCGGTTGCGCCGGATCAGGAAGTGTCTCTTCCTTTTCGGGAGCTGGGGCTGGCGGTGCAGTTTCCTCCGCGGGTGCCGGCGCTGCTGGTGGTGGTGGTGGAGAAATAGTCTCTACTTCCGGCACAGGCACGGGAACTGGTGCAGGGTCAGGCTGGGCAGGCGGTGGGGGTTGTTCTATATACATTGGTCAGAATGCGATGTACGCACTGCATATATGAGAAATTAGGGTTTCAAACATACCTTCTACAATCTCATTCTCAGGCTCAACTTGCTCATCTTCTTCGTCTTCGTGTTCAGAGGGTGGCTCTTGATAGTCGAAGGGATTGTAAGGCACCGCCATTCTCTTATAATTACCAGGAGATGATTCCTCTTGAAATTGGTAGAAGTAGTTGGCGGTATTCCCGTAATCCGGATACGCAGCCGGAGCTGGGGGCTGTGAATACATGTGTGGATCTCTCCATTGTGAGACGGATACACTTCCGTAGGATCGCAAGGGTCTAGCCATGATATGAGGTTGCCCGAAGGGGCCGATACGTTGGAGTTGCTAAGGTTCACGGACTTCTTCGAAACTTGAAGATTGCTTTATGGATGTGGTAGAGCCGACGGTTTCTCCTGTCCATACTGAATGAGCACCTACGAATGGTCCGAGAGTGTACTAGACGTTAAGCGAAGAGTGCTATGTGGGTTGATGCCATTTGTTAGAGTAGTGTCAGTTTGTGGTGCAGGCAGTAAGTCAAGTCAGCGAGTCGAGGACGACGTAGTCAGCGTATGACAGAGAGAGATGTAAGTAGGCCAAGTACAGTACGAGGGTAGACGGAAAGGTGTCCGGGGAAGTCGAGCAAGCTAAATGACGACAGAAGAACAATTGAAGAGATTGAGTATCACACTTGGATGCCGAATCGCATTGGGCTGCTGTCTAAGGGAACCATGACTGGCATTCGATGGGTCTAGCCGAGACGGGCATCATTGGAGCCACGTCAAACGGAACAGACACCAGACGCCAGGACGGGCAGGGCCGTGATGCAGAAGAAAAGAAAAGGCACGCAACGTGTGTGTTTCTAAGTTAGCCATGGTGGTTCATCGAGTCCGACGGGCCGCATGATACGGCAAGTGACAGACAACGAAAACCCTGGTGCGATGCGTTGTACGGCAGCCACAGGTACAGTTTTGCGATATGTGCATGTGTGGTGATCGAGGATGGGTGTGGGGTCAAGGCTGCTGGCCAGGAGTACAGGGCCTCCATTGCTGCCAGCGATGCCCTTCGATGCTCACAGTCCTCAGTCAGAATACCAAGATCGAGGGCAAATGACATTGCGGGCATGCAGGAGGCCGAAGCGGACAAATGAGACTCACAATGGCGGGTGGAGGGGTGCGATGAGGATACACGAAGCAACAATTGATTGAAGAAATATGAAGTGAATGCTGCACAGAAGTGGGGAGGACTGACGTGGTGTCTGGCTTTGGCCAGAAATGGTCTAGCGCCGCCGTGTCCCGGAGGACTCCCGCGCTAATCTCGCCCCGGCCCGTAGAGGCAATCGAAACACACTTCGATATTGCTCTAAACAGCTTTGGGCTTTTTCTATATATATCATCAGGTGTGTCCATCTGCAGTATCTGATGTCTGACTCCCTTATATTTACTGCTAGTTATCTGAAATATCTGAAGATGATAAACTTGGTCTGCCATGAATTCGAGTGAGCGTTTCGTAGGTACTGGAGATCGTTAGCCTGCTATGGACCTACTAGTACACTTCAATTTTATGATGATCGAAAGAGTGGCACCGGAAGTGTTGTAACGATAAGACTCTAATCCAGTAGCCCTGAAGGCTTGGAAAATGGGATTGATGAAACTTGGGTCGGCTTATCTGAACCGGATGTTGACGGCAGCTCCACAGTCTTTTTATTAATTATGGTACGAATTATTTCGCAGTTAGTATATAACCATGTATATTTCCTGATCCTATTTGCAGTTCTATAAAGTCAATCCTCGAATCCTTGACTAATATCATCTTCAACATGCGTCTCATCGATCTCGCGCTCCCTGTCGCCCTCGCCTCCATTGCCCAAGCCAAGAAAAAGAGCATTTACTACTACCTGGACCATTCTTGTACCGACGGGTCTTTCGGTGCTTACGAATCTTGCGTCCACTGGGATGAGCGGTCGTGCTGCTATACCGAGCACAAAGTAGCCTCAGCATCCATCAGTCTTCATACAGAAGACCAGACTGCGTACTTCTTCTCTAGCTCGAATCCCTACTGCTCGAGGCTAGTTTCTGTAAGCTAGAGACACTCAGATGAAGCTTAGACGATGTACTAATAGTCCAACCAGACAGTCCAAGGGCCAGGCAATCACTGCGTCAAATCTGAAGGGCTCGATGTGATTAATGGTGTTGGCTGGGTCGATAACGCTGCCAAGGTTACACTAGGGGAGGGTGCCACAGAGGAGAGAAAGGCAAATCGGGTAGCAGAGTGCAGCACGTCTGTCAAGACCAGCGTCTTTGGACTTCGGATGGGAGATGGCGATCTAGAGATACAGGTCGAGAGTGTGGACTCGTACGAGCGGCTCTACAGGGACTTCCTAGGTCTCAGCATGACTCGTGTTGATATGCAAGCTTGGTTCATACGTAAGGGTGCTGTGTTTGTTGCGCAGGAACAAAACATGACTGTTTCTCTTGTTGATAAATAGAGTCGTCAAATGTTGATTGGAAACGGAACGGTACGATCGCAAGTTTGTTGGGTTTACTCGTCGTAAAACATGAGCCCCTAACCGTCAGTCAGACCGTCGCTTGTCTCTACTATGGTCCATATGCGACCAGCGCCCCAAAGAAGAATTGTGGATGTGAAGCTTTTCTGCGCCTCTGATCTTCGTCGTGACTGCCGTCCACTTCCCTAATTCAGCCTAGGTGTACATGGATTGCTGGATAGGATATCATCGAAGGCGAGACGTCATCCGCGAAAGGATCTCCATGGTTCAGCGTTGAACGCAAAGATCACTCCTGATGACCCACTTTTCGCCCTGTATAACTTCTCGTCCTTCGTGAAGCATGCATTCGGCCCCGTGGCGATGGAGTAATGCCATGCCAGCCTCTAGTCCGACAACAACGGGCCCCACTGTTTGATTCTTGGCAGCTTTCGACTTTTTAGGCAGATCATCTTCAGGATAAAACACTGTCTCCCCTCCAATGCATCCTGTTGCAGGTGATGTCAGGTAGAGTAGCAAGGTCCATGTAGTACGAGCGGGTACCGAAGGTGTCCCAGGCAGGACGACATTGTTCGAGTCGTCGTAGTGTTGATCAAAGAACTGCCCTTTGCTGTACCGGTAGATCCGGATGTTTGGGTTGAGACCAACCACGTAGCCGCCCCAGAGTTTCTCCAGCCCATCATCAGACAATGGTAGAGCGCCCTCCTGATTGACGCCCATAATGAGATTCCTCAAGGCTGTCTCGCACCATAGCCGCTCAGCAAATGCGGCGTCATCGACCTGGAAGCGGTCGTTCACGCGCACTGCCTCTCCCTTCTTTGGTTTTCCAGGCGTAGTGACCATTGGTAGTGAGCTCAAGAAATTTACGTATTCTTTGCAAAGCTTCGAGCTAAAGAGATTCGACACAGTCAAGATCTGGTTTGGAACTAGTTCGTGAAGTCGGAGATCCACTTCCGGTAGCAATGGTTTGAAGGGCGGCCATGAAGGGAGCTTCACGTCAGCTGTTGTAGCCCTCGCGGATGTCACTGAGGACTTTTCATTCTTTTTGCTTTTGGGAGCCATTGTTGACGGCAATACCAGTATTCAGGCGAAACAGTCCTTGAGTCTAAGACTGTTGCCTGAGCGACTCCGTCAGTCATAAAGCCTCGATATCCTTTAGTCGCTCATATCGGAAGCAGTAGGCATGAAGTGAACCACGGTTTTCAACACAGACTGGAGGGATTCTGTCATATAGTTTGCGCGTGGACTCAGGTCAGAGATTTACTCACCTTTACATACACACTCGTCTCCAATATGAGCCAACTGTACATGCCCTTTTCCTTGCGACAAAAACCGACAAACTTGCTCGACGGCACTTCACACTTCACCGACAGTCCCACTGGGGTAATCAAAAGCGCTAGGAGACGTTGGCTAGCGTCCGTGCACACTGCCAAGCTTTTCGAGCCAGCATGCCGGGTAACGTTTGGACTGAGGCAGAAGTGGAGGAAACGGCGGAGACCTCAATTTCAACTTCAACCTCGACTTCTATCTTAAACCCTCTCTATCGTTGTCGCAAAGCCGATCTACACACTCTCCTCCGGGCTTCTGCTTTGTCCACGCCAGCTCTCAGCTCCAGTACCAGCTCACCCGCCGACGAATTCTCCTTCTTCCCCTCTCCTGTGCCTGTTACAGACACTCCCGAAGCGGTCTCTTATGCTCGCGACAAATACGTCCCATTCGATTACTTTACCTTTCCCGACGACGCTTGGGATGCTTTCTCGACCGGGCCGATGGTTGAACAGGATGGAAACAAGTCGCATAGCCCGCAACGTGCGGAGCTGCTGAACGGACAAGATGCCCAACCCGACGCCGCCGTCGTGCAGGTTGCGCAAGAGGAAGAGGCGGTGGACGGAGTATCTCAGGATGCGCCTGCGCTGGCACAGGGAGAAGTTTCAATCGCAGCTTCCAATGAGCTCGCGCAAACATCTTCCGAGACTCGAACTATCTTTCCAGCGTTGGATTTCCCTCTCTTCGACGCCCAGGGCCTTCCAACTTCTGTTCCCTTTCCCGCACCCACGCTGCCTGCTACCTCTAGAGAAAACGTCCCCTCTACCTCCGCGAATGACCTGAATCACCACGGTCCGTCCGCAAACCCCTTCAGCAACTTTCCAGATATATCCACTACGGGTCAACTGACTCCTTTGCCGGCGAACTATGAAGCCATGCTGCAAGCAATTCCCGACAATCTCGCGCCTTGGGACATCCTAAGCCATACCGTAGATCCTGTCGCATTAGGCACAATGCAGAACAAGGTGCGCAGTGCCTTCGCCAAGCTCGTCTTCAACGATGGAGACTTCTACATGACAACCTATTCTATTGAGCTGGGTCGCGCTCATGATGATTCTTCGGAGCCCAAACGGAGGAAGAGACGGGCAGAACGACGGGATGGACAGTCATGTTCGCGCAAGCGGCGCAAACTTCGAAGCTGCAAATCTCTCAGCGAGAATGGTGGCATATTACACGACGAGGATGCATGGGGCTCGAGGGATAGCCACCCAAATGGCTCTCCTACCGCAAACCCAAAAGATCTTGTACACCCCTCCCGATACGAGTACCACAACATGTCACATAACGCCTCATTTGAGGATGGTGTGGCCCAAGTCGACACATCTCACGTCCCTAACCCAGATAGATGTGTCAAAGTTCCAATTCACCCACCAAAACACGCGCCCTTTGGGGGGCTCCACGCCGTCTCCCGGAAACATGCTGTGATCAAATACAACTTCGATAGCGGCAACTTTGATATTCACGTCCTCGGTAGAAACGGGGTCTTTGTTGCGAGACCAGGCGAAGAGACTGTTCACTTGACGCCACCCGAGATCAAACCATTACAGCACCAAGATGGTGTGCGCATTGGAGCAGTCGAATTCCGTTTCTTCTTACCCAGTCATGATGATGATGACCAATTAAGCGAGTCCGACTTGGAGGAAGAGATGAACTATACATTTGAGAATAGTCGAGGTGAGAGTATCGCACCTACCGGCGATGGCATGGATTCAGAGGAAGAAGATGCTGCCCAGACCAACTCGCTTTCGTATGATTATGATGAGTCCCTACTACTGGACTCAGATCTCCAGAGTGACGAAGAAGAATTTGAACCTATCAGACCAGAAAAAAAGAAGCGAAAGCACCAGCCACCGCCGCCTCCAGCACCGAAGCTGAAGCTCAATCTGAAGAAGAAGGCCCCCAAGGAAGAATACGTGCAAAAGACCAAGTTGAGTAAGGTGAAAAAGAAGACGAAGCGTGGCATTGCGGAAAAGAAAAAGAAAAATAAGAACAAAAAGACCGTGGTGCCAGATGAAGAGATGGATGCGGCAAAGATCGTAGCATCTCCTTCGCCGAAAGAGGTGCCTAAGACTGAGGCGATTCAGAAAGAATCGGATAAAGAAAACAAAGACGTCAAGCCCTCAGTCGAGTTGAAAGAAGAATGTCCTATCATCAGTAGGCCATTCTCTCAAGACACAGCTAAAGATCCGACGTCATTCAAGGCCGTCGTACTACAAGGAGCGTCCGCAGATACCGCTGGTACAACCATGTACGAAGACCCCGCAGAACTTGAAAAGCTTGGTCTACCGCCAGGTACAGTCTTCAGACGCAAATCCGGCCCTGGTAGACCCCCGAAAGACGGCGTGATGTCTAAGCGTGAGAAAGCTTTGTGGGCGAAGTTGGCTAAGGAGAGGGAGAAGGCAGTCAAAGAAGGCCGCAACCCGGAGGATATCACTATCGAAAGCATCCAAAATGCACCAAACAAAGCAGCTCCACGCCCTGCACAACTCTCAACCGATCATGTTGGTGGCTCCGCGAATGAGGTTAATGGTGAAGGTTCATCCTCCATGGCACCGGTACGACGACTTTCTAGAGCAGAAAAGATCGAGGAGCCAGCATCGCCACCAGCACGCAAAGAAGACTTCACTCCTGAACAGCTACAGAAGCCTGCTGCCAACTATGTACAGATCATCTGGGAAGTACTCCATGAAGCTGAGGGCCATCAATTGCCTTTGCAGTCCATCTACCGATCTATAAAACGGAAGTACCCTTACTATGAATTCGTAGCAGGCTCGAAGGGCTGGGAATCATCAGTGCGACACAATCTGTTGTCTGGCGATGCGTTTGTGAAAGTTAAAGAAGGGACCAGTAAATCTGGTGTCGTCTGGAGACTCGACTTGAGTAAGCCTATCCAAAAGGTCGCACGTAGAAGAGCTGCGACACCTCCACAACAACAGCCGCAGCACGCAAATCATCCTCCATCGTATTATCCACAACATATGGCACAATACCAGATGCAACCTGGACAGCGTCCTCCTGTTTCCGCATATCCTCCACAATCCCAACCACCTCAACAGCCTATACCTGCAGCTCGCCTCCCGTCAAGTTTGCGGGGCCCAGGTACGCTACAGCCTTCATCAAGCAACCCAACAGGCTCTTACGTCTCTCCCTGGACCGCTGGGGGCCCAGCTTCTACACATACGTCTCCGTATGGTCCTGCTCCCGCCAATCGCCCGTCATACACATCTCCATATAATCTGAACCCGGCACAGCAAAATCATACCCAAGTCCCTCCAAACGCGAGACCGCCTCCCCCGCAAGGATACAATCCACCGTCCATGACACAACGTCACAACGCTGTTTCTAATGAAGCTCCTCGAAGCTACACTCCTCCTGGACCAGCCCCTGCTCCTGCTCAGCTGGGGAACATTCGGATACCGCAGTCGCTCATGCAGAACGGTACAGCGGCAGTAGCAAACATGGGTACCAACACGCCGGCTCAAAATCCCCCAACGATGGCTCAAGCACACGCTTCTGCGTCTACGCAGGGCTCACAGCAGCCTGGAACTGCACAGGATCCTAACGTACCTTGTCCTTACTCTGTCCCTCCACCACAGCCTCAGCAACCGCCACAACATCAGCAACCTCCCAATCCTCAACAACCTCAAGTGCAACCGCAAAGACCGCCACAGCCCACACATCAATCGCCCTACGCACAATCACCCTATACAAGCATACCACCAGCACACACCGCCACAAATGCCCAAAATATAGCAGCTCCAACGTCGCTGTCTGCCGCGACCACCACCCAAAATGTGCCAACAGACAGTCCCAAGCGCCCCGACGTCGAGCCATTGACTCCCCAGGACGGGCTCTCAAGACCAGGCACTGCACACGGCGATCGCGAGTCGATACCAACAAACGGCACGGGCATCAACCCGAGCGGCCTGAGACGCCAGCTTGAGGCCGCAGTGCAGGAGACGAAAGTCGAAGAAGCCATTACGCAGCTTGCAACTGCGGCAACAGCCGTTCTGCCAGGTCCTAAATCTGATACGTCGTCCTCACTCCCAGGCCCTGAACCCGATACGTTGTCCTCGCTCCCGGGCAAGGAATCAGAGACACGACCTGCTGTGAATGCACCAAGTAGTAATACTCCTGAAATTGTGCAGCAGGATGTTTCCGTTGAACAGAAATAGAGGGTTATGTGCTGCTTTTGTGATCGTGTGCATTGGAGTTTATACGGTGGACCTTTTTTTTGGGAGGTGCGGAGGCGTTGGTAATGTTTGGCTGGTAATAATCATCACCTATCACAGTATGAAGTGGAGATGAGAATGTGGATGACGACGATGACGCCTACGACGACTATGATGAACGGGATGAAGCATGCGTTTGTGCGCATGCGCATGAATATAAGGTTCCACGGCGGTAGATTTGAGGGCTTTTGGTTTCAGATACACACCTGCAACGCGTCGTTGTTTGTCCTTGTGCTTGTGCAGCGCAGTGTCTTTTTCCCCAAAGCGTGTGGTTTATCAGACTAGACTTTGAAAAAGTTTATATATCGTATCATGTCATATCATAGCATATCATAGATATATGTAGCTCACTTTGGGTATATGCATTATACTTTATGCATGTATGCATGTGCATTAATTTTGGCTGCTGTGAATCATGCATTGCGGACTGTGAGTGGCAAGAGGTGGGCGTGCGTCTGTATTCCTGGCGAGGTTCTGGTTGTGGTAGATGGTTCATATGATGGTGTATTTCTAAGTTGTATGCTACCCGTAAGATAGGACTTGTGAAAGATGTACAGCAAGAGAAGTCCCAACGCGGCCCAAGTAAAGGGAAAGGTCATGGCATGGTAGGGAGGTTGTATAGCCTGCGAGTCGATATTGGGTAACAGAAAAAAAAAGATAAAACTCCTCATACATGTGATATCGATAATTTGATACGTAGGCCGAAGAGTGCTGTTATCCGTCGAACATGCGCTGTCTCATCTGCGCCTATCTCAGCCTGCGTCTTCTCGTCATACTTCCAGGAGGCGCAACGCAACACATTATCCCCCGTCTCTCCCTACATGGCCATCTCCGCTTGCAGCTTCCGCAGCTCCTCTTCCTCGTCATCCTCCTCTTGTTCGACGGGTTTGACGTGATGCGGAGCGCTCGGCAGCGCAGAAACCTTGTCGCCGACGGGTACACTGCCGGTTTTGAGCAGGTTCTCGTCCAGTTGCTCCTGCTGCAGTTGTTCGAGCTCGTCTTCGAGTTCGTCGTCGTCGGCAATTTGTGTGCCCATCGACTGTGTGATGGCCTCGGAGATATCCTCGCCGATTGCATGTTGTTCGCGGAGTTCTTCCCTGTTGGGTTGTTAGTAGGGGCAATTTAGAGTGAGGAAGAAGACACGGAGAGCGGCGTACATTGTCTGGTCGACTTTGTCTTGTGTTAGGCCGTTGTGGATCTGCTTCATGGCTGCGTTGGCTTTCTTCATTGCGTCGAATGTTTCCTTGTTGATGTTTGCGTTTTCGATGCTGTATATTTGTCGCTCGAGGGTCATGATTTGCGCGGACGTTTGTTCCAGGCGTGGCTCGAGGTCTTTCTTCTTTCGAAGGGCTTCTTTCGCGGCTATAGGGTGCTATTAGCTTGCGGTCAACTTGAACATGGTGTTCATTGTGGCGATTACAACAGGCCGTGATTTAATATTCCAGACTCATCGCCCGTGCTTTGGACCGATAGAGGTAGAACTAACCTTTCTTATTCGTGGTAACGTATTTTCGTGCCGTGGCATCATATTCTGACATTTGATTCTGCAGGTGCGTTTCTCTCTTGGACAGCATCTCCAAGTGCTTTCGCAGGTCTATTATCGCTTCCTTGGGCGCATTTTTCGCCTTCCCTCCTCCTCCGAACAGGCTGAAACCCCAGCCTGACATGCTGAAAGAGATTATGTGGCTAGATTATAGAGATGATTCGTTTGGTCCCTACGACCACAGCTGAAGATCGAGACAAATCGTGGTGAGGCGCGGTGTTGAGTCGAGGAGCAAAGCGAGTGGGGTGCTGCTGGGGGTCTTGTGATAAGGCGGGTGAGGTTCGGAAATGCTGATGGCACCGAAAAAGGATCCCAAGAGGCGAATATAGGTGTTGGGTGTGGAGGAGTACGTAGACTTGAGTGTTGGAGTGTTTATGAAAGTTGGTGCCTGTTGATGAGGTGCATAGGAGTAGTAGGTAATGTGAAGGCGGGCAATCACAGTGACTTTCGCGACCAAAGCCAGATGACGCTGAGGGGCGGCGCCGGCCACTCTAGACAAAATGCCCTCCCCCTAGGTGGCACTAAGGAGCAAGATATATATACCACCACAACTACCAATATCACCGCATGAGCGGGATAATATGACCAACCTCAATTTGTGAACTCTGATCGAGAGAACAGCCGTGACAACCCGAAAGTTGTGAGCATCAAAGGAAAGCTTCATCACTGGCAGCCCCAGCATATACAGCTCATGACAGTTGCTCGCTCCGTAAACAGCCATCACGTAAGCGCCACCACACTGAGGTGTCTCTGATACGCATCATGCGCAAAGAACATATCCTGTTCTAGAACACATCATGAGCCATGAATACCACAGGTACTGGCTCAAGACTGATACTCTTACCCGATCTGGACCTATGTAGAGTCGGTGATAAGGTGCGGCTCCTTGGCTGGTAGGTTTGTACTACGTGCCTGGAATGCTACGAGCTCACATTGTCTGCATAGTGTCGAACATTATGATACCAAGACAGCATCTCTTGTGCTGGGCTACTCACACCAGCTACCTCATAGACGAAGACAGATCAGATATCTCGCTAACGTAGAGATCTCTCATGTCCTCGAGGATGTACGCTCCTTTGGCTTGCAAATCGGCACTTGGGTCAATGTAATCGGGTTCGTCAAAGACACGTCCGGAGAGAAAGAAATCCCAGGAATGGACATGTCGTCTTCCGGTTTGAGTGCACTTCAGAAGGGCGTACAAGCCACCATGGCGTGGGAGGCGCGAGAGGTCCGCTTAGACGACTACGAGCGTGCTGTCCGGATGAGGACTCATGCAACCTGAGCAGCAAACATATCATTCTAGTGATCAGTATCAAGCTCCACAGTGAGACTTTGAATCGACCCCAAACACACTAGATGGCTGGCGTACGCAGTCATCTTATTTGTCTCGCGCAAGGCCTTACCTCATCGTGGCGACCACCTTGGCTATGGTAAGAAATACTCCATTTCCAGGATACCAGCCTTAGATCAGCAGGAAGTGATTTGGCGTGTTTCAAAATGTCATGGAGAGATGCAAACGAGAGGGGTAGGACACAGTATATGAGTTCCATCATTTGTCCGTAGCTGTACGGCCTACCGCGGTGAGCGGGGAACGACTAGCATTTGCTTTCCTTCAGCGGGATGACTGGCCGCACCATGCCTACACATATCTATCATGAGCGAGGATTCTCGTCTCTCCGTTGCTGCGTTGGTATAGTCAAAGTCTGTCAAGACTGACACGGACAAACAAGGTCTGTGTATCCCATGGTCGTCTATGTCATACAGCGGCATATTTCCATGGGCATCAGAAGTAGATCGTGGATGTGCCGGATGTCTGCCGCGTGTAGAGGAAGGGGATCCTTGGCTTTCACGCGTGCGGCGTGAAGAAAGGCACGCCCAAAGGGGTAGTCAAATTGCAGAGTGGAGAATGATGACCGGGGCCCCGTGTCGGTCGATCAGTCCTTGGGATCTGCAAAACGTCTTATCTTCTCGAGTAACTATCTTCGTTTGTAACAAAATCCAAAGCGGGATTTCTCTATCGATTGCAAAGAGTGGAGCTAAGATGCAGAACAGTCAGTAGCATTACCACGTATCGAGGATCGCGAAAGTGCTTGAAGCGTCGTTCAAGTAACTACATCGCGTTTGCTTGATAAAGTATCGGGCTCATCCGTATTGTGGTCGCTATTCTACAAACGACTCTAGCGTGACATCGACCTGCATGAACCATCCATGAAGCCTCCGGACAGTGCCACGGATCCATACACTACAACACTACCATGGATGGTCATACGACCCTCATCTCTCGCCAACATGAAACACTCATCCATTCCGTATAAGAGGGACAAGCTCGGGCTGACTGATGAATTGATCTTATCTTCACTATAATCTTTCTCTCTGCCCGTTCGACCATGAAAATCACAACAATGTTTTCACATCCGCTTTCCCAGCTCAGTCTAGATGAGACGAACCTCGCGCGCGATGTCATTGTCGCGTGCCACCCAGATGCAGTCCTCGACTTTCGGATGATATTCTTGTTAGAGCCCCCAAAAGCAGAGGTCGTCGAGTATCTCAATCTTGAGCACACCCAGAAGCTAACCCACGATACCCGGCGACCTCAGCGTTTGGCGCAAGCCAGATATGATGTCATTGGAGAGAACAAGCTCAAAGCGCCTGAGTATCATGAATCGGTTATCGATCTGATATCTGGGCGGAGAGTAGCTCACGAGGTCGTTGGCTCAGAGCATCATGCCAGTCTCACTCTGTAAATCAAGATCGAGCCTAATAAATACATCGAGTGACATCTGACAGCCCAAACAGCTCGGAATTTGAAACCTTGGTCAATGTTTGTAAGAAGTCCGACTGGTTCCAGGAGAAACTGGCACAGTTCAAACTGCCGGAAGGATTCGAAGTTGTCATCGAACCGTGGCCCTATGGAGGTGGAGAGGCTCAAGATAAGCAAACGCGTTTTTTTCAAGGTCTCATATTCGCCCGAGACACACGAAGTGGAAATCCTGACACGAATTTCTACGCCTTCCCTCTTCCACTAATCCCTATCATGGATGCGCACAAGAGGGAGGTCGTGCGGATTGAAGAGCTTGCAACGGGCGGCAAGGGTGAGCAGCTTACCGGCAAGACTCATGCTGCAAATGCAGTGGACCATTGTCGCGCCAGTGAATATGTTCCTGAGTTGCTCCCGAATGGAGTAAGGAAGGGTTTAAAGCCTCTAACTGTGCTTCAGCCTGAAGGTCCAAGTTTCACAGTTACAGACGGAAATCTCGTTCAGTGGCAGAAGTGGAGCATGCGAGTAACTTTCAATCCCCGCGAGGGAGCAGTCATCCATGACGTTCGATTTGATGATCGCAGCATCTTGTACCGGTTGAGCATGAGTGACATGGTCAGTCCCGATATTTACTGGAAGATACTTCCACGGCATTACCCCTTACCTGGCAGCCTGGAGACGCTAATATATCCTTTAGACGGTCCCATACGCGGATCCCCGACCTCCTTTTCACCGCAAGCAAGCATTTGATTTCGGAGACGGCGCTCTTGGCGATACCATGAACAATCTTACACTTGGGTGCGATTGCCTAGGCCTGATCAAAGTAAGTGGTACGAGAAATCTAAGCCCACAAAACCCCCCTGACACACGAAGCAGTACTTCGACGGTGTCCTTATCGACTCCAGCGGCACTGCTACACCTACCAAAAACGTCATCTGCCTCCACGAGCAAGACTCTGGCATCAATTGGAAACACACAAACTGGCGCACAGGCCGGGCCGTGCTGTCCCGCCGCCGCGAGCTCGTCATACAGTTTATCATAACGCTCGCAAATTACGAGTATATCTTCGCCTTCAGATTCGACCAAAGCGCCGCCATCACTCTCGAATCGCGTGCCACAGGCATCGTATCGGTCGTCAACATCGACCCAGATAAAACAAGCCCCTACGGTACCGTCGTTTCGCCTGGCGTCCTCGCACAAAACCACCAACATATCTTCTGCGCCCGCATTGACCCAGCCATCGACGGCCACTCCAACACCCTTATCCAAGAAGATACACTTCCCCTTCCCATTGACGCCCGCAAAAATCCGCACGGTAACGCCTACGAAATCCGCAAAACACCCATCCCAACGAGTACACCCCTTGACGCCTGTCCCTCCACAAACCGTGTTTTCAAAATCATAAATCCGCACAAAACTAACCCGATCAGCCGCAACCCAGTCGCATATAAATTCGCTCCGCTGCCAACACAACTCCTCCTTGCACACCCAAATAGCATCCAGGCCCACCGCGCCGCCTTCGCACAGAGACATCTCTGGCTTACCAAGTTCAAAGACGACGAGTTGTACGCCGCTGGTCGCTATACGTTGCAGAGCAGGCGCGAGATTGGCGGCGTAAGCGATGCAGCGGCGCGTAATGATGATGTGCTTGACGCGGACCTTGTACTGTGGTGTGTGTTCGGATTGACGCATAATCCGCGTGTTGAGGACTGGCCTGTAATGTGAGTTTCTCCAATATTTCGTTTCTGTATGTTTTTGTCGGTTTGTGTTTTTATGATGATGATGATGATGATGATGGGTGTGTGTGTGCTTGAGGCTGGGAATGTGCGTGCTAACTTGTGTGTGTCCATGGACAGGCCCGTGGAAGTCATGCAGCTGAAACTCGTGCCAGCGGATTTCTTCGTCGCAAATCCTGCCATCGATGTCCCTGTTGTGCGGGATGTGCATTCAGTCACGATGGAGGGGTGTTGTGCGGGGGTTGAAATGATGAAGAATGGAGATTAGCCTGGGTATGCTTGAACGAGTGGTTTCGATAAAATTGCGAGAATGGCATCTTGAGCACCATCCACGCTTCATATGTCGTGAGATCTGTAGGACTCTACCGATGATCTCCCACACGACCGTGAGTGTGAGTGTTCTATTTCCCTTCAATGTTAATTGGGCAAGTAACTCACCAACCAAAACGATCCTGGCATATATTTTCATGCAAGCTTTTCAGCTGGTCTTGCTAGAGAAGAAAGTTTCAAATTTCAGTCCGGAAAAGCACGGGTGAAAGGGGTCAAGTAACCTCTCGGTGCATAATTTCGAAGTAGACCGTAAGTAGAGGAATTACAGAAAGACTACATCATATCATGCCACATACTGGCCGCCCGACCTATCCTGACTCCATAACATATTGAGATCAAAATCATCTTCATCATCCTCTATCTCGCTAGCACCTCAAGCAGCTATCCTCTCACCAGCCAAAATCTTGATCTGCTCCTCAGCCGGCAACGACCACCACGCCGGCGCATCTCCCAGTCGCGTACTCGTCAACCCGGCATCCTTCCCATCCCCGGCCTTCCTCCACCCCCTCGCAACCTGCCTCTGATAGCTCACAACCCTCAACCGATAACTCTCCGCAGGCGTCAACCACAAATACAACTCCGCCAACGACCCATGAATCGCCAAAGCCAGCCACGCCGCCATCAGAAACAACGGCCGCAGCGCCGCCGCACTACTCTCCGGCCCCGTCCCCAGACTCGACACCAACACCTGCACCGCACTCGTCTTCGCCCCAGCGCCACACTCGCTATAAATCAGCCCGGCCGGGTTCTGCGCGTCCGGAATCCCCGCGTTGATCGTGTACATGCTGAAGATCTCGTCGCAGCGCAGCGCCGTCACGAGCTCGACCCCGTACACCCGCACCACATGCATGCCCGCCAGCAGCAGCAGCCGCAGACTGACAATACACGCCGCCCAGCTCCACACACGGATCATCCAGGCGCGATGCGCGTCGATCTGCAGGCGCTTGATGTTGGTAACGGCCAGGATGAGGCCGAGCGTGGTGGCGGCGCCTAGGAGGCCGAACCACACGCGCATTGCGGGCGCGCCGCCGATGCTGGTGTCCATGATCATGAATGCCCCTGCGTTGCCGAGAAGGAGGAGGGTTGTGGCGGCGTAGCCGCTGATGCGGTGTAGCCAGAGGGCTTTGTGGCGGATGATGGGTGTGAACTGGAGGGCGGCGAGGAGGCCGCCGAAGAGCACGCCGATGAGGTGGATGGTGATGCCGATGCGGCGGTGGCCGTGGGTGTAGTGGTAGGCTTCGCCGGGGATGGCTTTCTGGGGGTTGTTAGTGTGTGTGTTTGTGATAATTGTGTATTTATGGCGGTGTGAGAGAATGACGAAAAGCAGATGGCGGATAGAAAGAAAGGAGAAAGGGAAGAGGAAAGAGGAAAGAAAAAAGGGGAGTATACATACCGCAAGGAACACGCCTCCAACATTGAGATACTCCAGTCGAGCCAGCACGAAGCCGACCAGCGCACCAACTGTTATGGTGTAGAGCACAAAGTTATACGTCTTCGTGAACCCAAAAGCACCGACGACCTTCTTGATCCCACGCTTGACCGCTGAGTCTCGCGGCAGCTTATCGTGCCCCGAATGAATGCTCTCGAAACCTCTTTCAGCCATCAGGTCAGAAAGTCCAAACATACACAGAGAAAAAGTCTTCGCAATTGTAAACACGCAAGTAGATCCAGATGCCAGAAGTTGTTATCTAGTCCCTAACCTCTCCATCCCCTCTCTTATATACTCATCCAACCCCTTGCGCCCACTCGCGAACAACAGACACACTCATCATCCAATCCGCGCAGCAGCGCAGAATCATTCCCCATTCATGCACGCCTCAAAATCCTACCTCGTGTGGATGATGCCAGCACGGTGGAACAGCAGCACCGCATCGGCCGTAGGCCACAACTTTAAAGCGGTGAACTTGGCGCAAACATATGTTCGCGCTAGGCTTCATTGGGAAGCATTGCGCGCCGCCAGGCTGCGATTGACGGGGGCCGGAATGGATGGTGGCTGCGCCTGCTGCGACATCGTAGGAGGCTTGGCTGAAGGATTTGTGGTGTTTTACTTGGCTGCTTGTTGGCGTGAGTGCGTACGTACTACGGATGAATCAGATGCGGATCGATTATTGCACCGATTCTACTGAGAATAGATTAATAGTTGAAGTTATCTCCGTTGACCACTTTCACAGAGTACAATAGTGCCAAAAACAGAGAGACTTGCGGCGTCCGTGGATTCCGGAGCCCGAGACCGAATCCGAATCCGAATCAGGTTTCGATTGGTCAGACGCGTGGCTTAGAAATCTATGGTCTAAGGTCTAGATAATTGTATGAGCTATAGCTCATACACAATTTTCTGCGCTGAAATTTTCTTA
This sequence comes from Pseudovirgaria hyperparasitica, assembly GCF_010093815.1. Taxonomy (NCBI): domain Eukaryota; kingdom Fungi; phylum Ascomycota; class Dothideomycetes; order Acrospermales; family Acrospermaceae; genus Pseudovirgaria; species Pseudovirgaria hyperparasitica. The sequence continues at coordinate 271,500 of NW_022985549.1, forward strand.
TTGCGGTGCAAGTCAAAACCCTTTGGAACATCGTCCAGCCCTTTCAGCGGTAGCACTGCGTTCGGCTTCAGCTTGCTAGATGTAAGAAGGAGCGGGATGCGATCGAATAGTTCCGCCCCAAGCTCATGGTCCTCCTTAGAGGGCTGAATACGCAAGTTAGTTGGGACCAATGATCCGTTCAACATCAATGAGACTCACCGGCCAGATAAAGGTTTTATATTTGTGCTCCTTCAAGAACACCGTCCACACCAGTACATCCGTTACCTTCACGCCCTTTGGCACCTTTTCCGTCAAGGCCTTCCCCGGCCTAACGGTGCATAATGTACCCGTTCCATCGATCGCCAGCCCAGACTGCTCGCTCGAGTCCGCAGTGCCTATTGTGTCAAACACGTAGTCTGTCTGTCCAAACGCCTTGATCTTCTCCACAGCATCAGCATCGTTGTAGTCAACAACCTCATCCGCACCAAGCGATTTAACGAGATCGAAGTTTCGCGGACTACACGTCGTGAGAACAGTCAACCCCTCGAGCTTAGCGAGTTGAATAGCATATTGTCCAACACTGCTACTTCCACCCCACACCAGCACCCGCACCGCCTCGCCTTTCCGCCCCGGTACCTTCCCCTGCATCTCGCCCTCCAACACTCTCGGAATGCCAAGACTCTGTGAACTGAACAAAGCGAGCCATGCCGTGGCTGCAGCAAGTGGTATCGTTGCTGCCTCGGCCTTTCCAACACCGGCGGGGATCTTGAAGCAGATTCGTTCGTCGGCGATGGTGTAGTGCGAGTAGGCACCGAGGCCGGGGATTTCACCGCCCCAGATGAGTGCGCTGATGGTGTCGCCCTCGGAGACGCGAGTTACGGCGCTGCCGGTGGAGATGACATCGCCGACAAAGTCGCAGCCGTAGACGGCGCCAGGGCCGAGGGCTCCGTTGTCGTACGATTGGACTGGAGGTTGTTAGAATGACTGGTGATGTTGTCTGAGAGACATGGATTTGGTGGATGTGAAGATATGGAATGAATTTGAGGAGTATTATAATAGACGAGTCTTCAATACAGGACGATAGTCAGTGTGAATACATACCGTCAGTAGGATTTTGAGCGACGTGACTGATCTTTACTAATACTTGGTGATGGCCTAACGAGGGAAGGTCAAGTTCCTCTTGCTTAAGAGACACAGGATCTGTATAGGCAACGAGTGCCAGGTTCTTCGTTGTAGACATATTGTAAAATGGGCTAGATGTGTATTATCGAAGGTTTAGTTTGGAAGTAACTTGAAAAAGAGATACTTCTGATGGCTGACTTGCGGCTCCACCAAATATCCAAGTATGAGGTCATCAGTGCGGGTATAGATCCGATCCGTTGCCGAGATCGGACTAACGGCGATCATTTCTTAGGCAGAATGCGGACTTCTATCTCAATGACATCCGTGTTGATTGACAAGGTGAAATCGTGAATTGATCAGGAATCACAGCGGGCAGGTGAATTTTCGCTGCAGTCTCAGAAATCGACCAATCGAACACCCACGCCCCGTTCTCTCGCCAGGTCAATTAGAGCTTTGCCCAGTGCAAGATCCATGATTCCTAGGCCAACACTCTTATATACCACATTATCGTTCTCGAGCCAATCCTGTAACGACCTTACCGCCTCACCGGTCGTGGTCCTCTCCCTTTCTACCAACTGACCCATCTCCAGGATATGTTCAGGCTTTATGTCTGCTTTGACGATCTCACCAGCCTCTAAGTATGCCGCCTCTCCACTATCCACGAGAATCTCTCGACATTCGAGCTTTGTATACCATTGTAAGTAATCGGGAGGGATCTCTTGCATATCGAGCCTGTAAGATCCAATCGCTGAGATATAGCGCTTACTTTGGGAAGAAGCCGCGAGGACTTCAGTGCTGAAAAGGGGCTCCGTGCTAGGCGTAGTGCAGAAGATCACGTCGGCACATTGAATGTCCCCATGGTATGTATGCTCTCGAGACTTGTCGCCAGCCTCAACAATATGGAATACAATGTGATCTGCGGCGTTACCACATTCCTGCTTGACCCGATGGACCATTTGTGACCCACGTGCTTGAGAGCGATTGATGACTGTGATACACTCGATATTTTTGCCGCGCAGGATTATTGCGAGACGGAGGTGCCAGAAAGCTTGCTTGCCAGCACCGAAGATGACGATGTTTCCAACTCGCGTTCTTTGATCAAAGATGAGCATTGCCCCCAATGAAGTTCTGAAGGCGGTGAATTCCCCAGCATTGATGACGCCAATGCACTGTCCAATATTGTCGCAGATGGTCAATGTGCAGCGGAGAGTGCTATCCTCCCCCGGTGCAGGAACACCGACCATCTTGACTGATGAACCAATCTCAAGTGTCGAAGGCATGAACAAAGTAGTGCGACCTGAGGGACGAGTGATCGCTGAGCGATGTAGCTGATACTTGCTTTCTTCGGCAGTAGAGTAGGCATGGAAAGCAGAACGAAGCGCTTCGGCCATGAACTTGACGTCATCCTTGGTAAATGCACGGAAAAGTGCCTGGACAGCAGCATCAGAGAGGACTGTGAAATCTGTGGCCATTCTGATCGTGAGATGATAAGTCGTCGTATTGTTCCTCTCCTGCCACGAAGTACGAAGTGGGGAGGCCAGTTGCAGGTGATCTGACTCGAATGGAAGCAAGCTCGCATCAAACTCGGCGTCACATAAATGCCGCTCGGTGGGGAACATGAAGCGTATATTTCATACCGTTTGCAAAAATTATACAGCATGCGCCCTGGTACAAATAGGGGCCGAAGTTGGGGAATTCGAAATTCGCATAATTACTGATAGAGTTATGGCTCAGTCTTCGATCGGGAACTTGCTGCTCTTCGGGCTGCTAACAGGAACCCGGCGCCAATAAGCATTGAAAGGCCTCCCCATATCTGTAGGTATAAGAAGCCACCTGCATCTTCGTGTATGAGAGCTCCGGCAAGAGGAGGCCCAGTCAAGGTCGCGAAAGAGACTACTGTCAGGACCATGCCAGATCGCGTGCCCATCTTGCTGAGATCTGTGGTCAGACTCGGTAATCCTGCTAGGATCATGCCTTGAACTCCTCCATTGACCAAGCCAAAGAAGATGCTGAAAACATATAAACCTTTGATCGACTTGACTGCTATCCAGCAAAAATACATGATACCAGAGCTTATTACTATAGGCGTGAGAGTCTGGAATGGCCCAAGGTAGGCATCAGATACCAGGGCCGGGACAAGGCGACCGGGAAGACCCATTGCGTTGAGAATCAAGAGTATAACGAGTGCTGTCGAGTCTGGGGCTCCAAGGACAGAAGATGCATAGATATTGATCTGATATCGTGTTAGTCAAGGTCAACGCATGTCTTCAGTAGACTTGCATAGTCGTATCCGATGTAGACTGCCCATAAACATAGAAAGACACCAACGGTGAACAGAGAATATGGTGCTTCCTTCCAAGCCTCAAGCTCAACAAACTTTCCACTGCTCCGCCTTGGAATACGTGGTCTTCCCAAAGCAAATACAACTAGGCAGTTAAAGAGCACGACGAAGCCCATGACACGGACTGTCCAGCCAAACCCGATCCTGGGAAGCAGTTGTTGAGCAATTATGGGAAACACAACACCACCAGTGGCTGTTCCCGAAGTAGCAAAAGAGACAGCTAGTGCTCGCCTCTTCGCGAAATACGTCGCAACGCACGAGACGGTGGGAACATAGATGATGCCAGCCCCGATACCACCACATATGCCCTGAGCCATGAATAGTTGCCAGTACTGTGATGCCAGACTTGTCATGAATATGGCAACGACCTGAAGAATGCTTCCCACTAGTAATGTTAGACGATAGTAGCCAGCGTCAAATACACGACCAGAGAGCGTGCTGATGAGTAGCAAAAGAAAGATCTGAGTGCTTCCAGCCCACGATAGAGCGGATAGCGTTGTACCTGGAAAGGCGGATGCGTAGTAGTCGATGAAGAGTCCATAACTATTAAAGTAACCCCAGGTATTGAACAATACCAGGCTGCTCACAATGTCAGTCCCACCACACAGGATAAGAAAAAGTATGCTTACTGGGCTACAAGTACCTGGACCCAACCTTGACCACCATCTGGAGGAGGTCCGACGTCTTCCACAGGATCAGGAAACGGAAAGAAGCCCAGAAACTCCAGAACTCGGTTGTTGCGCCGCTTCATGGGATCGAATCTGCTTCACGAGAGTGTGGCCCATGTGAGAAAGAGAGATGAAGTACATCGGATGCAGAATTAGTCATTCATGACGGAGTTAAGTACATCAAACAAAGCGAGATGTCACAGGCGGTCAGTAAGAGCGATGGATTGGGGCGCGGATAAAGTTCTCCATCAATAGTAAATACTTGTTGTCGTTATCTGTGGGCTCTAGGCGGAGCGTGCAGAAGGGTGGGACTGATCTGACGCATTACAGTATGAGTAATACGTGCCCTATCCTGCTGGCGCCCCTGTAATCGGCAGTTCCCCATTTTCGCCTCGGCCCGGAAGTCCGAATCCGGGAAAGTGACTGAGAAACTCAGAGAGGCTCTCCACAAGTTTGCTTTGCTGCAGCATAAAATGGGTATCATGGCCGCATGTGGGTTTCGTCTTTCTAACGCCATAATCGTCTTATTCTTGCATACGACGTATCACGACGATTAAGCACTGTCGTCGAGTCGCGAGTCGCGAGTCATAGCCAAAGAGAAAGTGCAAAGTAGGCTAAAACAAAGGAACAACAAAGAAAGTCATATTCGTATATGCAGGTCAATGGATATCTCTGAGGAGCTGATCCATACCAACGTTAGTGTGGGGAATTGGAAACTTTCGTCTCGTACATTTTGATCCTTCATCCTACGCACTCCCACCTCCAGGCTCCTTCGGTCCCTCAGGCCCTCCATCAGCGCACTCTTTTGAAGAACAGATAACTATCACATGTGCCGAACTATGTCTTATGCACACTGTAAAAATGAAAGAGAAAGCTGAGCTGAGCCCATTTTGACCCATTGTTATCCTGTTAAATCAATGGACAATGCGTCATTCCAGAACTCCGTTAACAGCAGACAAAGACTCTGCAGATGATGCCAACCTTCTGATCCACAATGGCATCACATCACACAACCGAACCATGGAGGAGGTAATGTACGCTACAGCGGTCAGCTTACTTATTATATGCCTGTATCCACTCTACTGTGCGAAAGCGGACTAAGGAAGTTTAGGATCTTAGACCTTACTAGCATGTAGGCGACAGCACTCGCCATATGATCTATAAGCTTACATGGTTATATTGTCACATATGGAGTACTCTGGAGATCTCGCTTGGCGCGGCTATTGCCATATGCCGGCCCCTTCTTTTGAGTTTCTCTATCTGCATTCGTGTCTGCAGAAAGGTCCACTCATACGGAGTGTTAAGTATATAAGTCCCAGATCAAGGCAGTCCTGAAGATCAGATCTGACTGTATCCAAAGCTTTGTTTGTGGCTATTATGGCTCCAGCAAAGATAACCGATGTTGCGTCCTTCGGACGACCAGACGAGCAGGACTTTTTTGGACCGTACCAGAAAGGCTCAGAGCGCATTGCGTCTTTCTTCGACAGCATTGTCAAGCTTGGTGTCGAATTCCGAGAACAACCGACAGTCCGGAGAGACCCAAAGCCTACCCCAGCTACTGTCCAGTTTGGATCCTTGCCTAAGACGGGCATCAGTTATGACGAACTCCTGAAGGAGTTCAAGTCCATAGCTGATAATAGCGTCAACTGGGGTAGTCCAAACTGGACTGGTTTCCCAGATGCAGGAAATAGTGTTCCTTCACTTGGGGCCAGCCTCATGATTCCTCTCCTGAACCAGAATTTAGCGAACCAGGATGTCTGCTCACCAGAGGCTACTTTCAAGGAAATGGAGGTCGTACATTGGCTTCGCTCGAATCTGGGCTACGACACTCCGGAGAAATACACCAATGCACTAGAAGCTGGTGGTATTCTGACAATCGGCGGTAGTCTGAGCAATGCTATTGCTTTGATTGCTGCAAGAGAGTACACGTTCCCGGACTCTGGCCTCTATGGTCTGCCGGTGCTGCCAAAGTACGTTCGCGTCCTTGTACCGGATGTCATCGAGCACTACTCCATTCGATCAGCTCTGTCGTCCATTAGCTTAGGTGGAGCAAATGTTGTCCGCGTACCCGTCGACGACTCTTTCCGGATGAAGCTACCCGAGCTAGAACGATGCATCGACGAAGAACGAGCCGCTGGACGTCATGTTATGGCCTGCGTAGCCTATGCCGGAGACTCACGTACGAGTGCGTAGGCCATTCTTCAACTTTACCCCTTACTCAACTAATCTTACCGCATAGTGTGCATCGATAACCTGGACGCTATCGCTACTATTCTCAAACGTAAGAACGTCTGGTTTCACGTCGACGCCTGCCACGGCCAATCCCTCGCCTTCTCCTACACGCACAAGCACAAACTCAAAGGTATCGAGCGCGCTGACTCTGTCACCATCGACCCACACAAGGTGCTCTGGGTGACCTATGCATGCTCTTTCGTGTTATTCAAAGACCCCTCGACACTGGCCAAGGTCGGTGTAAGTACTGAGCTGATCCTGAAAACGCAGTGGAGTTTGGGCCAAATCACCCCTTTCATTGGCTCGAAAGGCTTCGATGCGTTGAAGCTCTGGGCTGCGATAAAGTACTTTGGCAACGATGGCTTGTCGCGTTTGATAGACCAACGTCTTGCCTTGACTGCCCAGATCCAAGACGAGGTCCGGGCAAGGAGGAATTTGATTCTCATCAATGAGACGGATATAAATGCGTGTATCATCATGTTCTTCCCGGAATCACTTCAGGCTGGTGGCCAGCGTATTAGCAAGGATGATATGGATGAATTGAGCGGTGTGAACAAGGCGCTGAAGATGAAGATACAGGACGAAGGGAAATATTATATCCATGGGTTCCCGCTACGCAGAGTGAGTCATGAGCTTGTGCCTGTTGACTGGCCGGTGTACATCCTGCGAACGATGAATGGTAATCCGTTGACGAGTATTGAGAGCGTCAAGGTGATCTTAGACGAGGTGGAGAGAGTGGGCGGACAGCTTTGGAGCGCTGCACAGAACGGTAAGAAGAGCGGAAAGGCAAAACTGTAGATATGCGCGACATTATAATCTTACTAGACTCTCACGAATGAAATCCTACACCTTCTCATCGTCTCCAATGCCAGGACTCTCCTCGAATTTCTCATAAACAGGCAGCTGCCACCCTCTCTTGCCAGCCGCCGGTAACACATATCCCATCAGTCTCTGCACTGGCTTACTACTCGCAAGCCCCATGACTGTATTGAATATCTTGACAGCCCAATCGCTCTGTGGCACAGCCAGCTGCGGCGCCCCTGGAATCAGCCACTGCACCTCGTCCACAAACGGCCTCAGCACCCTCTCATAGCTCGCCAACGCCTCCTTGATATCCTCTGGATTCTTCGAGATCTCGCCCGCGAGCACATATGCGCCGGTAATTGCGGCAGCTGTGCCCATGCCCGAGATCGGCGACGGACAATATCCGGCATCACCAAGCAACGCGATGCGGCCCTTTGTGAAATGTTCAATTTTCGTCTGGGCGACGATCTGGAAGTAGAAATCGTCGCTCTTGCTCATTTCACCCAAGAATCGCTCCATCTGCCAGCCAGCGCCCGCAAACTCCTTTCTGAGTAATGCCTCCTGCGCGTCTCGCCCCTCGTGCACCGCTGTTTCAAAGGCCTTGAAGCGCTCTGCGGTTGGCTTGTCTGCGACGCCGAGGAAGATGCGCGCGTTGTTGTCGCGATCGGGGCGTTTGAATGCCAGCAGACCGCGACCGAAGGAGAGCCATTGTGACCATGAGTCGTCGGATGGGATGGACGGAATGGTGAAGTAGGCGAGGTATTCGCCGAGGTGGTGCAGGTAGTCTTTGTTGTTGGGCCCACGGCCAAAGACCGCGCGGCGCGTGCGTGAGAGCATGCCATCGGCCGCGACAACGAGGTCATAATCGCTGGGCGGGAGATGCGCGTTTGTGAACTCGACGTGAACTTTGCCATTGTCCGATTCCTCGATCGTTTTGACGGATTCGTCGTATACGTACTGTGCGTGGTCTTTGGAGATGTCCAGCAGGATCCGCGCCAGGTCGCCGCGCATGATTTCGTATTCGGATGTCGGACCTTGGTTTTTATCGTCGCCGGAGACGGGGAATGAGGCTTTCACGGCCCCTGAGACGTCGATGACTTGCATGCCGGATTCTGAGGTGTTAAGCGATTTAATGGTGGGTAGAATGCCCATCTTGCGGACGATGTCCACAGAGACGCCGCGGATGTCGACTGCTTGACCGGAGGTTCGAGGCGCTGGAAAGCGCTCTAGGATGGTGATTGTGCATGGGGTTGCGCGATGTAGCCAGTATGCGAAGGCGGGGCCAGCGATGCCGCCGCCGACGATGAGGACGTTGAGCTTAGGAGTTGTCATTGTGAACGATGAAATGTATTTGTGTGGTTCATCTCTGCTTTGAAGGTGGATGTTGTTGGCGATATATAGCCCGTGTTTGAAGGAGGACGCATCTGGTTATGACATCATGTGTGAATACGATGCTCTTTCAGTGTACCCGTGGGATGGCCACGACATCGCATTCTTAGTTTGACGGGAGATGTCTCATCGCGAACGGGTAGATGGCCACGATCGCAGGTCAAAAGAGTCCGCATCTCGTGCTGGACTGAGGGTTGTGGGCGATGGAAATGGGCTCGATCTGAGCATTACGCCGAGAAACGGGAGATCGAGGCCGTACGAAGCTTGTCGTTTGTCCATACCTAGAAAGGCGAAAGTGTTTAGTGTCAAACACGGTTTCAATTGGCCAGCATCGTTGTGATCCGCAGTTCGCCCTCACGTCCGGCGAAAAATAACCGAAGGGAAATCCCATGGCCGTATCCGACAAGGAATGCGGCGCTCTTGGCCGATTTTTTACCGCTGGCATAACGAAGACACCCCAGAATCGTATGAACCTCGAAAATATGTCAAGACTAGCCTAGTTTTGAATAGATAGGAGTAAAGTTCGAAGTCTCATTTACCTACATCCACTTTTCTAGATACCATTTATATATGATCTAGTCGAAATTTTACTTATGATTATTCTAGCCCTCCAAGTTTCTTAAACGATGGGAAGAAAGCCGGCCAAGGGGCGGCACAAGTTAAAGCCACGGTCACCTTGGCACTACCCATGACCCTGGGGGCCTGGACCCTCCCATATCTATTATTACTTCGATTTTTTCTAGGGCCATCTAAAATCATCACAAGACGCTAAAGCCTTTACGGAAAGGTTGCCTATATAGCCCCTTTATCGTCTTATGAGTCTCAAGAGGCTTAGATATATTAGATATAGTCAGATCTCTGTTTCGGCGAGTCACTCCCTGTTGATGTTTGAGCACAAATATACTACTGCTGGGCTATCCTGGATAGTAGAGAGCATCTACAAGCAACTCACACTTCATCACATAGCACTATCGGCTATACTGCCGCTCTCATTCATTTTTTTCGCCAATACCCGCGGAGTAGCATGCTGTACGTTCTGGCTTTCGGCTCCTGCAGTGGCGAAATTTCTAAGATCAGCAGCCAATGACTGGGAATTCTCGGGACGAATTCTCATTTCCGTACATCGGATACACGAAATATCGTTCGACAATGGGATGAAGAAAAGATAGAGGAGCTGTTGATGAAAGAGCATTAAAAAGGTCTGGGGTCGGATGCCAATAGAACCTCGCCAGGTCGCCCATCCATGCAAGAAAAGCGCTAGTGCTTGAGATGGTTAGCGTCGCGAACATAGATTGTTGCTTCGAAGAAAGCTTCATCACACCTGCAATCGCCTTATGCTATGCCGCCAGCCCGTCTGATATGCTCGCGGAGAAATAATAGGAGGCTAAAATAAAGATTCTTTGATTTGGTGGTGCGATGGCTATCTGTATAATTTCGACACAGCGCTAGCAAAGCACATCACAGAGCCGGTCCATACGGCACAGGTCTAACACCCTTGTCGCTATACAACAACTAACATACACTGCCTACTAAGTTTATCCTATATATATTTGCACTTCTGCTTGACTCTTTATGTCGTACATGCCACTCAAACATCTCCGTCGCCAGCGTGGGGACATATCCCACAGTCCTTGACTCCGCACTGCCAACCAATTACCCGCCGAACGATGCCAGTCTAATTTTGAAACCCATAAATTCAGAGCCAGACTAATAATAGAAGAGGTGATCCATGAAATATGGCGGGTTTATGGAGTCAACATCATGGTGAAGACGCATCAACGGGAGACTTATCCCTAGTAGAGTCGCGGCCATACACTCCGAAATCTAAAAATGAGGAAGAGAGCGACCAATCTTCCAATGCGTCGTCTCAGATCCTAGTTCCACCGCCAGAGCGCCCAACTCAGCCACATCCACTGTCAAGATCACTCTCGGTAGGGTCAAGAGTTGTAGCAGCTGTGGCCGTTCCACACAATGAGCGTAGGGGGTTGCTTGCATTTCTGACACTTGTCCCAGAGGTCACGAAGCCTACTGACTATACCTCTACTACGAAATGGTCTCTAACGGCACTTGGTATGCACCCGTTTACACACATGAGTGTCCTGGGCCTAATCCAGACCTTGTAGTTTCAATAGCGGCTGCTGCTGCTCCAGCTGGTTCCGCCATTATCATGCCAGCCCTTGCTGACATTGCAGAAGACTTTGATTCCAACCCGACAGTGACGAATCTCAGCTTGGCACTCTACGTGCTTTCAATGTCCATATTTCCTCTATGGTGGTCGTCGTTCAGTGAGACACTGGGTCGACGAACAGTATATGTCGCCTCATTCAGCCTCTTCCTTGTCTGGAATGTCCTCTCTGCCGTTTCTGTGAATGTTATTATGTTCATAGTTATGCGTACTCTCAGTGGCGGTGCTGCCTCGAGCGTACAGGCTGTTGGAGCTGGGACGATTGCAGACATATGGGAGCCGAAAGACCGTGGGAAAGCCATGGGACTTTTCTATCTGGGACCACTATGCGGACCTCTCCTCGCCCCTATGATTGGAGGTGCTCTAGCTGATGCTCTAGGCTGGAGAAGCACACAATGGTTTCTGGTGGGATTCGGTGGGATCACCTTGATGGGCATCCTGCTTCTTCTGCCGGAGACTTTACTAAAACGTCAGCAAACTGTCGTAAGGACTACGAAAGTAACAGACCATGTATCGGAAACTGGAGACGTAGAGCCCAGACAAGACATCGATCCGGAAGCAGTCTTAGGGCCGAAACCTCTTAGACGCGCGTCCACGATGCAGAGCATCCAGCTCAAAACAAGCAAGTGGATTCGAGTACTACGACGATGTTTGGTTGATCCACTTTCAATTCTCCTTCTGCTCCGCTTCCCTGCTGTTCTTGTCACCGTATACTATGCTTCTATCGCTTTCGGCTCCTTATATGTACTAAACGTCTCCATACAGGAGACCTTCCGAATCCCACCATACGGATTTTCGGATTCTATCATCGGATTGCTGTACATTCCAAACAGCCTTGGCTACTTGATTGCCTCTCTCGTTGGCGGTCGGTGGGTTGACTATATTATGAAGAGGGAAGCGAGTAAAGCTGGGCGATACGACGAAAAAGGAAGGCCGATCTTCCAACCTGAAGACCGCATGCGAGAGAACGCATGGCTGGGAGCGGTCTTGTTCCCCAGCGCGCTCCTCTGGTACGGGTGGGCTGCACACAATGGCGCGACTTGGATCATCCCGGTAAGCTCAAACACCCCTTTACCTCACTCCTTCGTGCTGACCAGGAATGCAACAGATGATTGCAAATTTTTTCTTTGGTATAGGCAGCATGTTAATCTTTCAACTCGCAACCACGATGCTTACAGAGTTTCTTCCACGCCAGGCGTCGACTGGTATTGCAGTGAATAACTTTGCGCGAAACATATTCGGCTTCGCTGGCTCTGTAGCTGCTGAACCTGCAATTTTAGCTATTGGGAATGGCTGGCTCTTCACTATTCTCGCCATTGTTGGTATCATCAGTGGTCCGATGTGTGTATGGAGCATGAAGAAGTATGGCACGAAATGGCGTGATTCGATGAATACTGCCATGAATGCAACATGAGGTGTCGAAAACAGCACTTTAAAAAGCTAAACGTCATGTGGACTACAATACTGTGTTCATTTCTACTACTTTTGCTTTCACCGATACTTGTCCACCTTTTAGGCAGCAGTGGCCTGGAACTTTTCACGTAGTGACTCGATTCATCAATACTTAAGGGTTTCTTTCCTTTCTTTTAGCTAGTCAACATCACCCGCATTATCTTTCCTGACTTCGCATCTGCCCACTTCGTCCATGTCTCAATATCCCTCACGTCCTGATACCGACCAAGATCGCTTCTATCAGCCTACTTTCAAGGTGACCATGAGCTCTCGATTACCACCACCACCCTGCCCTATCGCCAGGGCCTACACTACGTGTCCACCTCGCGGTGCCCTTCAATTTGCCAAACCTGCGCATAATAACAGTCCAGTCTGCAAGGAATATCGATACGAGGATAGAGAGATGGTTTTCTCAGACGAGTCATCATCTAGCAGACAGAATGTCGACTCTAGCACGGAGCGAAAGCAACGTGAAAGAGATAGATCTACTTCCGTGTTGAGTCCGTACAGAACGCCATCTGATCAAGCCAACAAGCAACGTACCTCTCCAGGTCATAATACAGGTGAGAGGTCTTCATTATCTATTCACTTTTTCAGCGGACTAACTTGAGCCCTGTTGCAGAAGCAGGTATTCCCTTGAATGACCATGATCATCGTCGAAATCCTGTCCCACGACACTCAGCGCTTAATGACCCCTGTACGGCTCAAGCACAGCGATATAAAGCATCGATTGAACATGAGAGACCAGACGAAATCACAACTGCTACAGTTACTGGTGGCCCAAGAGATACAGACTTTCACCACACTGGTGGAATATTAGGACAGCATGATACGGAGAGGAAGAGACCATCTTCATCAAAGGCTACCGTTAGCATCCGTAGTGCTCAACCTCCTGGCACACTCCACAGAACCAGGGGTACACCGGTGCCGGGTGTTATCGTATCGGACCTGGAGGTCCCACATGACATCCCGGTAATCAGTAGAGAGGGTAAACATATCATGCGATACGTCATGTCGATGGAGGAGGAGATGCGGCTTGCTTTCGAAGATGTTGCCATGCATCTCACACCTGACGGAGGTGACGAAGTCTACTGGTCAGCGCTCGTGGAAAAAGGCGCTGAAATCGTAAGCACCGCGGTGCAAACATACCTTGGTCTGCTCGATACATGCAAACTCCAGAATCTGCCTGACGGGCGCGTTGATTACGGCAATCGATCGAGGAATGAGGGTAGTGTTCCAAAGCCTTATCTCGACTCTTCAGGTGCAACTCGCCGCGATGAGAAGATCGATCATCAAGCCGTACTGACACCTAACATGCCCCTGAAAAAGGCTATGAAGAGTCCAGTCAGGATTGAAGCTTTGAGCAAGGCCAGGCTTGAGACGGAGCCGCCTGAGAAGATGAGGGCATCTACACAGAGCAGCACAATGCATCATCAGAATGCCGTTAACGACAAAGAGGCCAAAGAAAAATTCTTGAAATACGGCAAAGAGCTTCAGCACAACTCTCCTTACAGCGAGTTGATGCTTTCCAGGTGGGCTCCGAAGCATATCCCAGTGCCCGAATCGCAGCAAAAACTCCATCCCCAGCATTCTCGCAATGCACCAGTCACAGCCACCCGATATCGCAAGCTGGAACTTCGAAAGCAGCGCGCAACAAATGCAACCCTCGCTCCCCATGATAAGATCCACAGTCACAACTATCTCAAGGGCAAGGACGAGGAGATAAAGGCGGCACTGCACCACCGTAACAAACTTATCGATCATGCACGCATACGAGCATACCACTCGCGCGTCCTTCGCGATAAGGTCCCGGAGAACGCGTCGAGAATGAAGATTTACTCTTTGACTCACCTGAAGAAAACGTACCAGGAGGGTGTGGTCAAGAGCATGGAAGCTATTGATCGAGCGATCACGGGCGGCGCCAGTACCAATCAAATCTGCGGACTTGTGAAGAATCGGGATCAAGCAACTGCTCTGCTTGATTTTGCCAAAGACCTTCTGGCTAAGGAACAAGCTGTTCTCGCTGGTTATACAGCGGTCAAAGGTGCGTCTGATGGGAGGGTTGAGAATGAAGCCTCGTATGATAATGAGAGATCGGGTGCTTCTTCATCTTTGACGGAACATTCCGATCGCTGTGAGCAACAGAACGATGGTGAGAGTGATGAGAAAGGTGATGAAGACAGTGACGAGAACAGTGACGGGGACAGTGAAACTGAAGGTCCCGAGGGAAACGACGAAGATAGCGAGGACGACAGCGAAGACAATAAAAATGCTAACATAGAAGCAAACAACGCGAAGGTCCACCACGCTCTCGAAAATACTACCAAGCTCTTCGCAGAGCCCAATGCCACAACAAGCCCAACAATGAAGCAGCACACCGCCAGAAACACTGCGCCTCCATACCAGACCTCCAAGACATCCATCCACCAGAATCAAATTCTCAAGGCCCCTACCATCTCCCCTGGCCAATACCTACTCCCTTCAGCCCGGGCAACCTCCTTACATGCTAGCGCCACCTCCGGCCCTGTATCGAAATCCGAGCAGGCGTACAAGTCCAATAGCAACTTCGACCAAGGATGTAAGTCCGTGAATGCCACATGTTCGGTCGCACCTTGCGACCCGAGTCGGAGCAAGCGCGCAATTCCCAAGTCACGATTGGTCACCAGAGATGTGCCTGTCCCGGCGTCGGCTAGTGGTGCTGCACTCCCGGAGTTCAGGTTTCCGGCGCTTGAGAAGGGCGTTAACACGTCGCCGTCGCTTTCGGCTGAAGCCAACGGCTCTGCAACAGGGGGGATTGTTGATGGAACTGATGTTCTGTATGAGCATAGAAACTTCGGTGTCATCGGTTCTGGTGTTGTCAGCATTGATGATGCATGGTTGGACAGTGATGTATCTGAAAACAACGAGTGGGAGATCATTGACGGAAGTGAATGAGAGATTTATTTGTTGAGGATTGAGGGCATAAGAGGATACATTCATGATGAAGGGAAAGTGAAGGACAGGGAGAGACGAGGAAGTAGATTAGGTGGATCGGAAGAGCACGATCACACTTCGTCTTCGTGACTCCATACACACTGGGCAAGTATTGTAGGCTATGATGCTAGGATGCAATTAAATATGCGATTCACCCTTCTCTTCAATCTTTCACTGTTACTAACAGCATACGTGATCATCCAATACAAACTTTACAGCAACATTTGCTCGCCTATACGATACTCCACACTCAGACTATGAGTCTATGATCTCGACTCAACATCTCTATCTTTACATCATACCGAAAATTTGATCTCAAATACTGTTCGAAAACTCCGGTCGCTAATTGTAGCGCCGCTTCTATCTTTGTACCAGCATAGCCCCTGGTTAGCATAGCGCTGCTGGCCTTATACACTAGCTCGTCACTTGCAAGCTAGTGTGTTGGGCGCCTTGTTCCGCAGGTTTATTTCCGTGCACGTAAGCAAGCCGTTAAACATAAGTCTAACCTCAGATTAGGACTTATAGAAGTGTAAGGCTAATGCATTGAATAGGCATAACGAAAGAATAAAGTCTCCTCTACCTACTGAACTAATCCTAGAATTATCTATCCCATTTTGGACGAGTCGTGTATTTATTATCGCTATCACCCTCAAAGCTCCTAATGTTCGCGGAAAAAGACCGGTGGAGAACCATGGTATGGTGCAAGCACCGGCTTTGTTTAGTGCGAGAAATGGTCTATCTATTCAGACGTGAGGGAACCAATTACATGGGAGCAGTTTTTGGCACGAGCAGGTAGCCTGGAGGCCTGGGAGTAAGGGGTGGAGGCGAATTTAAGGGACGGTGGGCCTGGTGAGTGTTTACCTGCCTCGGTCTGCTTCCTCACCTACTCCTGTTAATACATCTCCTGTGTTTTGTTTTTTCGCGTGTCCGATCGCTGGCATTCATATGTACTACTTTGTATCATCTACTTCAGTCGTTCTGTTTCTTAATGGGTTGCTTTGTCGTGCGACAATTGTACAGTCATAAACATGATATCACTCGCTCTGAGTGTGATACTTTTTTCCGCACCTCTCGCATGGGCTCAAGATGCGTTCTCTAAGCCCGATACTAATACGAGAGATTTCGACGCGACTTTGTCCGTAGACCAGGGCACAACAGCGGAGGTTGATTGGATATTGACAAGTCAGTTTCATGGCAAAAGGAGGTCCCAGTCACGACTAATACTCTCTCTACGCAGCCGAAAATGCAAACACCGAATACTACACAACCGATCCGGACAACAGCGCAGACCTCTTTAACGACAAGGGTGAGATTTCTGTCTGGTTGACAAGTTTCAAAGATCAGGACAACGACAATGGATACTGGAAGTGTCTCGCTCCACACCTCAACACCGCCAGCGGCGGCACTTTACAGTGGAACGTCTATCTGTCAAACGATGACATAGATAATCACAACGGCCAGTTCGTGTACCGTCTCAAGCCACCCGTCGCAGATGTCAATGTCAGATTCAACAATTCTCTCATCGAGGCTCCCTCAAGGGGCTTCTATATCCTGAAGCAGGTCGCTGCCGCCTCATCATCCGCAGGCATACCTGGAGCAACTCAAAGCCCAACTGCACAGTCGTCAAGCGCAACATCTCCAACACCTAGTGCACACACTGGCTCCACATTACAAGGCTCGCAATCCAGTAGTATCAGTACTGGTGCTATTGCTGGCGCAGCCGTAGGCTGTGTCGCAGCTGTCGGTGCTCTTGCCGCCGGTGTGTTCTTCTACCTCCGAAGACGTTGCTCCGCTAAGAAGAGAGCTGCCCTAGCTAACAATATGTCTGGTGGGTATATGAACGGGGAGCATGGTGCGCCGCCGGTGTACACGGGTGGTGTAGCTGGTATGAGTGAGCATGGAGGCTATGCAACTGCGAGTGCGGACCAAGCGTATTACCCAATGAAGAATCAGGGTACATACGAATACACCGGCCCAGCTGAAATGAGCGGTGTTGAGCGGGGGCCGGTGGAGTTGGGTCACGATGGTCAGCAGAGGAAAGCTGCTGCGGCGGAACTGGCGTAATAGACACACGCGCGAGGATGATGGATCGATAGAGCTCATGGATGTTCCATCGTTTGTGCATGGGTAACCGATTGTAATGATAACTGTGTGTTCTGATATTAGTATGAAGTTCCAAGTTGAAGGCGCGACGGAGAACCGAACCTGCGACGTCACCTTGCTATTTCACTTATTATCTGCGTGCAACGAGACGTAGCCCATATATAATAAATCCTTGGTACACATTTCAGGTCTCATACGATTCTGTCCAAACCAGTCCTCAGCTTGCTTCCACCCATCTCAGTGTCTGGGCTCGTCAGCTTCGTACAAGAATAAGTACAACTCTGTGTGTGATGTCGTCTGCTCCCGGGAGAGAATACTAGCCTACCTTCAGCATCATACCACTCACGGTCTCTCAAAGAACTCCAGTTCTTGATCCACCACATAATCAACGGTACGAAGAATAGAGAGATCAGGATTGTGATGGCGATGATAGTTGCCGGGTCGAAGCCTTGACAGCAACTGGTCGGGAGGACAGGATCCGCGCGAGGCATCCCTAGTTTGCTACTCGCTGTTTCGAGATAGTTTGTGAGCGCCGTATTGCAAGGGGCGAGATCCGTGAGGCTATATGAATTTGTGCGTCGCTTTTCCAATGGAGCTGTAGGCCTGCTGCCATTGATCTCAGTGGATGAGGTAGAGCGACATTTATGGATATCGATGAAGGTCCTGTAGAACGGTGAGTCGGAATTTTTAGAGCTTCCCGCAGCCAAAACGTAAGAAAAGGTTCTAAGAAACTTCTGGTGTCTGACAAAGGCCGGTGTTGATGACGACGCAAGCGCGAACCGCCAAGCCTGTCTAAGTTAGTTAACGGGAGCTAGGTTCTGTCGGCACAAGTCAAAACATCCATGTCTCTTGGCGGGGCAAGCCTTGCTCCAGACCCTTCAAATGACGTTATGTAGGTACTAGAAAGTGAATAGCTGAACATCGGCTTGCCGAAAGCCGGAGCCCAAACAACGTAGTATAAATCGGTACATGGGGTCATACATATATGATGTTACTCCCACATTAATAAGTAATTAGTTACCAGACGAAGAGTAACCTTATTGACCTTGCTAAGCAGTAAAGATTACTTATTTGAAATTGGTCATATTGGGGAATATAGATGTTCCCACTTTTGGTATCTACCTTCTGATTCTAGCCCCGGACTTAGACTTTAGGTATTGCAACGTTAATAAGTCGTTCAGTCTGATACACGTCATCCACTTTACGGGAGCACATTTACATCACCTCAGTGAGTCATGGATTGGGATTATGCCAAAGTTAAGACTTTTGATTGATGTTATATGATCTGGATGTGCACATACTGAAGTCTGGACCTCCTTGTTCGTAACTGACACACGAGTCAGGAGAATAGCCTTCAGCATATGTGCCAGTAATAGATTGCAGGCCAGACCTCTGCCGTGGAAGTCATGGCGTACCATTTATTGCATTGCCGGAGCTACAGTACTTCCTGCATCGTGTGTACTACTCTCTCACCTTGAATTGTACAAACGGCCCCTTTCGGTACCCTACCATCGCGTCACCGGCTTGATATTGAGTCTTATCCGTCCTTCCCCATCCCAGCTCGTCCCTGCCCATCCCAGTCGTGTCACCTTGCGCCAACACCAGATCAAGCCTCCACAGTGTTCGTCCAAATATCAATCGCAGCTCCTCCCAAGCCAGCGTCTTCCCCGGGCAGCCCCTTGGGCCTAGTGAGAACGGGAAATTAGCAGTCTCAGCTCGAGCTACATCTGCTGCTGTGATATCTCCCCCTACGATCCACCGTTCTGGCCTGAAAACGAATGGGTCTCTAAAATGGTCCGCAGAGTGATGTAGCACGTACGACGAACTACCAACAATTGTGCCAGCGGGGAAGAATGCATCGCCGACTTTGAGGCCGCCGGGGAGGACTTCGCGTGAATGATCAGCATTTCCGGAAGAGCTCATGCGGAGTGCTTCGTTGATGCAAGCGTCTAGATACTTGCAGCGACTCAAGGCCTGGCCGGCCTTGATATCGTCGAGTGATATGAAAGTCGAGCGAATCTCCTGGGTCAAAGTCCAGAGTACACGTGGATTGTGCGCAAGGTAGAAAAAGAGAGCAGCAGTTACGTGCGAGGTTGTGTCGGTCCCGCCGATCATGAACATGCCGGCTTCCTCTACTAGAGCTCCGTGCGACATGATGACTTTTCCTTCGTCTCGGGCTTTGAAAATAAAGTGTAGTAGATCCTTTCGCCGCACGTCAATGCCTTTCTTTTCATTGAGCTCTTCCTCCTCAAGTCGAGTAAGAACCAATCGCTCGACTGTCTGAAAATACCTTTTGATAGAGGCCGGAGTAATCTCTCGCATCAGTGCGTCCAGTCCTCGTGGTTTGAGCCAGATCCATAGCTTGACACATGGAGATTTTGCAATCTGTGGTTTGTGTTAGCAAAATGTGAAGGCTTCCTTAAATATACTTGTGTTTTACCATGTAATTGATCTTCATGAACTGCTGAATACTGCGAGATGTCTCTCGCATTTCGTTCTCACGATGCTCCTTGACGTTAAAGCTCTTGCCATAGCAAAGATCACAGATGATGTCGAAAACAAGAGCATCAGCTTCACCAACCATATCCCGTGGACTACTCCATGTCTTAGAAGATCCGCCAATCACTAGCAGATCGCCCCACCTGTCGATGTTTTCTATCACAACTGGCTCAGCGGCTTTGACATTTCGTTCAGATAGCGCACTCTGAACGAAACGTCGATAAGGCTGATACTCTTCCTTAGAAAGCTTGGTAAATGTGTTATAGATGCCCCATGTTTTCGCGTACGCCAAATAAGCCTCGGCTTTTTGGGTGTTTGCTTTAACGTCGTATATCCGGTGAAAACCTTCCACAGACGATATGACGACGCTATTCGGGCCTATCCGGACTATTGGTCCTGTTGAAAGAGTCACTAAACTAGTACAATAAGTTGACAATTAGGAATGCACCATATTTCTCGTGCATTTGCCACAGCCATATGTGACGATTAAGTTTCACTGTGTGCCAATAGGATTCTATGTCGCTAAACTTGGCTGAAACAGGGCCCGGATATCTTGACAATGGGCCTAAGAGTGCTGTATATAACAGTTTCGTTACATACTTTGTCAGTGAGCATGGGACAGAATGAATGGTCGGCAACTTACGTAGATGTAAAGTAGTACTAGAGAGAGAAGAGGAAGAATACGAGAGAATTGATACACTTCTAACATATTTGCGCAGTCGGAATTGGTATAGATGAGAAACGGAGCAACGTATACAATCAGTCACAGTGAGCGTAGGACACGAAAATCATCTGATATACGTTACGTTGACATTAAGCCAAATTTGCGACTTGGGCCCTAGAGCTGGATATATATTATTATCAGGCAAGCCATGTGGGTCGCAAGCCTTATCGGTTTTCTCCTTGGGCAACGACAACTATTACCTGCCCTCATTGCAGGTGGTCCCGCAGCTTGTCCGCACCATGTCATGCTGATCACTCCAATGGTCGGTATCAAACTTCACGAAATTGACTGAATACTAATAGACGCTCCATATCTAAGGCTATATGCATAGGACAAAATAACGGATGGCTTATAGAACTCTATCATTTCGTAAGTAAGTGTTCCGGTACTTCTCGTTGCTCTACTTTGTTTACTATCCCTTGATACGTCACCATGATTCTTCCGTCAAGCATCTGCTTGTCCGACTGATTGCGGAACATACTTGGCCATTGCAGTGGTCTGTAGGAGCCGCGGGACTGTCTCGTCTAGCAGTATCCCTCGCTATTTTAACTTCGGACTATATGTATATCTCTCACAGGTTCTGTACTAAATCTAGATATATCTTTATTTATGCTTTACTCCCCCTTAGTCGACTGCAGTACTGTAGGTTGCATCAAGATCTCCCAAGCTTTGCAGATTATAGACTGTAGAGTTCTGTACCACACTGTCAACGGAGTTTTGTCACACATACATGCGGATGGGGCGAATATGCGTTGGAGCGGAACTTATCCTTGGCAGAATATGCGCAATCATGTATGAACACATCCGCTTGGAAGAGAGTGACAAGCCAAGGACAGGAAAATTGCGAGTGACTGTACGATAACGCCGAGGGGTGTACTTTCAGGCGAGACATGAGGTCATAGATTCGATGTCAACCATATCATCCAAGATCACGCGTCCAAAAATCTCGTCTTTGGAGGAAGTGGCGAGATGTTCGGATTTGGCTACATTTTTGCCAAGAGTACCTATTCACCTCTACAGCAGATGACTTTTTTCGATCCTACCTAAGAACCCTGGAGCCGGACAGTCTGCCCTACTGAAGGTGTCGAGAGGTATACAAATTTGTTAAGAAACTACGCCAGTAAAATAATATATATCATACTACGCTTGTTGGCAGTATAGACCCCCTGCCATGGATTATTTCTAGTGCATAACAAGTTCGACGACCTTGTAAGAAGTTTTAGCATAGAGGAACCAGAGCGAAATGATAAACACCGCGATAAGCATCATAACGGCGGAGACATATTTCATCTGACTCGCGCGCACTTCCGCGTATGAAGGAAAACAATAGAATATCAAAGCTGTCACTGTCCAGGCCAGCATGATGAGATTTGCAAGAAGACCTAATCTGGGATACCAAAAGTGGCCGTGGCGAAAGTTAGACCTACCGTGCCAAAGCACTAGTAAAGTTGGGATGCTATAGCTGAGGTATTGTAGCAGAATTCCCGTCGCTATGAGTGAGTTGAAGGCTAGCTCAGAAGCGAGATAGAGGCATCCAAAAAGTGCCGTACCAACGGCTGAACCTAGCAATGACCATATAGGTGTATAGAAAGGATGGGGAAATATCTTGCTAAAGTGGGGATGAAGGGGAAAGCCAGATTCACGACTGATAGTCCATGCAAGACGGGATTGCCAAGTCTGTATGCCCCAGACGGAGGCTAGAACGAGAATCAAAACAGGAATCCAAAGGCCAACTGCTGCGGCTTTACTGTCGGTAATTCGGTAGAAGATATCAACGCCTGAGTAGCTCGCCTCTTCAATAGGACCGATATTGAGGAGAATGGCGAGAACCATAAGCATACCACTGCTGGAAGCGATGACTATGGTCCAGATCAAAGCCTTCGGAATGTTGGTCTCAGGCGATGGAATCTCTTCTGCCAAGTGGGTTGCAACATCCAAGCAAGAGAAACACCAGTTGATACCATTGCAGCCGATTATGAATGCCACACCATTTGGCCAACCAGATACATTGTTGATTGTGAAGAAGTTTGTTGCGCTTGTGTGTGTGCTAGACGTTGCAAACAGTGTAACGACAATGACGCCGACCGAAAGGACGTTGAACCCTAGTATATAGCTTGACATGCTCGGTAGCACATGCAAAAAACAAGCTCCTAAGCAAGTCACGACGTTAATAACTTGGAACATGAGAAAACCCATCCATCTTTGGTAAACAAAACTAGGACGGAGTAGTGTAACGATGGAAAATGCATTTAGCGGTACGGAAAGATTTCCCGAAGCTCCAGTCGCGATTGCAGATATCCAACTAATCATCGCAGTGGTGTATGATAAGCCGCGCCTGTATCGCTCTGGCGCAAGCTTATTGACCCATATGTACTGCCCTCCTGGATGAGGCATTGCTGAGATCAATTCTGCAAGAGTTGTTGCTGTGGCAAGGCCGACTACGGCCATGAGGAGGAATCCCCAGAATACTTGCGGTGAGCCGCCAAGGGGAATGGTGGTGGCGATTACGAGGGGAATGCCCACTGCGGTATTGGTAACGCCATAGCCTATACCGATAGCGGAGAGAGTATTGAAGGGTTTTTGTGTTTGGGTTGTACGGCCATGTTTAGTTGCAATTTTGTTTGTTTGGTTTTCAAGCTCGGTCACTCCTTGAGGTATTTCCTGAGGTTCCAAAAGAGTGGAGGAGTTTGGCGAGACCATATTGGAAAGCGGGATCTGAACGCAGAACACCGTTGTATGTGTCTGGTAATTCGCCGATGCTATGGGAGACCAGGGATCTGATGGGAAATGGATGTCACCATGAGCTCTGTTCTCTCGCTTGCAGATATAAGTCCGGAGGCCATGGTCAGCTCAACTTGGGTGTGAAGCACGCAGAGCATATCATGCATAGAGCTTATGCAGCATGTCAATTACCATTGCATGAAAGTGGAACACGGACGAAGACACAATGTGCAGCGAGGTGTGACGTGTCACTCACTGCATAATGGCAAGGTTCCCCTCACCGAGTCTGTGCGTATCTTGCAGCATATCTCAACATGAACAGTATCTTTGATCCGGACAATAATAAGGACATGAGGCTAGGGAACATGCTAAACGGTTCATGTTGCGCCCTTGGAATGGTTTACGGATCGTCCCTTCGGCCTAACTTCAATTCAGGACAGCCTCAAGATGCCTGGATTTCCGCCACCCGTCGACCCATTATACCAACCATCCACTCAGATCACCAGAGTATCTGCGAAAACGCCTATTCCGGTGCTCCTTACTATCCTTGAGCAATGGGGCGCCCTAATCTTGACTGACCTCGTCTCGCTCGAGGACATTGCAGCAGTCAACAATGAAGTAGAACCATACATACAACAATCAAAGACAGAAAGCCACGAAGCTTATGATTTAATTCCTAGTCAGACAACCATGATTCCGGGAGTTGTTGGAAAGTCTCCAACTATGGCCAAAATCGCCGAATTCGATGTGATTGACAAGCTCCGGACAGCCGTCTTGGAGAAACAGTGCACCGCAACTTGGGAAGATAGAACAGAAGAGTTCAGGATAGGTCCACTCTTGAGTAGCAGTTTGACTTACCACATCGGGTACGGTGCTCCTCGGCAAAGGTTGCACAGAGATGATATGATTCATGGAATTTATCACGAAGGCGAAGGCGAATATAGCCTGAAGAATGAAACAACTCTAGGTTTCATGATCGCTGGGTCGAAGACTACTCGTGAGAATGGAGCGACGATGGCGATTCCGGGCTCTCATAAATGGAGTCATACTCGAGTTCCGAGGATTGACGAAGTTTGTTTTGCAGGTACGATTCTCTTTGTTTTGCAAGTTGCTTGTTACAATAGTCCAAGGTAGTGCTCACCATGATCTAGAGATGGACCCTGGATCAGCTTTGGTGTTCCTTGGCACTGTGTATCATGGGGGTGGTCATAACTCTGTACCCGATGCGGTGCGAAAAATGTATGGTCTATTTTTCATTCCGGGCACGCATCGTCCAGAGGAAAATCAATTTCTTGCTATCCCAAGGAGTAAGGTCCTCAACATGAGCGATAAAATGCTCAGTCTGCTTGGTTATAGGAAACCGGAAACTTGGCTTGGTATTGTCAACAATGGGGACCCTGCGGAGAGCCTTGGAGAAGTTTTGGCTTGGGCAAATACCTAGGACAGCATTGCTGTAGATGCAAGTGTGCAGATCACAGTGCTGTATGCGCTTAACGAGAACGTTTCAACTCCATGTCAATTACAGTAACACCCCTGCTTGTATGCAATAAGGAATCTTTTGCGATTTGGAGCGAATAGGCGAATAATGTACGTTTATATTACTAAACCGGGGCACATGCACAGTAAGATCAAGATGCGTATCGAGAGGAAAAGGGATTATTAATAAAGTTTCCATGCAACGTCACGGTCCAGGGGCTCAGGGAATATGGACTGTGTAAGGATATTCAAAGTGCAGTACGACATTGCAGGTACCCGCGCGCCACACGCGGTAAGACTGATGTGGGATGATGATGGTCATCCTCGCAATTCAATAATACACAAATAAGCTCGCCTTCCTATATCAACTTCCAACAGACTCTGCAGCAAGTGGTCGTAGAGATATGGACCGCCTGACGATCTCTGAGGTGAATCTGGCGCGGACTGGAGCTCAACCGTCCTTGGCTTTAAAACCCTTGAGCTACAAACAATACGATGCGTTCAAGTCGCCGCACTCTCTCAAATACAACCCATCAAAACTCTCATTGAAACACCTTAGCGTCGAGAGCCAACAATTTTCGGGGGCGTCCTTGAAGAAGCTTGCTACACCAAGTCCATCATGCCCGGCTATTCAGCTCTGTACTGGTCGTCCGAACGCGGATCATTTTCCATGGAAGAGCTTTCAAAGCGGACCCGAAACTGTGACGAAATCTATGGAGACTCCTCGTAATGATTCGGAATCCAATGGACCTTACGAACTGACCAGCATGCTCGACTACGGACACGCTGCTGGGTCACCACAACTACTTCGCTTTATCACGGAACATGTGGAGCTGGTGCATAACCCGCCGTATGCTGATTGGGGGACCTGCCTGTCATCGGGCTCAACGTCTGCACTGGACATATCTCTCCGAATTTTCTGCAACAGAGGGGATAATGTGATATGTGAACAATTCACTTATGCCGGATTCCTCGAAGTCGCAGACCTCTTCGGCTTGAAGACCAGAGGCATAGACATGGACAACGATGGCATACGTCCAGTGGCGCTGAGGACTCTTCTCAAATCATGGAATTGGGTCGATGGTGACAGGCCGCATGTGCTCTACATGATTCCCTCTGGACAAAACCCGACAGGTGTATCTCAGCCAGCTGAGAGAAAGGCTGAGATCTACACTATCGCCGAGGAATACGATATGATCATCATCGAAGATGACCCATACTATTTCCTAAATTTGGACACTGGCAACGTCGGTAGCTCCCCTCGGCCTGAAAGCCTCAACAACCTGACACCCTCATATGTCTCTTTAGACACATCTGGTCGCGTTGTAAGACTAGACTCGGTATCGAAGATCTTGGCACCAGGCCTAAGGGCAGGCTGGGTCACAGCTAATGATAGTATCATTTCGAAATTCCTCTCCTACCATGAAGTTTCAAGTGCATTTGTCAGTGGTCCATCACAGCTGATGCTCATTGAGCTTCTCGATGAAACCTGGGGACATGAGGGCTTCTTCAATTGGTTGCAATCGCTATCTAAGAAATATCGACAACGACGAGATATCATGATTGAAGCGTGTAAGGCGCACTTGCCCAAAAGTCTTTGCAATTGGTCTATACCTTCTAGTGGTATATATATATGGGTACAGATTAACACTGAGGAGCGAGCCAATTATTCTTCGGTAGTGTCGACCTTAGATACTGAGAGTGAAGACTCTAGGTTATGTATTGAGAACAGGATACAGGCAAACGCTTTCGAGAAAGGGGTACAAGTTACAAATGGGTCTATGTTTGAAGCAAACACCTACGGAAATCAAGGCTTGAACTTCAGGCTCACCTTTGCTACCGCAGATGAAGCATTGCTGTACACCGGCGTCCGACTATTCGCGGAAGCTATCAAAGAGGAATTCAACGAAGTATCACATTCTGCAGTACCATAGGCATGTACTGTAAATTGTCAAATAAGAAGAACTATTTCACACATTCCTGATGTGTTCCACCCGGTATACACCTATGCAAGCATCTTCTCGTAGACAGCAGCCAAGTTCTTGGTTGGATCTTCATTTTCCACAAGACCGAGCCAATTACCCGAAGGCTTCTTGAACCCCAGTAAAGACTGCATCTTGGGGCTCATTTCCAGAACCTTGCTCCGAGGATTACATAGGAATTGATTCTCCTCAGTACGCAGTGTCCCACGACAAAACACAAGGTTGATTATCTTCCGAACAAAGCCGGGCACAGTGTTGAAACCAGCACCATGCGCTATGCTGCTCACAAATAAGCAAGCAGAGCCCCGTTCCATCTCTATTGTTGTAAGAATTAGTCCTGATCACCATATAACGCGTCAAAAATGAGATCTTACCAAGAAAGCAAACCTCGTCAGGTCTACCAGCCCTTTCTTGCTCCCACTTATGAGAGCCAGGGATCATCATTGTCCCTCCAGTTTCACGTGTGATATTGCTTCCGGCTATGAAGCAACTGAACCCGTCATTTTCGTTGAGTGGCATATCTCGCTTATGCTTAGAATGGAAGATCATATCATCCCTATGCAATGCCTGACGAGGAGAGTCATGGGAAACGTAAAAGGCCATGGCAATACTTAAAAGCGGCTCAACAACAGTATCCTCGATTTGATGCTCGTAAACTGCAGGATATCTCGCTTCTAGAATTATCCTCAGCAATCTTTCAATTGTCTCGTTGGTATCGAGGATGTTAGCAACGGTATCAGATTTGGAAACTAGACCGGCTATCACCAGCGTTTTTCTGCCAATGAAATTGTCCTATTCACCTTGTCAAGAAAACTGTTTTTACGAGCAAGTCTAGGCTTAGGATGGACTTACGTAGGAATCGCTTTCGGCAATCGCTTGTTTTTGGTATGGCTCGAGATCTTCATCAATTTTATCGCAAACATCCGAAGAAACGAAGTCTTTGACGATGACAACACCGTCCCTTTCTAGAATCTCGAGAATTTCTTCGATAGATGAATTCCCTGGAATCTTTGCAATGGCTCGGGAAGGTACATATGAAGCTGGTATGGGAGGAAGATGACGTGATGGAGCGGATTCATACTTCTCTGTTTGATTTTGCATTGTTGAAATCTGATTCACAAGGCGATGTGAAACATCGCCTTTTCTCTGGATCCTGTCGTTAATGTTAACTATCAAAGGCTCTATTGTATGGGTCCATTGTTGCGTTCATAGACCAGGGTCCTTGTCCATCAAAGATACAGCATGCAATGTCATTGTACTATCTATGTTAGGTCTATTGTTGCACTTATATGCCCAGGGGCCTTGTTCACTAAAGACACTGCATGCAATGTCATTATACTACCTACGTGGCAATGCACGCACTTTCACGATGAGCCTGAAACCATGTCTGATAACTGGGGTCAAGGGCAAGGCGCTAATAGTACTACCTTGCACGCTTACACCTCGATGTTTCATCTCCAGGGTATTCGTCGTGCTCTTAGAACCTAACGAGCTTGGCGCTCTTCGTTTCCACGCATGTTTTCTCCCCCTCAATTAGATATTCTTTATCTCTCTGTCTCTATAAGAGTCGAGACATTATAACAACTATATAGATCCATAGAGTCCAAAAGAGTAAACGATTCTATCTACTTTTTGAACACTAAACTTCTGAGTTTGAGTCAGTCTATGATGTAATATATTTTTCGCAAAAGCTATCTTCGAGGAACTACTAAGGATTTCTTGAAATTCTTCTCTATCTCTTAGTAAGACTTTATAAAAATAAAATAACCTTATAGAAAGACTATGATATATATATATATTTACCTATCTATTTTTCTACTTTATATATTCTTCTACAGTTATTTACGTCAAAGTAGAATGAAAATTGCAGGATAGCACGCGTGTACAAGTGCCAAGCTCGTCAGGTGCTAGGGAAACGACGGATCAGGAGGCCCGCGCTTCGCTGCCCTCCCCTCCTTTCGCGCAATCGGCACGTCACTCGTGACTTGGGTGGAGAACGCCATTGATCGCCCTTGAGCTTATATACACTAGGACTTTGGGCTGAGTGAATGATTCCTGGCTGCTTTGGTCAGCATGTCGTTGGAAGTAGTGCTTTCCGAAGCGCTCAAAGCGCGTAAATTTTTTCAACTGGATCGCTGTTCCCATGACGCCTCTGCATCGAAATGGAAAGGCCGACGTGGAAATCGCAGAGGCTAGAAGAAGATTGAGTAGCCGTCCTCAGGCTATGCCATTGGTACAACTATATGTCATCAAACAACTCAACCACACGGAGATCTCTAAATCCTTGCAACATTGCAAGCCCTGGGAATGAGCGCGGCCTCAATGTACCCTGTACCGGAATCCTATCGTGATTGCTCAGTAGGCCCTGATATGCATCGCTAGTTCGACGAGAAAAGAGTGCACTATGACTACGCTCGGTGTTAGGCTTCTTAGCCTAGGAGCCAAGATATGAACTACCGATACCGATAAATGCTCGTCCGATGTTGTTTATATATCAAATTCATGGTCTGTATTCAAAGAAGGTATTCGACGACTATTTCGCTGTCATTATAGCTTGAGATGGGTGAATACACCAACCGCAGAACTATATCCGATCAGGAGTATCAAGTGCTCGTTAACGACTTTAATGACACGGACGATGCTTCTTTACTTGGTGGACGGTTGGATCAGCTGTTTGAAAGTACAGCTACAAGATTCCTACACAATACTGCTGTGATCCACGACACAGTGGGAATATCTTATCAGACCTTGAATTCCCGTGCCAACCGATTTGCGCGATGTCTCTCCAAACGCGGTGTACAGACTGGCGATATTGTTGGCCTGGCAGTTTCGCGCTCCATTGATCTTGTGGTGGTCATCCTCGCTGTACTGAAATTAGGGGGAAGTTACGTTCCTATCGATCCTGCGTTGCCCACGAAGCGAATCAATCAAATGGTCGAAGATGCTGGTCTCGTACTCATTATTCTAAGCTACAGGCCAGCTCCTGGTTTCGCAGATCACACAGACATAAGCCTGACTACCGACGAAATAATCGATCCTCTAATTATCGATGATACCAATCTGGAGAGCCCAATACAATGCCGAGATGTGGCCTATATATTTTATACTTCCGGCTCTACAGGACGTCCGAAAGGTGTCGAAATTAGCCACGAAGCCGCTTCGAACTACTTAGGTCCCCTCCAGAAATACAAACCTGGCTGTAATGAACATGATCGATTACTCGCTATCACCACCATATCTTTCGATATGTCAGCTCTAGAGCTATTACTACCCTTGTTATCAGGTGCTACTATGATCATGGCTAACATGAGCGCGGCCAGAGATCCACGTGAGATGATGAGCTTGATAAAGGACCATCATATCACTATAATGCAAGCGACTCCTGCCACCTGGACCATGCTCCTGGAATCTGGATGGACAAGAACACCTCGCCTCTCAAAGATCATTTGTGGAGGTGAACCCCTTCCCCGCCAATTAGCAGACCGGCTTCTAGGACTGGCTGATCATGTTTTCAATGTCTGGGGTCCATGTGAGATTGGATACGGCAGTGTCGGGGAGGTTGGCGAAGGGGACATTGTGATCGGGCATCCGGTCGCAAATGGGAAGATCTACGTTCTTGACGACAGAATGTGTCCTGTGCCGATGGAATGTGAAGGAGAAGCATACGTTGGTGGTGGCAGCGTGTCAAATGGCTATCGAAACAATCCAGAGCTCACAAGCACTCGATTTCTCGAAAATCCTTTCCACGGGGGACCGTTTTTTCGGACAGGTGATCTGGCTCGCTTCAATAGTCATGGGGAACTCCAAATTATCGGCCGTATGGACGGGGTGATCAAAATTCGGGGTCATCGTATCGACGTTGGCGACGTTGAAGCTGCACTTACCGCCCATGTGATGGTTTCTCAAGCTGTTGTCGCTGGCCATGATGACCGCCTTGTGGCATACTGCGTGCTTGCAAAACCTATGCACGTCAAAGAACCTCTTGATACTATTTTACGCCCGTGGGTCATTGAACACCTACCTGTCTATATGATACCCGACTTCTTCATACAACTAGATTCTATACCTCTCTCTCCCAACGCAAAGATCGATCGAAAAGCCCTCCCTGACCCGATCAACCACTTGGGTCTAACACCATATGACGGTGTATCGAAACCCGTTTCAGACATGGAAAGCACACTTACAACTATCTGGGCCGAGGTTCTTGGCTATAACAGCTTTAGTACGGAAGTGAGTTTCTTTGATATCGGGGGTAACTCTGTCCGTCTCGTTCGTGTGCGGAACATGTTGGAAACCCAACTTTCGCGACAGATACCCATTGCAAAGCTATTTGAGCATTTCACCATCAAGTCATTAGCTACGTACCTCACTAGGGTAGAGGTAACTGAACCCAGCCAACAATCATGTGTTTACGAGCTCCGTTCTACTCATGCTACACAAGATCTTGCTGTTATATCCATGGCATGTCGGCTGCCTGGAGGGGTGGACACCCCAGAAGACTTTTGGCAGCTGTTAGAAAGCGGCCATGATGCTATCACTGAAAGCCAATGTGATCCCGGCGACTGCAACTCGTATTGTTACATGGGCGGCTTTCTTGAATCTATCAACTCGCATGATCCAGCCTTCTTTGGAATCTCTCCACTTGAGTCACAAGCTATGGATCCAACGCAGCATCTGGCATTAGAGCTAGGATGGGAAAGCTTCGAGAGAGCTGGATATACTAAGAAACGCCTTGTCGGAAGTTCCACGGGTGTATTCATCGGTGCTAGCAACAGTGCGGTGACAGTTGCATCACCTCCAGACCTCCAGGGCCACTCTATCACAGGTTCGGCCTATGCTAACCTAGCAGGTCGATTATCATTTACTCTAGGACTGCGTGGGCCGTCTCTTACAGTTGATACCGCTTGCTCCTCTTCTTTAGTGGCTACACATCTTGCATGTAATGCTTTGCGCCAGGGCGAGTGTGACATGGCACTGGCTGGAGGTGTTAGTTTACTTCCGACTCCAGGAATCCAGATCGAGTTCACTAAGTTGGGTGGCTTGTCTCCCGATGGTCGCTGCAGGGCCTTCTCAGAGGATGCCAACGGTACCGTGTTCAGTGAAGGTGCTGTTGTCATAGTGTTGAAACGCCTTTCTGATGCCCAACGTGATGGAGACGAGATCCATGCCATAGTGCGAGGGAGTGCTGTGATGCACGGGGGCTCAAGCGCTAGTTCGACTACTCCCAGTGGGCCAGGACAGGTTTCACTTATACAGACAGCGTTGGCTAGAGCAAAATTGGATAGTAGTGAGATCGACTACATTGAGGCTCATGGTACTGCAACGAAGCTTGGAGATCCAATTGAAGCTGCTGCCCTTGGTGAAGTTTTTGGACCATCCCGCTCTGCCTCCAGGGCTCTCAAAGTCGGTACCTGTAAGTCAGTTTTGGGCCACACACAAGCTGCTGCAGGTCTCGCTGGATTGCTGAAGGTGATTCTGGCAATGCAACACAATATTCTACCCAAAACATTGCATGTGAACGAACCTACCACAGCAGTGGACTGGGATAGTGCACATATGCAACTAGTCTTAGAAAACACACCGTGGCCGAAAGATGGTCACGTCCGCCGAGCTGGAGTGAGTGCGTTTGGTATTGGAGGTACAAATGCTCATATCATTCTTCAAGAGCCTCCTGATCTTACCCGAGTAACAAGAACCCGTATTGAGGCAACAACCGGTGTCACGGATGTCCCATTCTTACTTTCCGGTGTTTCTCAGTCAGCCTTGCAAGCGCAGGCCGCCAAATTGAGAATGCACATACAGAATGGCAATGAACATCATGAAAATATCATGGACACAGCCTACTCTCTAGCAGTGTCTCGTACCCACTTCCACCTGCGCCATATTGTTATGGCAAGTGATGAAGCTCAGTTGATACAGAAGCTGGAATCAGTCAGCCTTAGCACTGATAAGATGCGAAATGTCCATAAGGAGTTTGGAAACTCCAGACTCGTTATGCTGTTCTCTGGTCAAGGAAGTCAGAAACTAGGAATGGGAAAAGAGCTATACGAGGCCTTCCCGGCTTTCAGAGATGCTTTCGATGAGATCACTGCCAAGTTTAAAGAGATAGAGCCACCATTGCCTGAAGTCATGTGGGCGCACCCAGGGAGCCCAAATGCTTTGCTACTACATCGCACTGATTTCGCTCAACCCGCTATCTTCACTCTTCAAGTTGCTCTCTGGAGGCTATGGCAGACGTGGAATGTAAAGCCTGCTTTTGTACTAGGGCACAGTATAGGAGAGTTCGCGGCGGCCTATATTACAGGAGTCTTCGACTTGGACAACGCCTGTCGACTAGTAATGATGCGTGGGCGCCTGATGCAAGCTCTTCCAGTCGGCCTTGGAAAGATGGCTGCAGTCGAAGCGACAAGCGACGAGATGCAAAGGTTAATCGGAGATCGAGGACTCAAGGTGGAAGTTGCAGGCTACAACACTCCTAGTCAGATTGTCATATCCGGAGACTGTGAGGACGTAGATACGATTACAGCTCACATGGCAACCCTT
The DNA here is from genome assembly GCF_010093815.1 of Pseudovirgaria hyperparasitica. Lineage (NCBI taxonomy): Eukaryota > Fungi > Ascomycota > Dothideomycetes > Acrospermales > Acrospermaceae > Pseudovirgaria > Pseudovirgaria hyperparasitica. The sequence goes on from NW_022985549.1 coordinate 304,693, forward strand.
GGTCGTAAAACAACAGCACTCGAAACAAGTCACGCGTTTCATTCGGACCACGTCAACGATATGTTAGTGAGTTTCAAAGCTAGTTTAGGAACCATCAGGTTCAGCACCGATTCACTCAAGGTTCCGATGATCAGTAGCATGACAGGGCGACTTGTTATGCCCGGAGAATTGTCAGGACCCGAGTACTGGATGATGCAAGTTCGGCATCCTGTGAGATTCAACGAAGCAATTAAAACGATGGCAAACATAGGACCAAGTATGTTCCTCGAAATTGGGCCCAGTGCAGTGCTCTGCGGCCTTGGAGCAGAATGCATTCCGGAGAACTCTGTCGTCTGGCTACCGTCTATAAAGCCACACAAGCATGAAGTCTCTTCCATTCAAGCTGCTTTATGCGAACTACACTTGGGCGGTATTCCAATTGAATGGATCGAATATTTCAAGCCTTTCAATTGTCGAAGGGTTAGACTTCCCACTTACGCCTTCCAAAGGCAGAAAGCCAAGCCTAAACGGAAATATGAGTGGGTCAGCGAAAACTCGGTGACAGCAGGTGTCGGCGACTCTGAACAGAACATAGCGACAATGATGTTCGAAGTGGAGTGGCGAATGCTTCTTGAACGCAAGGTACATCCTTCGGGCTCGTGGGGTGTTGTCTGCCCATCTGAGGAGACCGACTGGACGGAATCAATCAAAGTAGCTTTGTTGAACACAGCAGTTCAGCTTATACCTATTGCTTCAGTGCAGGAGGCTCCGCTGCTAGATGGAATTCTCGTCCTTTGGGATTCGGATTGTAGTGATGTTGTTCAAACGGCACATACCTTCGCTATAAAGGCTTTGAATTTGCTGCAGGAGGTTATTGGTAGCAGGCTGGTTATGCCTGTAGTATTCGTTACTCGGCATGCTATCAGTGTTTCCGTCGTAGACCAACCTACGGTTATAGGCGGGGGTACCCTGTGGGGCATGGTTCGTACAGCAAGGAGTGAGAATCCTGATCTGCGGCTCCGTACGATAGACATGGACCAAAAAGCAAATCTGCAAGCCTTCAGTAACGCTCTTATGATGCATGACCAACCTGAAATCGCTGTCCGCAGAGACCAACTATTCACACCGCATCTAGAGCGTATGCGCACGGCTATACCACATAAGTTTCAGCAGCGACCATTAGTTCGATCTGATGGAGTTGTATTAGTGACAGGAGGTCTTGGTGATCTGGGAAGCAAAGTAGCTCGTCGTATAGTACTCTCCCACGGCATCCGCGACCTGATATTGATATCACGCACCGGTATGCGCTCTCCTGGTGCTGATGCAATAGTTCACGGCCTTGAAGCGCTTGGAGCCAAAGTCACCGTTCTTGCCAGCGATATTGGCAAATATGATACTGTCAATTGTCTTATGCCGATGTTCACTCCAGAGCGCCCACTTCGAGGCATTGTTCATGCCGCAGGAGTTGTTGATTCCGGTATCATCTCTTCTCTGACAGCCCAGAAATGTGTGACGACATTCGTTCCGAAGGTAGACGGGCTTTGGAACTTACATGTCTTGACTAAGAATATGCCCGAATTAGATTTTTTCATGGTGTTCTCCTCCATATCCGGTGTACTGGGTCTTCCTGGACTTGGCAACTATGCTGCTGCAAATGCCTTTGCTGATGGCCTAATTTGTATGAGACGCGCTGAAGGTCTACCAGCGACGTCAGTAGCTTACGGCCCATGGACTGGAGATGGGATGGGTACTACACTCGTTTCAACAACCCGCGCTCATCTCTCGCAGCTGGGACTGGGCTTTATGGAGCATCAGACTGGCCTAAGAATCCTCGAGGAGTGCATCCGCCAAGGGCGTCCCAATACCATTGGTGCGGTACTAGATTTAGAGCAGCTCAAGAAGTATCACGAAAGCCAGGATCAGGGCAATGTGCCGCCTCTCCTACGTTCAATTACAGATAAAATCGAAGTAACTAATCCAACCCAAGATCGTCTCAATTTACGCCATTTGTTTGCCAACGCCTCCAACCAGGAGTCCGCCGCGATATTATTGCGCAAGGTTCGGGCAACCGTAGCACTGGCTCTTGGTCATGATAACGCAGAGAGCGTTGACCCTGACCGGCCACTCCAAGAACTTGGCATTGACTCCTTGACCGCAGTCCTGATACGCAATCATTTAGCAACATTAGTGGATCTACCATTGCCACCAAATATCGCCCTTCTTCACCCAAGTATCAAGTCATTAAACATGTACCTCTTGTCACAAGTACTTGAGAGCATCAAAAATGACAGTTCGATGACAAGAGACAATCGCTCTGCGCCTACACCGGCTTCTGCTGCATCCTCATATGCCTCTCATTCGGCCCCACAGAATGGAGTACTGGACCCGTGTCTTGCGTACGAGAACGTTGCAGCCAACAGGACAAATTTGTCCAAAGGTCCTGAAGCGATATTCGTTACGGGGGCCACAGGCTTTGTGGGGGCATTCATGACAAATCAGTTCTTGAGAAGAGGCTTGACTGTGTGTGCCCTTGTACGAGCTGGGAGTCACGAAGCAGCTTTGGAACGCATGACGACAACCCTCAAGAAGTACGAACTATGGCAGCCTGAGTATGTGAATCTGCTCAAGCCCGTTATCGGGGATCTATCTTCACCTCTTTTGGGACTCTCGAAGGAAGAATTTGACCGCTTAGCTGACCAAGTCGATGCTATTTTACATGCCGGAGCTCTTGTGGACTGGATGCGTCCATTCTCTGAATATGTGGGCCCCAATATCCTCGGCACGCATGAAGTTCTGCGACTCGCTGCTTCTGGCCGTGGCAAAGCCGTCCATTTCATCTCGACCATTTCCACTTTACCTCTTCACGCAGGCTATGGCCTTGATGAATACCGCGACCGAGAATATGGCTACGGGACATCAAAATACATTGCGGAAAAGCTGGTTGTTGCTGCACGCTTCCGTGGAGCCATGGCAACCACATATCGTCTACCACTCGTGTCAGCTACAGCGTGTACTGGTCATTTTAGAATGGATCGTGGTGACTTCCTGCACAACTTGATCTCTGGATGTATAGAGCTCGGGTCTTTTCCATCTATAGACGCTGATCTGTCTATCGTTTTGCCAGTCGACTATCTATGCGCTACTATTGCCACCATCATGCTCGAAGATAAGCAACGAAACGAAGAGTGTTACGATTTCGATAATCCCGGAGCCCCCACATTCGACGAATTCTTCACGAAGTTAGCGATAGCAAATGAGTTCAAAAACATCAATCCTGTCTCGTTCTCCAAGTGGCTCGGACAAGTCAATGCGCATTCGAAGAATTGTCCAGCTGGTCCGCTGGCTAGAATTGCGAGTATTCTGGATGGTTATACGGATGACACTGCTGCTGAACTGTTGAGAGGGGCTCCTAGGGGCAGGCACATTCTAGGAAAGGATGAATACAACCCTCCTCCATTTGACAGAGAATATGTGCACAAGTACGTTGAACGCATCAAAATGACAAAGGACGAGATTGGTAAGTCAACGATACTCCTAGTCAGTCTAGTTGCTAAGACTACCGTAACAGCGTGTTGAAACTACTGGTAGGGATACAGAGGCATAGCATGGAACAGAAATGCGAGGGTATACATCAAAAGGACCTGTTTTATTCCATGGCCAACTCTTCTTTCTAGTAAACAAACATACGATTTTTTGTGCTTCCCATCTCCGTCATATGATAGCGTTTGGAGCACGGTTGACCTCGAGTAGGCCTTCTTCTAGAGATCGAAACCGAATTCCCGAAAAGAACTTATCCTTGTGCGCTCGCACAGCATCCAAGGGAAGTGCACATGCTCCACTGATTGATAGCAGGTGATAATCAGCCGACTCCAATACCTTGTCGTCGTTCGTGGATCTCACAGACTCTACAACAGAGCGCAACGAGATGTGCTCCAAAGGGGCATTCTGCCAACCATCCGCAGAATGCCGTACATGTGCAACGGCCGCATTCCAAGAACTCCTTTCCCCTGACATGAATGTATACGCCTCCCACGTCCCCCTTTGTGCCTCCGTCAATGCTACCAGTCCTTTCGCAGCGTCACGTGCCCAAGTGAGATCAATAGGCTCATTTCCTGATCCCGCGATCAGGAACCTTTTGTTAGACCAGTCCATAGGATGCAAGTTTCCAATGTCTTTGATGTAACGATTCTTTGCCGGTACAAAGTAGTCGGCAAACCACCCCAAGCACACCAAGGACCACTCAACATCCGTTTGGTCTCGTAGCATTTGTCGTACGGGCTCATGCGTTTCGTAATAAAAGCCCGGCTGATCAGGGTAGTCGCGAATGTTTGCCGCAAACTCAGGGGGTATGAATCTTTTGCATTTTGAGCTCGCTTGGCAAGCGGCGAGCATGTTAGCATGGATTTCGATGTTTGCAGTCGTGAGCTCGCTTATTGTCGATATCAAGGCGTCACAATTATTCAACGCGGATGTGAGCGACTCGACGGAGTAGTCAGTCACGTGCTGTTCGATGCCATCAGAAGTGAGATTCTCTTTCAAGGATCGTGTTAAAACGATGGCAGTATGACCCGCGGCAGTAATTTCGGATACGATATAGCGAGCGAAGGCGCCGTACCCGCTAACCGCGATGTGCATGACCGGCATCGATGATGGGACTTTTGAGCGCGGAAGTGAGGAGGGGAGCAGTGCGGCATATATGCATATCTGACGTGGAGCCCAGAGGTCGGCGATACGACATATATCCCTGTTTTGGTAGGGTATCAGTCCCCTGCAGGGTTACGTGACCGTGCAGATGTAGGATACTTCTCTGCATGTGTTTAAAACGCTCTCCAGGTGCAACTCCCGTTCAAGCTGCCTGTTTATAATTGAACCCAAACCCCCCAATCAATTGATGGAACCAATATTTCGAATCCTGGATTCCGTTTCGAAGCGATAGTATCTACATGTGAATTGCAGTGTAGAAGACACTGTGATCACTCACTGGTCATATACTGGAGTGAATAAGGTGGTGTTCTTGCAATTAGTGCAAATCCTTCGAACTTCAGACTGCTCCCTGGAACCCAAAAACTGAGATACAGGATTGTATAAAATATTCTCACACTACATTCTATTTTCAGACCACCTAACTTCCGTCTTCTTGATAATGGTCATCGTTGCAATCGCTGGAGGGACTGGAGGAGTAGGCCGCACTATCATTGACGCTATAAAAGCATCAGGCCAGCATGAGGCCGTCGTTTTGTCAAGAACAGTCAGTTAGTCTGTGAAGCCCAGATAGCACGCGCTGATATATACCAGGCAGATGCCGCATCATCCATGAAATATCCAAAGCTTGCCGTGAACTACGAGAACGTTGATGAACTTAGAAACATTTTACAGCAAAACAACGTAGAAGTTGTGATCTCAACGCTCCTCCTCTCCTCTGAAACGGTCGCACGAGCTCAGCTCAACCTCATTCGTGCCGCTTCTCAAACAAGTACAGTAAAGAGGTTTATTCCCAGCGAGTTCTACATAGACTTCAACGTCCCGATACCGTAAGTATTGCACATTGATCTCTTTCTTTGGTCCTGCATTCTTTTGCCTTTCATAGTCTTAATCCTTAACCCCATTCAGTGGCTCATCCCACCTCGCAACACACCAAGTCGCCGCCGAAAAAGAGCTGGACTTACACCCAAACCTCACATACACCCTCCTCCGCTGTGGCATTTTTCTCGATCACCTTGCAATGCCACATGATCCCAAACCCACACACATAGCTCCATTCTGGTGTTTCGTCGATATGGACGCCGAGCAATGTGTGATCCCAGGTGATGGCGACTATCCACTAGTCCTCAGTCACTCAACGGATGTAGCACAATACATTGAGAAACTAATTGGTCTGCCTGCGATAGATTGGCCTCGTGAGAGTCTAGTGGCATCGAACAGAATACTTGTCAAAGACCTCCCAGGTATTGTAGCAAGAGCAACAGGGAAAGAGTTTAAGGTTGCGGTCGACCATGCCGATCACATTCGCGAGCATCGCATAACGCCGTTGCCTTCGAATAAGGCAATATTTGATGACCCGGACAGGGGCGATGAGATGCGTGAGGTAGAGTTGCAAGTTATGTTGTCGATGTTGAGCAGAGCGCACGATCTGCCTGGAGAAAACCTTGGGGAGGTGTTTCCTGGCGTCAAACAAACAAACATAGAGGAGTTTCTAAGAGCCGGATGGGAAATCAAGGTCGAAGGCAAGAAAGCTGAAACATGTTAACAAAGGGTAGTGGTCTTGTCAAACACACAACGTCTTTCTTTAGTAGTGTTCAGTGTCCCACGTTTACTGGATGGTGGTATACACGCTGTACTTCGCACAAGCTGACGTTATGAATGACGCGCTAGCAACTTTCACAATGTCAAGATTTCTGCGCCCGATTGACTACACAGAGCGGATACCTAATACTAATTGGATGATGAATGCCTAGTTGTAGCAGGCCTATTAAGACGAACGTAAACCTATAGCCGACATTCTTTTTTTTCGACCGATGGCCACGATAACAACGCTAGTCCTCTTAGCCAGCTGTCGTGGAATGTGAATATTTCGTGAATAATTTCGAAAAATGTTATCTGGGAAAGTGCAATGTGGACGCAGCTGCATCACTGGGTGATCTTGGAAGTATACACTGTTTGATTTCGATATCATTGTTTGGAACAAGTGACATCTATTCAACAATAAGCCATGCAGCCAAAGCCAGTTTTAGCTGTCTTATTGTGTGTGTCAAGCCTCTATTGAAAGCTTCTGATGCGCACATGGACCTGATTTGTGCTATCAATACATAAGTCTTCTTTGGGCACGGCCATCCGTCCCATAGTATCCTTACAACTCTCAACTTACGGAAGTACGAATATACTGTCCTCGGATGAGATACCTTTTTGTTTAAGCCGTCGTTATACCAACGGCCTGCAAATCAGGCATCACCCAATTCAAGATGTGAATGATACTCGTTTGATCACCCACCGTCTGAATATCAACCGTCCGAATACCAATAGTCTGAACATAAATCGTCCGTTCAGCAACCGTCCAAGCATCAGGAATTCGGTCAACAACCACAAGATCACCAAACCTCCGAGAACCAACTGTCCAACCACAAATCATCTCACAGCCCACAGTCGAAACACAAACCGTCCTGCGACCACTCTTCATAACAGTGCCTCCTCCACGCCCCCAACACCCACCCTCAGTGACGCCGACGCGCTGTGTCTCTTCGGTCTTCAATCCATACACCATAAACCTACCAGCCCCAACGCCCACGCCTTCTCCATGCGACGATGTATTCACCGCTGCAATGAGGAGGATCCCGCCCTAGGGAGCCTCCTGATTTTCGACCAGGATGTGAAGCTACGATACTTCTACACCTGGTGGGCAATGACGCATACCATGGGGAATCGTGATGATATCAAGTTGAGAAGACAGAGGTACGAGAAATTTGATGAGTTCTGACATGGCTGTGGAGGAAGATCGATGTGAGGTTGCATTGACTCAGTACACTGTACGGCACATCGGTAGGAAAACAGGATTGGGGATGCACGCTTGCATATAGGTGTGATCCGCAAGCAACAGCAGGGATCCAAGTCTTGCTGTGAGGCGGCAGAACTAAAGTGTTCTAGATGTTATATCATTCGCTCATAATCATCCTATTGACCTTCACGTCCACATTCGTTCGAACCAAAGAATTATTGACATCTCAGATGAAGTTAGATATATGGCTGTGCACCCTTGGGATATGTCCATTGAACTTCAATAACTTATCAAGCTAGGCACCAACCCGGCGAAAGATCAGGCCAAACTTCGGTACTTCACATGCATGAAATGTAATCACATTGAAATAGCCCACAACGTCCGCATTACGCACACAACCATACGGCCCTCAACATCTTAGGCCAAAGGCTACACATGATGACATTGTCCTTGGGTAGGTGCTGAGTATCTGAATGAGGAGATAAGATATGGCCTTGATCATGTGTTCAATCTCATGAGGTCTTCAAGACATAATAGATCCACTCTACTGCCCAGTATGACATTAAGTTCTCGTGTCGTAAGCTACCAAATTAGCGTTCGCCATATTCTTTAATAGATACGAGCCTTTTGATCAAGGGTAGCTTTGAGATACAGCGAAGATAAGATTGATAGGAGAAGGTTACACAGGCGTGCGAAGGTTCAATCGGGGAGCACAAATTATGCAGAATATGTAGAAAGGGAGAATAAAGCACCACCGTTACAATATGTGCGCATGACGAGTGCGGAATGAAGCTGTCCCCTCGCTGCTGCACGATCGTGCCGGCTGTCGATTCTGGACTTGCAAGATCGCTTTCGAGGAGTGGAGACTATGGGCGATCTATACGTGCGTACGATCATCCTGCACTATGGCAAAGCATACCCTACTAATTAGCAGACCCCTTCTAAATGAGTAAGGGGTATAGCTCTCATATTACATTTGACTCAGCATTGATAGCGCTTTGTTTGTGCGAAACCTCCCAAGCCCATCCAACCATTAGACAACCTCTATCTCAACATCCCCATAAAGCTGCAAACACTGACCTTCAGAGTAGAAAACCATCTTTCCCCCAAGTGCTTCCATGAAATGTTCCACAAGACCATTTTATACCCTAGAAGCGAAGTTTACCGCTGAACACTGAGTGTGCGCTATGAAGAGTGAATCTGTCACAATAGTCTACGTCCAGTGGCAAGACAGCAAAAAACAAGCGGTTAGGTAACAAACTAGGTATTCTGGTATTGAAAAGAGATTTTTGATATATTCTATGGTGTTATGCAGTGAGATCCTGGGTTCGTGACGCATGTTGGAATGTTGCAGATAGATATATGTATATCTGTCGAGTAATTATAAGGCTACGCTGTAGTGTTTGATAGGAGTGTGGAGATGGGCGCATGCAGTGAGCATATATGCAATACTATATACATTGGACTAGCCAAATTGAGCATGTCTTGATAGGATTTAACACGCCTGAGACTGGCTGGTAGTTAGTTAAACAAGTGACTAGGTTACCATCCCGCTGGTAGCTCGATCGATCGGGTCTGAAGGTACCACGGAGACTCATGCGAGATCTGTACACTAGCTTACTGCAATGAACCAGGGTTATCGGCCAATCATATAAATTCTTACCTGACCCAATATAGCTGGCAGAAACTGCGCCTTAGAGCTACCTTAGCACTTTGTGAATTGCTAGCTAACGCTACCCAAGTGTGCTGGTGAGGTTGTATTGGACAACCTAGCCTTGATTAGGCTGGCATTAGTTGGCCCAAGTGAGAAATAGAGGCTTCGATTATTTAGAATGCCTCAGGTCGGTTAAAGCTGTATTTCCAATTGCTATTCTGCTGGTTAAACTATCCCCAGACTATATCAACATTCGTACTGAATAAGCAAACGCTTTTGGAAATATTCAATAGAAGACACACAGGTCTCTATAATGAACGAACTTGAACGCTAGAAAAGACGCCGTGAGAGACGAGTGCGCAGCCCGAACTATGGATAGACCCAACATGTGACTATATATCTAATGCAACGCGAATATATCATTTGCAATTAGCTGCAAGTGGGGTTGTGCACATATAAACTCCTTGAAAGTACCAATCGCTAAATGCAATGAACGTCCCGCATGACTCTGTCGCAAATGTATGAAATGCCTGCATTGACAGACTGCTTATATTGCAGTTCAAGCGAGCTGTCGTGTATCGTAAAGGTGTTATTATGGTTTGTCGGTAGCCGTGCGTGGTGGGTATCTGGAAGCCGAAACGACGAGATTGCAGTGCATAGGGATAAAATAGGGCAGAAAAAGTAGCGAATATGATCGAACCCAGGATCAAGAGTCCCAGATAGGTCCGTACGCGGGGATGCCACGCGACTCCATACCATACACGATCTGCACATGTTAGCAAGATCCCGGCAGGTAACAAGGGGTGCACAAAGGCGCATAGGCTGTGCAGCCTGGTGACACTTACCTTACGCGTGAGCATGGGATTGCTGATGACAAACACTGCCTCCGCCTCTGACTCTTTGTACATATTATATGCCAGCTCAATCATATTTGGTCGTCCCTGTGTCCGTGTATCGATAATGGCAGCCTGTGGATCGACATCCTGCACTGCTTTGAGGACCTGCGGGCCATATATGCCCAACACTGAGGGCGCACTCCAGAGAACACGTACGGCGACGTGGCGCTGGCGTACAGCATCAAGCATCACGCCGAGACAGGGGCCGATGCCGGACCCGGTTGTAACGATGACGACGCGTTTGAAGATACAGGCCATGCTAAGTACACCTGTGCGTGGGAAGCCGCGAACCCAGTATTGCGGTTCTGGGTCGCTGGCAGTTTTGCGGGTCCAGTCACCAGCAATAGAAACGATGAGAGACCCTCCACCAGATTTCTTCAAGCCTGACTCCTCGTCAGGTATGGCTGGGAATGTAGCGAATGGATGCCATTCCATGAGTGGAGACTTAGAGATGGAGATGCCCACGAAAGGTTGAAGGGTCTGATCGAAGTGAAGTCTGACTGCGTGGTTTGAGAGCTTCTCGGCTCGAAATGTCCATTTGCGAAGGAACACCCAGGGCCAGATGGCGTGAAAGGTAATGACGATAAGAAACCAGAACGCTGGTTCTTTGACCAATGCAGAAGAAAGGCTTTGGTCACTGACAGAATCGCGAAGGGAAATTATGATCTGGAACCAGAACAAAAGGATAGCTGTCCAGCCACCAAATCTGTGCGAGATTTCGAACCAATTGTGGTGCTTAAATCGGACACCAGGATAGGCCATGACGATGATGGCCACCAGGATTCCAGCAAGAGAGTAGGTGACACCCAATGTAGAAGCGCCTATCGACGGCATCCGGCTCCGATAGTTCAAGGAGTTGACGACAGTCAGTATAAGGAACCAAATCGTCCCACAGATGCAAGAACTAGAGTGGACACCGCCAAACTCGTAGATCTTCGCGATCCTCCTACGAACCCACATAGGGGCAGAGTGTGGGATGAGCCAGGCAGTCCGGAACAGTACATTGATTACATAGTCCTGGCGGATCATGGTGCCAACCATAATGTTTGCGCTGGCAGCTGTTGCAAGGTGCGACGTGTTAAGCGAGCGAAAGGAGTCCAGATGTCTTAACTTCAACAACTCGACTACCATGCCGACGAGATTTGCTAATAGGACTACTGAGAATAACCGTCTGTATACATTCATAAATGTATGTCGAAGGGCGCGAATCAGGCGCAGCTGACGTTTCGGGGGTACAGGGAACCGTTTATCGACACTGCAAATGGAAGAGATACTCTGTGAGCCTGGCCAAACCTGTTCCAGGCCGCATTGCTTCTCTAGATCTCCTGGTTCCGACGGCCAGTCCAGACGCAAATTGCTGTATGAGCCATCGTTGATAGGCGCAACAGTATCTTGAATCCAAGAGTATCGCGGTGGTGTTGAGCCTGGTGAGATCAAGCTTCCTCTTGTGTAGTGTCGAGCGTTCAGCGGCAATGGGAGTGTATCAGGGTCGTTGTAATGCACAGCATTCGGGATGGTGAGGATCGAAACTATGCTTTGGGGTCTGCCCACTCGCATCTCCCGGGAATCTCTATCGAGACTTAGATTATCCATATTGGTAACGAGTGACTTCGCGGAGAGAAAACAGTAGACTAGGATGGGAAAGAAAGATGCCTGGGAAGAAAATATATATCACAAGCGTTGGTCAAAACAGACCGAAAGAAATTCCAGCCGAGTGGACGCGATGGGTTGTCCAAGACCAGTCAAAAAATGGCAGGAAATCCATATAGACGATAAACATACTTGAGCTCGTGGGATACATCGCGTGTTACGAAATCTAGGACCGTGCAACTGAAAGTCCGACCCTTGAAGCAAACGGCGAGCGCAGTACCCGGCGGCGAATGGGAAGCACTTACCCATCATTCTGGTTTTGGATTAGCCCCCGCGGTGAACTGGTTTGTTCCATGTCGGCCTGGCCAACTCTTTCCTTTGCGTGTTGATATGAGGTGAGGACGTGACTGCAGCAAAGATCAAGATGATTGATGGTTCAAGTGCACGCGGCGCATTGCAATCGTATAAGAACGGATGATAAGAGTCGCAGGGCTATAATGTATATATGACATTCCGGCCATTTAGTCACTGAGCCAGTCTCTTACCCCCCTGCCAACGGCCGGAGAGTGTGCTGACCAGCACGAAGCGATAGAGGGAACATACTCGGCGCCATTGCGGTTAGTGAAGGGATGCTGCAATCGAGAGTGGCTGATGTTCCCGTCTCATGCAATGTATTCCAAGCTGCATGACCTATGTATGCCACGGCTTGACCTCGCGACGTGATGCCTGCGAGCTGTTTCGCCATGAAAAGTGCCGCAGGTGTGAATGAGGGAAACACGCCAGGCTTCATGACTCCAGTCGCCTGCGGGCAATTCAGTAGCAGATCAGGGCACGAGTAACGTACGGTTGATGAGGCGAGAATGACGAGAATGAAGAGGTGATGCGAGTGAATGATGTGTCGTAGTCGTTGCTGAATCGTGAACGGCGCGCACGGACCACTATCCTCTGTTCGGCGGCCATGCTCCGCATGTAGTTTCCAAAAGCACACTTGCACACATCCGGACACGCGCCTTACCGTATTCGTCTTCTCGGGTCCTTTGCAAGACCCTTTCTTCGACCATAACACGCTTCGTAAATCCTCGTTCACTCTGCAGATGCAGATGCAGATGCATCTGCATCTGCGTCTGCATCTGCGTCTGCACTTCCACCTTCGCTTCCCCATTGCCCTCCACTACGCCTTACAGTGAGTGCTAGATGGCCCAGCAAGGACAATGCGGATGCGGCTCCGACCAAGGCTAATCTCCTCGATGCTCCCAGATCCCCCCAATCACACAGAATCGTGGCGTCTTGCGCCTAGGCCCGGGCGCCATTCGTTTCCACACGCTTATGCAAGACTATCGTGGTGAATCTGTGCGACAGCATCATCGTCCGCCTGGCGCAATCGTCTGCAAATTCTCCAGATCCATTCCTTCAATGTTAGCGTCGCAGTAGCACTCCGGATGTGCGGACCCGGACTTCCCTGCCGCCGTGGGATCGCACGTAGTTGGCCTTGCCTGCTGCACTACCGCATTGAACACACTGATTGTCTCAAGCCAGGTAGTAGGTATATTGTGGACTGAAAGACTGACGCTGTTCTAAGTTCTGTCACAATCTTGCACGCCAAGATACGGGCCGTTCCCTCCACAAATGGCACATGGACGATGCATTGCACTTGTGCCGCACCCGCGCATGGCAAAAAACCTTAGATCGTGGACTAAGAACTATCTTCTGCCTAATACGTGTTCATACAATCCATCGCGCTCTTCATCTTGCGTTAGTCAAGTCAAGCTGCAGCACATGCTCAACTTTCGAGTCGTGGTGAAGACCAGACCGCTGAGGTATTTGTGTAACAGCAGCCACCAGTGTTGTCGACCTCCGCGCCAACTCCGGACGCTGCTGTTGCATCTCGGAGTATTCACGGAGCTCTATACGCAATGGCCTTCACTGAGGCTCACTAGTTGTGGTCAAGAAGCTCTTGGCGCATTATTCCGGTGAAGTAGTCGCAATGCGTCAGCTGAAATGCTCCAATGATAGACGAAGGCGGATTCCTTCATCAGACACGTCAACACAAGACTATTACAAATGAGTAGTACAGCGTGACCTCGAACTTGTCATTGCGTCGGTACTTGTCAGCCTTATCGGTATGTACCACAATAGATATCGTAATCGAACTCGTTACATTACGTGCAGCCAATGGTATGTCGTTGGCCAATGTTTATTTTCTGTGAGCCCGTGCAGGTCAATGCCTTCCTGAGTAACCGTCATTAGCGCGGAAGAATCATGCCAAGATGATTCCCGACAGGATATCCATCCACGGTGAGAGGTTACACATATGGCCCAATTCTATGGTGTTGATCGTCAGCTCCTTGTGATTAAAGAGCATGTCGACTTATGTCTTAGTCGTTCGACTACATGAATCAATCGCAAATCTTCGAGAAGAACAGTCCATCTGCCGGCATGGACAGGACCGCTTGGGTCCGCTTCTGATGATCTTTTTGTCAATGTGAGCACTCATATGCATGCCAGATAAACTCCGCATCACCACCGACCTGCATCGCTCTGAGCAGCACATGTATGTCTCTGCCACCTCGAACGCCACACGCCGTCTTGAGCAAGTTAGTCCTAGTTTGACTGACTCAGACCTTAGAGATAGACTCTCTAGATCTATATCCAACGCACGGGCTCATCATTCGCGAGACACATGGATCAACCTCAGAGACCTTTAACATGCCACTAGACAGAAAAACTCGATGATGTAAAATCGAGATCTCGCCTCAATTGTCACAAATTTAGTCTTGTTCTGTGGGTCTGGACATCTGACTCGCCTGAAACAACGGCTGGTCTGACAAGGGAGAGTACAATAGGCCTTTGCTTTGAACTGTGCCGCTCGAACCATACTCTATCATATATTTCAACCAGCCAGCGTTCCCCCCGCAATATTCATGACTATGAGAGCTAGGGTTCAGTCGAGGTCGACTCGCGCAGAGCGTGAGCTCCAGACGTTTAGTTGGAGCCAAGGGGCAATGACATGGCGGCTAACAGGTGGTTGATACTCGGGCATCGGATGCGCAGCATACTTGTGGCGAGGGAACTGGTGTGGCGAGCACATCCATGACAGCTAGTGTTTGGCGCGAGCAATCATATCTTGCGGCCACAGCGATTCAATAGGCTCAGACATACAGGAAGGGAGATCAGTCACAGAGCTTTCCATTCAATGAAACACCGTGGGTCGCCTCAGATACATTTCAGGTGTGCAAAGTGTGGCATGGCCATAGACCTTGAATACAGGAACACTGCTCTGCATTATTGCGCGTCGCAGAGTATACTTTCCAAGGTTAATTGACGAAGTGATGAGGTATGTGATATGTCTGCCTATTTTCTGCTCCCCAAAATTTGACTACTTATGTCTATAGAGCTGTGCAACAGACATATCTCTTTTTACGCCTGTGCCCACAAGGAAGATGCAACCGCTTTCCAGCCGTATGTTACTGTCAAAGTCACTCAAATTGAGCCGTCAATCATTATCGCCACTCTCACCTATCGCTATGCTCAGCACTCGCTCTCTTGCACCTCGAGTGCTATGCTTGACTTCTTGATCAGATGCACGTATCAACTAGAGGTAGACTCGACAATGTGCTGATAGTCTCGTGACATTGCTGAACATATCTACTAAGACATAGATAGTTGACGACCAGAACTTGCTTACTCCCGCTTCTGACGGTTCTGTACAGACCAACGTCATCGACGAGGTACAGAAACTGTGCCCAATTTCATTTTCATATTCACTAACGTGCTCATAATAGTTTCCAATAGCTAAGCTTCCTGAAACATGTCTATCATCATTAAAAAAAACCCTCTTCGGAAGTATACACGTGGAATCAATCTCGAATCCTCGCAGCTGCGAGTTTCCGAAACACCCCTTGGGGGAAATGACTTTGCGACAGCCTGTTCCTCTGTTGCAAAGTACTGGTTTCAGGGATAATGGCATAGGTCTGCTTGTTCCAATTCGAGATTTGCTTGTAGTGTCACATGCCTAGGTGAGAGCGGTACTTTCCCCAAACTGTAGCTGTCATTCACTACAAATATGCACAATTGTAATACTTAGCACCAGTCATTGAGTTGCCATCCTAAATAGATGCAGGGAGTTAGCAGACTCGGTTATATCCTCAATTCATGTCGTATTGACTCATGCAATGGGAGAGTTAGGGTGGCATAGTCTTTTGGCGGCTGAACAACCGATCTGCTGCACCGAGCATACTAAGGGTGAATGGGCAGTAATGACAAAGACCTGTGATTGAATGTAACTCATTGAAGAGATGCTACTATCATGGTAGTACAACTTCAAGTATGTCAAGTTTAACCCACGAATATGACCAGACTGTGAATGTGACACCTTAAAGATACATAATACCACCAAAAGTATCACTTATTTTATTCCGGAAACTTCAACATAGAGATAATAGCAGAAGCCCGGAGCTCATATCCTCAATACTCTACTCACACCATACACATCAGTCAGAACCATGCTCCTCGCCACCATTCTCGCCACCCTCCTTGCCACCCTCACTCTCGCCCACCCAGCCGCCTTCGGCTATGTATCCGACTACCAAGTCCTCGAATTCGACAACGACCAATGGTTAGCACTCCCCCAGAGTCCCGTCTCCTAGTCGTTCCTTCTAACCCCGCGCAGCAACGGCGCGTACATCCGTCTGTCATCAGGCAACGTACTCACTCAACTACTTCCACAAACCAAGCACTTCCGTATTCGCGCCGAGTACGGCGGCTACTTCACCGGCACGCCGTATCAGTGCGGGCAGGCTTTGCTGGCCGGCCATACCGAGACTTACATGTCTAAGAAGCAGGCAGAGGCGCAGGGGCGGACGGATGCGCGTACAAATGATGTGGGTGTTGCAGGTGGGGATACGTGTTTTACGCGAGTGAATGCGAATTGGCATGGGACTTTGCAGTGTTTGATATTGCAAGGGATTTAGGGATTTAGTGGTGAGGGATTGGGCTGCGGGCATATGCATATTGGAGGGAGTTGGGATGGGTGGCTGCTTTCATGTTGGCGGTACTGATGTTTGACATATAGGATTTTGCAATCCATGGGTAGACATATATACGATGCTTTGACAGCAATCGGTTGTTCTTGCACTCCGGTTCATGCAACGGGATCGAAATTCGTCGACAGCCAAAGCCTTTGCTTACCACAAAAGTACACCTCCACATCCAAGTTCTGCCAAGTTCATCTTCAAATGCTCTATCTCAGCTCCACCTACCAGCATCCGGCCTTGCATTCTCCTCAACCTCACCTGCATCCATGCATCGCATCACGCACAAAACCCCACATTCCCAAGCCTTATCATGCACAGTCACCCAGCGCATCGGGCATGCCGACCAGCTGGTCGGTCCGGCAGTCACAGCCAGAGACACCATAGCCCACATCATCTTGTTCCAGAAGGACTTTATGACAAACTATGCAGCAGCCCCGTCAGGCCATGTCCACGTCCACGGTGGCGGACACGACGCAGACGCTAGAGCAGGAGTAAGTGGGGCGATGCATTCTCCGTGATGCAGGGGGCGATGGATACGTGGGGCCTAGATGCTGACTGCCGCCGGGGAATAGATGGTACAGTCCGCGATGTCGAGGCTTTGTTTTGATTGTCTTAGAAGCATCATGGCGTAGCAGTCATCCTCCACGTGGGTTCGGGGGCGATGATGTCTATGGCAGTCATCGAGGCAATGTGGCAGTTTCCTATCGTGCTGGAGGATGGTTCGTTGAAGAGGTCGAAGTTGTCGGAGCTGGATCTGTTGGCACATGAAAGTACGTGTAGAAAGGCTTCGTTTTCGACTTTCTAGTCTGGTTATAGTTGGGCTTTTGAAGAACAAAGTGACACGAATTTATGATCCAATGTATACATCTTACAGAGCTGCGCCCATGGCATATGAGACGACGACAAAGACTCGGCTGATTAATGATAACAGCCTGACATTGCGCGATGAACGCATTTCTTTGGCATAATGGAAGGTCCGCCTGTCCCTCAGAATCAGCTGAACTAACCATAAGAATCACGTTGTCACTGTACAGACTTCAATTAGTCGTGTCATTAATGATCGATCCGACAATGATTGCGGTCACTGTTGAAGTCGGTAGAGCTTCGAACGCATGTGAAGATTTCCACCCTTGCGAATATAACCCTTACATCGTTGGACGATTCATTTATTCTGAAGCAGCTGGAATTCTCCCAGCAGAGGCTTCCGTTGTATCCTTGAATCCGATACTGACAACATTGTTCTCTCCTGCTCGTTATGACAGGCCACTTCAAGACTCGTATGTAAACGCTACGACCGTCTCCTTTAGCCGATGATAACGAACGTATACATCGGCAAGACACGAGTTGGAGAGCATGGGCCGAAAGGTCTAGATATGAGACCTAGGCACTGCTAAGGGGATACTCAAACGAGCTGCCCCGGCGATTATAACAAGCTGAATAGTACCTCTTGGCCTCCATCGGCAGAGTTTGGTGACCAAACCGGCCGAGCTTTAGAGTGAAAGCTCGGCGAGAACGCGCTAATTATTTGGAAGGCAAGTTACCGGGGTGAAACAGTCTGTTTGCGAGACAAAACAGTGTCGCTCGTGTAGTTAACCGAGATGACAAAACGCTCGATTGGACCTAAACCAGTGAGCAACGCCGAGCTATGAATATGTATCAAGACCATTGACTTACGAAACTGTTCTCATGTGGGCTCGTTTGATATCCCCTTGCCTACAGAGAAAATCCTTTCTTTGAAACTTCGATCATCCGTACTTCGTTTCGTTACCAAGCTTCGCTCGATCAATTGGCACAGGTTCGTGATCTATAAAGGTCTATCGAGGATGCTAACAGTAATAGATACCAATACAATGCCTGAGTATCGACTCGCCCTGAACGCAGAGGGAGATCTAGTTGGAAGGTTCGTCGCTAGCTAGCCAGAGCTTTTGTCAGATATTCTTCTGATACGCGAGACTGATACGCCCTATCAGACATGTCTCTTTCCAGTCCCAGTCACATTTAGGTCTACGTTCACAGATGGAATCCCGAATCGTTTGCGACACTGAATGCCGCCGCGCGTCACAGGAAAACCTTGAGGCGCTAATAGCGGACACCGCTGCCATATGGTCCTCGCGTCGTGCGTCTGGCGAGAATGCTGAAGGACACTCCGAGTCAAGGTGGGGGATGACTTGAATATCAGGCTAGACATGCTGACCAGCTTGTTTAGCAATTCATATACTCAGCAGGATATGGACTGGTGTTCTGCGGGTATGCTTCCATTTCTGCAGCAAGTTTTTGATTCGGTCACGGACGACACAGTACGGTATGCCAAAGAGAATCCTATACAGTTCGTAATGCGCATCCTGAGTGCCCTTGTGGTTCTCAATCCCACTACTGTGTCGATTCCAATCCTCAATCTGCTTGGATGGGGTTCTTTAGGGCCTATCGGTGGTATGTACCAAGCATTGACTGCGAGACCCAAACCACGAACTGTTGCATCGATTGATTTACTGATTTTTGTAGGCTCATTTGCGGCGTTCGTACAGACACCGCTAACTGCCGCTGGGAGCATCTTCGCAATACTTCAAAGTGCAGCCATGGGTGGCTACGGAACGACAACTGTAGCTTCTTTTGTGCGAGCCCTTGCACTCTCTCCTCACGCTTATGATTTGTTGATATGTGTGTTGCGAATGATGAATGTCGACGAACTGGCCCGAGATCTTGAAATCGCTAGAGCAGACTTGTGAAGATTGTTTGCTAGACAATGTTCATTGTAGGCTGTACAGCTGTAAAGATCATCGGCCAAAGTCTGAGGAATGCTTTAAAAAAGCTGTTGGATCTCACCTTCTTAATTGAACAATGCGGCCTAGACCTTAAGCACGATGTAGTGGATACCGATAGCTAGAACTGCCATAGACTATATCTTGCTACGCTCAGAGGAGGGATTTGAAACAGGCAGATCTTTCCCGCCATTCATCGCCTTGCAAAGGAAGTCTACGGCTTTGACAGACATCTCTGTTGTCATTTGGTGCCCAACGCCGTCGTAGATGACGTCCTCGAAGTGTATAGCATCTTGAACTGTGTCATCCTGGTTATCTAAACTCTCCTTGAGATTCTTCAGGAACTGACGCCCAGCCGAGTAAGGTACGAGCTTGTCAGCGCCGCCAGATAGGTTCAAGATGCGCTTTCCGGACAGATGCTGTTTTACCTTTTCGCTAAAGCGATGTTTCAGATCTCCAACGACTTCTTCGCTTTTATTACCCTCACTGAGGTAACTAGCTGGATCCCATTGCCGGATCGCTTCCATCAGTGCTGGCGGAAAGTCTGGTGATCCCAAGAACTCGGATCCTGGTGGACTAGTCTCCGTCCATGTCCTTAATTTGGACTTTTCTGCGCGGTGTGTCATAACGCTGGTATAATCGGGACATCCTATCACTATCACTGCCGCAGTTATGCGAGGCTCGAATAGAATGCAATGCCAGGCAGCATGTCCACCAAGGGACACACCGAGCACGAAGTTCGACATGATTCTATGACTGTTGGTAGGGAAAGCGTATGCGGGAAGATAGGAGAGAAGTAGAGACGTGTCTTGGGCTGTGCCATCTGGAATGCAGTACATTAGCTAAAAGTCGCAGTCACAAACAAGCAGGCAACTCACGATAGCAACTAAACATGTCCTGAGCATGGCGTGGGTTCCCATTACGCCATGCTTCATTGGCGACCTTATCTACCAGACGGCTTCCATGATTTCTTTGGTCGAATGACACTGCAATAAGGCCTTTGAGGTGGCTGGTCGAGCCCTCGGCCGCTTTCTTCCTGCTATCCCATGTATATAGCAATTGTGATGCAATTGCGTCCATTGTATTTTTGGTTTGTAGTCTTGGATGCAAGAGCCAGACACATGCGACCTCATAAATGTCTGGAGGCAGCTCATCTAGCCCGTAGACCGTGGTAAGGATGCCAGCGATGGGGAAGGTTTTCTGGGAGACCGGGTGTGTATTGTGGTGTGAGTGTGTGTTTTCTAGAGGATTCAAGCCGGCCATGTTGGAGGAAGTCTGAGCCAGTCAGTCGATTGTATGATCAGAAAAGGGTATATACGCTTGATGGTTGACGATGTTGAACGTTATGGACAGTAAATTGTAAGCAGTGACATGACCAAACCCAAAGGCCCGAGGTCCAAAGTCGAATGGCCGTTATTCACGGATCCATGATGGTCCAGGGCCCCTCTAGTCCTGGCATAGGCTACTATTATTACCCATACCTAGGTAGATGCCCACGTTGCGCTACCTTGATGCAGCCTAGCTGGCCGTAGCTCGGTGGCATTATCCCTGCCCAGGTAATAGCTGGTGATCAACGCCAACGCCAACTTTAATCTCCCTGACACGAACGACGCAGAATCGTGAGCACCACCACGTTTTCACTCTTTCACATTTCTGTCTCATTACATTCTATATATTGATCTGCTCATGCTTCAGCTTTCATCAGGTCTGCAGACGTGTTTGGCAAGCCCCCCATAAGCTTCGCTGAGCTCCTAAAGACTACTCATCAACGACACAACCTTCCCAGTGGAATGCACTCTCTGTCATCCCATGATACAACAGAACAACTTTGTGGCCTGATCATTCTCAAGAGACGGGACACAGGATCATATCTGGAACCATCTGTGGCTGAACAAGGCAAGCAGGTCGTTCATCGCAAATCTTTGCAATAGGCACACCCGGTATAAGTCGACTGCGGCGAACCTTCAACCACAGATGGCGACCTCCCCCGACGCGGTATCTCCGTTGACTTCGCCAAACGCCCAAAGAGACAATTCTGCACGCCAGACCGCTCCCTCCCAACGTACTTTGCAGCCAAGCATCGTGAGGGAGAACAAGGGTACAAAGAATGAGGATCTTCCACTTCCAGAAACACCAGGTTCTGTAAAATTTGTCTCCCAGCTCACTGAGCCCCAAGAGTTTCCTTTCCCACATGGTCGGGCTAGCAATTCTGCTCCGGACGTTGTGGAAGGCCGATATGATGGCGGGATCGATTCGAGACCAGCATCAAAGCCACCATCCCTCGCTCCTCCGTCCCGCAAAGCAACGAACCAAAGCGAAATAGAGTCTGTTGATCGCAGGAGTGTACAATTTGCATCGTCACGGTCTGAAACATTCGAGCAGGGCCATTCACGGAATCAATCGAGAGAAGTAGGGGATGCAGATGCGGGCTCAAAACAAGGGCAATCACTACTCTCAAAGCTCAAAGCTCTGGCGACGCCAACTGCCATGCAGACTCATGGGAGAACTTTTAGCAGTTTCACGATCGCTGGCCCCACTATCGAGGAAAAGCCACCTGGGCTGGGCACTCCCCTGTATGAAAGAGATCAACCATACTTTCCCACCGGTGATGGAAATGAGGCAGACGCAGAAGAAAGCGGTGGTGAGGGACCATCAGACCTTAGAACGAGAAGGAGATCTCGTCGGCCATGGAATCCGGAAGGAGGCACTCATACTGCACCGACTACGCCAAAAGCGGCTTCAAAGATGTCTTCTTTCCTCCGCGACTCACCGACGATTACCCCTACATCGCCTCGTCCGATGTTTGGACGTCGTGCTACCATGACAGATATACCTGAAAATCAAAGAGTGGGCGTCTCTGAGGACGAGGGCCGTGATAGAATAGCAAAGAAGAGCGCTTGGGCGCGTGGTATGAACAGTGCGGCTCGGGGACTGACATACACACGTCGGAACGAAAATCTAGAGACCCCGGAAGGCAGGAGACCCATGAACCTTCGAAGATTCACAGGAATGGGTAGTAATCCGCAGGGCACAGAAGCTTCGCCATCAGCTTGGCGATTACGAGGAGAGCGTACCTCTAGTATCAGTGCCCAGAAGTGGCGGCAACTGAAAGCCGGGTTGAAAATGTTAGGCCAGAAGCGTAAAGAGGAAAACAAAGTCGACCACGCTAAGTCTGCTGAGCTCATGGCTGAGCTGTTAGCAGGCGCTCCAGCTGCGCTCTTATTGGCAAGCATGTTCCAACGTGATGAGCATGGTCATAAGAGGATACCAATTCTCTTGGAACAGCTCAAGATTCGAATTGCTGATAGTGAAAGAATTGAAAACAAAGGTGGCGATCGACATGTGCTCTTTCGTATCGAGCTGGAATATGGGAGTGGTCTGACACGGATGAAATGGGTGATTCACAGAACATTGCGAGACTTTGCCAACCTGCACATCAAGTACAAGCTACAAGCCCAATCGGACAAGTATCTCAGCCTTGGTCTGAAAGACTCTAGCAAAAATGAGCTCCCCAGGTTTCCGAGGAGTGCTCTCCCATATCTTCGTGGAATGCGAGGCCTGGTCGATGACGGCGAGGAAGAGGAAGAGGAGGAAGAGTTCGGTGTTACCAGTGCCCCCGAAGGAGAGGCAAGCGGCCCGGAAGGCCCTCAACGCCCACACCGACGCCGGCAAAGGTCTTCTTTTGCTTTTGCGCGGCGGAAGTCCAGTATATCTGGCCCGCAGACTCCAGGTCTAGGCGCCGAAACAGCCAGAAATGGTAGTGTTGCGGGTGTGCTAACGTCAGCATCAGCTACCGCCGGTGGCCGCAAAGAGACGTACGCCGAACGGCAAAGGAAGAAACTCCAGATCTACTTGCAACAGCTCATAGCATACTTCATCTTCCGTGCGGACAGCAATAGACTGTGCAAATTTCTCGAACTCTCTGCTCTTGGGGTTCGTCTAGCCACGGAAGGCGGTTACCATGGCAAGGAGGGCTTGATGGTAATCCAGTCCGGAAAAGGAATCGATTTTCGAAGAGCCTGGAATCCTGCGCTGGTAGCGGCGAGGCACTCACCGAAATGGTTCCTGGTTCGGCACAGCTATATCGTGTGTGTTGACTCTCCGGAAGAGATGAATGTGTACGATGTCTTCTTGGTAGACTCAGACTTCAAGCTAGACACGATCAAGAAGCGTCTCCGCGACTCAAAACCACAAGAGATAGCAAGCAAGGCAAAGGCTTCAGCGACTCACCCCAAACACCACCAGCTGAAAGTGTCCAACTCGGAGAGGAAGATCAAGCTGCTTGCCAGGAATGAACGTCAGCTGCAACAGTTTGAAGATTCCATCAAATTTATGGTCTCATTAACAGATTGGGCGAAAGAGCACCGATTCGGCAGTTTTGCACCAGTGCGGCACAACGTCTTTGCTCAATGGCTTGTGGACGGAAGAGATTACATGTGGAACGTTTCCAGGGCCATAAGTATGGCCCGTGACGTGATATACATTCACGACTGGTGGCTCAGCCCAGAGCTGTACATGCGACGACCCGCAGCCATCAGCCAGAAATGGAGACTTGACAGATTACTGCAACGCAAGGCCCAAGAAGGAGTCAAAGTCTTCGTGATCATGTACCGGAATATCAATACAGCGATACCGATCGACTCCGAATACTCTAAATTCTCACTACTGGATCTTCACCCGAACGTCTTTGTCCAACGCTCGCCGAACCATTTAAGGCAAAACACGTTCTTCTGGGCTCACCACGAGAAGATTTGCATTATCGATCACACCGTGGCCTTCTGTGGTGGTATAGATCTCTGCTTTGGGAGATGGGACACCCCTCAGCATTCAGTTATCGACGACAAACTCACAGGTTTTGAGCTTAGTGATGCACCAAAGGATGCTGACCACTGTCAGCTTTGGCCTGGAAAAGATTACTCGAACCCGCGTGTTCAGGACTTCTATAACCTGGACAAGCCGTACGAGGAAATGTATGACCGTGCCAAAGTTCCACGTATGCCGTGGCATGACATTGGAATGCAGATTGTGGGCCAACCTGCTCGCGATCTGACTCGCCATTTTGTGCAAAGATGGAACTATATCCTCCGCCAAAGGAAACCCTCGCGTCCAACACCCTTTCTATTACCCCCACCTGACTTCAATCCTGCTGATCTAGAAGCACTCGGCCTCGATGGCACTTGTGAGGTCCAAATGCTGCGCTCTGCTTGCAGCTGGTCAATGGGTACACCTAATAGGGTCGAGGACAGCATTATGCAAGCCTACATGAAGATGATTCAAACCTCTGATCATTTTGTCTACATCGAAAATCAGTTCTTCATCAGCAGCTGTACTATCGAGGGAACGAAGATGCAGAACCACATCGGCGACGCGCTTGTCGAACGTATCAAGCGTGCGGAGCGCAACGATGAGGACTGGAGAGCAGTCATTGTGATCCCGCTTATGCCTGGGTTCCAGAGTACAGTCGACAGCCAAGACGGCAGCAGTGTCCGACTCATTATGACTTGCCAGTACCGCAGCATTTGTCGAGGTCCGACTTCAATCTTCGGCCGATTGAGGGCTGCCGGCATCGAGCCGGAGGATTACATCCAATTCTACGCTCTCCGGTCTTGGGGTAAGATTGGACCAAACAAGACGCTTGTAACAGAACAACTCTACATCCATGCCAAATGCATGGTCGTGGATGATCGTGTTGCCATCATTGGATCGGCCAACATCAACGAACGCTCCATGCTTGGATCAAGGGACTCCGAGGTCGCTGCTATCGTTCGAGATACGGAATTGATAGATTCATATATGGCTGGTCAGCCGTACAAGGTCGGGAAATTCGCACACACTCTTCGGATGCGTCTGATGCGCGAGCATCTTGGCATAGACGTTGATGAGCTGATGGAGGAAGAATGCCAGAGTGAGCAGTGGGAGCGTGAGCAGGCAGAGTTCAACTCCGAGGCCTCGATACCGTCTTCTCCAGCTTCAGACAAATTGACGGAGCAGAAATTGATAGAGTCGCAACACAGGGTTCAGGACGAACTCATAGCCAAGGCCGACCGACTACACAGCTTCAATCACGATGTGGACTGGGAACAAGAAAACAATCCTCATCTGATTGCGAATAAGAAGGTCACTGCGGACTCACGTGTGACTAGAAACGAAGAGCACGAACGAGATGTCCGTGGCGAGGGCGCAGACAACATGCTCAAGGTCATGCAACGGCCTGAGTTCCTTGGCCGTGACTCGCAGATCACAGACAACGGTAGAGAGGTCCTCGTTAGCAACATTGCTGCAGAAGGCAGGCCTGTTGGCTCAGTCCCGAGTCCTAAGAGACATCGCAAGACAAGGGATCGGAGCAACACGGTGAAGACTGCCACGAGCGGTTCGAGCGCAAAGACCGTTCCAAATGGAAATGCAACACTACCGCCACCCCAAGTACAGCGCATGCTGACAGAGGCGTTGGGCCTACCGCATCTCAGCACCCTACCAGCTTTGCCGCCTATGGACGACTCCGATATTGGTGGTCCGCCTCTCCAGCGATCGTTTAGTGGTGCCACTGCCAGACTCGTCAACCCTCTAATCTCAGAGATGCGTCGCCCTATCGTCACTCCAGACTGCATGCGTGATCCAGTTGCCGACAATTTCTTTCTCGACACCTGGCATCAGATTGCGGAGAACAACACAAAGTTGTTCCGGCTTGTGTTCCGATGCCAACCAGACAATGAGGTGCGAACATGGGATGAATACAAAGCATACAATGCTTTCAGTGAACGCTTCAGTCAGTCTCAGGGTGCTGGTAAGAGTACAGCTCGTAGACAACACGAAAACTCGACTCGTGCTACTGGTCCCCCGGGCGGAGACAAGACGCACATTGCGCAGGTACCTGGCAACTTAGAGAAGAAAGCAGAGGCATTGAACGAGCATATCCACGACAAAATCGAGCACCGCAACCCACATCATCCCATGGGCAAGGTTGAGACTTGGGCTGCAGAGCAACAAGACGAGGCCTTGCGCGGATCCACTCCCACCACTGGAGGCAAAGACGAACACTTGGATGAGAAGGCAGCGCTCAGGCAGAGTAACAGCAATTCTACGCATGATACACAGGCGACAACCGACACGACGACATTTCCACCCCCACCTCCTATCCCCGAGGATGATGCCTTCGCCCTGCGGAATAGAGCGGTCACGTACTCGGAAGACGCAAAGCCGATTGGTACGAGCGGCAGCCAGAAGCGACGCCGACGCGCAACCACGAAGAGCTCAGCCAAAGCATTCAGCGCGACTGACAACGACCTCATGCTTGACAAGGAGGACGCGGAGGTCCTCTTGAACATGGTGCAGGGACACCTCATCAGCTGGCCATACGACTGGCTCGAGAAGGAAGAGAGGGGTAGCGGGTGGCTGTACACGGTCGACCAGATTGCACCCCTGGAGATTTAGTAAGTGCCTGCGAGATGCGGTGTCTGTTGTTTATGTGCATTATACTTACTGGTTGGTCCAGTTCTTGATGCGTGTTATGCATTCTTTTGCAATGTTTAGCCTTGCGACGCGACTTACGGCAGTGATGGCGGCTTGCGACGCCATTTTCAGCGCATAATTGTTACTTGCGACACAGACTTGAGCATGTGACTACGGTTGCAACTTGTCACTTCATCAGCCTTCGGATAAGACTATCCGTCAAGTGTAGAATCACTTCTCAGCGACCCTGCGAAAAGAAACATGACTGCCGTTTCACCTTTGGCAACAACAAGAATCACTATTGATCTCATCACAAGTTCTTTGGGTTATCATTACGCTTTGGATCGCATCACTCCAGTAAAAGATCATACAGCAGTATGACCACTGATCTTGGTCATCGGATAGTTTGGAGAAGACGCCAGGGCTTTCTCGCTTGAACCTGCCGTCAAGAGCCTATCCGTGGCTCTCCTACCTCGCCCATTTTTTCATAATTTTGAATCATCGAATGCATCAGCGCCGGCGTTTCATTTCTTGTTAGAAAAGGAAGGAGAATAAATCTTCAGCATCACCGCCCTCGAACGCCGAGATCTGGATGGGTGGAGAGATGCACATGTTGTCTCGAGTGTGAAGCTAGACGTCATATTGGTCTTTGGTCGTTGTGTGTGGGTGTGTGTGTATGGTGTATTTCTAGATCTACTATTAGCATTGCGTTGTGTAGTGTAGTTAGCGTAGCTAGGCTAGACTGGGATGGAATTGCATCAATGGAATGTGTGTGCATGTGTGCTGCCTGCATACCCAGACCTTTTTCGAGTCTCACGTCTTTTCTGTGCAGTGATGTGCTACGGTGGTAGTAAAGTCTTAGTCGCCTGACCAATACAACCTTATATCAACATCGAAGTCAGCACTAATACCGTGCCACGGAGATAGATGTAGATGGAGATTTGAAAGTGGACGTTGCCACATCTCAATGTCGCGATATGGTATGTTACCCCTTTCGCGTCTGACAGGCCTGTATATACCTACCTACCTCGCTCTAGATATACGTACGTGAATGCTTGGCTGATGTAAGAGTTTAGGAATATATTCATAGGTTTTGGAAGAATATATACTAGGCAGTATAATAATAGTTTAGAATAGTATCATAGTCTTGACGTGTCGGTGGATGGTAGGTACACTTTGACATAGGATCTATTCTACATAGACGTCTCTACTAGCATAGATTTTTTATCAATGTCAGCTCGCACGACAGATGTGATGGTAAGTGATTATATGTATATGCTTAAATATTGGCGCGCATGACAGAGATGAAATGATAGGTAATTATATATATATATATATATATATATATCTTAACATATTCTTTTAAACACAGCTCAATATCGGGTATCTATAACTCCTTACTCCCCTCCTCTCCCAACCAATATTCTCTCACCCTCTCCCTCTCCCTCTCTCCACCCTACCTACTCAAAACCCAACCCACCCCTCCCGAACCCCCGCAATCAACCCACCCATCAGCCCCTCCAGATCCCTCAACACGGGCAAAACCTCCAGTCGCGCCAGTTGCTCCGTCGGTCTGCTACCACCACTTGTACTCCCACTTCCAGTCCCACTACCACTCCCACTCCCACTCCCACTACTCCCACCATCCAACAATGCATAAATACTACTCTTCCCGCGCGGGCCCACACGCACGGCACTAGCGCGTGAGAGAACGGATTCGAGCGCGGCGTGCTGGGTGCGGAGGAGGGTTGTTAGGCGGGTTGCTGCGGGGTCGGTGTCTGTGTCTGTGTCTGTGTTTGGGTTTGGGTTTGTTTCTACCCCTGTTTCTGTTCCAGCGTCTGCTGTTCCTTCCGTGTGTGTTTTAGCGTTGGCGGCTGCTGCTGCTGCGGGTGATGTAGACGTCGACGTCGACGCAGCCGCGAGATGCCCGATACACGCCCTCGCGGCGTCCAGATCAGCCTTTTCTGCGCCGGAACCTGCAGCTGCACTCTCCCCCGTACTCCCACCGACAACACGCACCGCGACGCCGAAACAGAGTCCCACGCCAGCCATATACGCAGCGTGGATGCGCAGCCACCAGCGGCGATGGGCATCTGCGGGATGCGTGTTGAGTAGAGGGAGTAAGGCTGCGATCTGGCGGGCTGCGGAGGCAATGTGCGTGTGAGAATGGGCGATTTGGGCGGCGAAGGGGGCGGGCCAGGGGGGGTGTTGGTTGTGGTGGGGGAGCGGGGGTAAGGATGTAGATGTGGAGGCGGCGTGCAGGTGTGTGTAGAGGAGGATTATGGTGGAGAGGTAGAGGATCTGTTGGGGGGTGTTAGATTGATCAGAGGGAGAGGGAGAAAAAGGGGGGACATACGTGGACGAGAAGCGCCGCCTGGCGCTGTCGCGGCTCCAGGACGGCCGCGCCGACGGGCGAGACGGCGGTGAGATTGCGCAGCTGCATGAGCGGATGCAAGTCGCGCTCCCACAGCTCGATCTTGCGCAACAAGAGCGCGACAGTCTCGGCGCTGCACGCTGCCGGCGTGCGCAGCGAGGCGGCGACCTCGGCGGCCAGCACGACGATGCTGGTGCTGTAGTGCTGAATCGCGTCGTCTGGGCCGGCGGCAACGAGGCCGAAGCAGACGCTTGCGACGTCGGTGTCGGTGATATCGGTGCTGTAGCCCAGCGTGACGCTGGTCCAGGCGTCCATGAAGATGAGGCTGCGGTAGACGCGGCGCCACATGTCTGCGTCTGGGAGGCGGGCGAAGTCCTGGTATTTCCAGCGGGCGAGGCGGAGGCCGGTGGCGGCGAGGGGCTTGCTGGTGAGGTGTTTGGACAGGGTTGCGTGGTAGGAGAGGCAGAGGAAGAGGCGCATGGTGCGGAGGTAGTCTGTGCGGGAGGGGAGGGCGGTTTCGAGGAGAGCGGTGGCGGAGGCGTGGAGGGCGTGTCGCATGGAGGGCGGGATGGAGGGTGTGTAGAAGGAGCCGAGGGAGGCGAGGACGAATGCTTCGGCGAGGGCCATGGGGTCGGTGGTGGTGGTGGAGGTGTTCGTTCCCGGGGCGTAAATCCGGGATAGGAGGGCGGAGACGTGGTCGAGTGGCCAGGCGAAGATGGTTGCGGAGGTGGAGGTGAGGAATGTGTGTGCGGCTTCGCGGACGATGTGTTCGGGTGGGAGGTTTGATGCGGAATAGAGCTGGACGCCGGAGGAGAGGAAGTCGGCGCGCATGTGGGCGAGATCCTTCATGGCGAGGCTCATGGATTCGGTGTATTTGTCCATCTCGGGCGTGGCCACGCTGCCCATGGACATTGGACTGCCGGAGCTGGCGCGGTCGAGCAGGAGGAGCTCCTGTGATTGATGGCTCCGTGGTCGGTCGTCTGCGGTGTGAGAGGAGGGATTCCCGTATGGGGTGCCGCGGTCCTTGAGGGCGGCCTGCTTGCGGCGGAAGTCGTCGAGGTAGTCCTGGTATCTGGCATATGCGTCTGTCTTCTTGTATGCCTCCATCTGCATCTCGTACTCCTGCATTGCACGGGCGGCAGCACACTCCCATCGATGCTTGTCTTCGGCGGGGAGGTGTTGCCAGCGTCGACCAACCTCACGTGCAATGTCAACAAAGGAAAGACTGCTGACGGCCGGGTCCAGCCTGAGGTTGTCTGCAAAGTTCACATACGCGGTCCGCGGCTTCTTGGGGGCATGCTGGTCCGGCTTGGGATGTCTGCGATACCTCCTCTTCCCGCCCTCCTTGGTCGGCGTCTTGGACGGGGTGGGCGGCTGGGCAGGAAACGGAAAAGAGTCCATGCCCGGGAAGGTGGTGGGCAGCGGTGAGGAGCTCTCGGAGCGAATGTCCGACTCGGAGAACAGCTGGGCGGCTGGAGGGAGGCCACGGGAGTTTGCAATCTCGCGCTGCAGCGTCCGGCGATGGCCAATCTTGAAGCCGAGCTCTTTCAGGTCGTCCTCTGTCACGTCCATGACGACGTCCCACGTCTCGAAGCCATTCTCAGACAGGACCGACAGGTACTGGGACAGACCCAGACGGTCCAGCACGTCTGCGAGTTCCGGCATTGGCGTTTGCCAGAAGGATGATGCGGTGTATCCGGGAGACGGTCCACTGACGGTAGGTATCACGGCCAGCAACAACACGACCGAGGGAGGTACAAGAAAAGAGAAAGTGAAACACAGGTGACGACAGAAGACGGGCACGATGGAGGCATGGCCGAGAGTGTATATCAGTAGCAAAGATCTGGACCGGGCAGATGGTCCGATGGGTGTGGGTGGGCCTAGAGAGAGAGGGTTTAGAATTCCATGTCCAGAGCAGAGGCGGTGGCCCAGTCGCGCATGGCTAGTATGGGAAAGACGGTCGATGGCAGATGGATCGGAAAGTTTGACAAGAGAGCGTGCGAGTGTATGGGAAGTGGGTTATAGTGTTGATTCTCCCATCCACCTGTTGCCCCCCCTGTCCGAATCGAAATAGAACAGCCCTGAGCGAGGTCTGGGCCCACGCGCATCCCGTGGTCTAGACTCTAGACCACCACCACCCAGCGTCTCGGGCTGCAGTGATTCCGTGCGCAGTGGCAGTAGTGAGTGACTGTGTGCCATGTGCAGACGACGGATGATATAGACTGACAGCCGACTGTTGCTGGGATGCTGCAGACCTAATGCAATGGCAGTGGTGTAGCATCGCATTCACCATCACATCACATTCACTCGAGCAACACATTGCCATCTGCTCCTCAAACGTCTCATTTAGCGTCTTGCTTAGCGTCTCTCTTAGCGCTCTTGTTAGCGTCGATGCTGCCGGACTAGCGGGAGAGCGACAACCATCGCCGCTAGAACTCCCGGCTCAGCCCTGACGACAGGATGGGATGTGTACTACGCGGCTGAGGATGTAGTGTACGCACGCTTGCAGTCATCTGATGCCCGCCTTACATACCAATATTCAATGTACACCTCCAGCCACGCCCGTTGCCACACCATGCGCCACACAGCATAAGATATCACTCCATCATTCCCTGCACTGCACCTCGCTCTAATTGACCACCTAGCCCTCCCTCCCGCCGTGTACGTATCTACTCATCTGCTCAAGTATCTATGCACAGCTCTTAAAACATTTTCCAAACTCTACATCATACGACTCTCGACAGCCTCTGTGTCATTTTACCCACATATCACTCTATCCACTTGCTGTCCACTTTCTATCCACCCAGGACCCATTCTGTATCCACCTACCCACCTACCACACAAGGTAATCCATGCTGCACGTCCGTACCCGCCCGAGACACGTGGTAGGACCGTACTGTTCGAGGACTGCTATACTTAGAGTCGCGTGTCAAGCCATCGTCTTTGCTTAGATTTTTTTTAATTCGTGGCTTTACGTACGGACTAATATGATACCCTGATGTAATCCCTGTTTTGTCTTGTCTTGGTTACGCTGTATGAGAAGAGAGAAGAGAGAAGAGAGAAGATGAGGGTCGGACTTGGGATGTAGTATATATCTTAATAGACTGCTATTCTTCTTTTGTATATAGCTATCTATATTTCTCCCGGGTGTAGATTCGTTAAACACGTAATTAGATTCACTTCTCTTAGCATTCACTAGTAACCTGTTTTTTTCTTAAAGATGTAAGTCCTCTTCGTAACTAGTTCGATAATAAGCCTATCAATCGGACGAGATATGCAAATCCGAGTAGGGTATTAAGACTATATCATCGCATCTTTTGGAAAAGATGTCTCTGGTATAATTCGTCTTATGCTCGCATTATCTGTCTTAGATTAGACACTCTAGAAGTAATAAAATAACACACTCTTACTTAGAAATCCATAGATCTAGTAGTGTACTTTTATAGATGGTAGATATATATATAGACTAATCTATATCTAGCTACTACTATTATATATATACTGAATGTAGTAGGAGAGACTAGAGAATGTATTAAGTTTAGTATAAGCAATTATTAGCTATTAGCTATTAACTATTAGCTATTAGCTTCATAGCTTCATAGCTTCATAGCTTAATACCTTCATAGCTCCATAGCTTGATACCTTAATACCTTAATACCTTAATACCTGCATAGCCTGATACCTTCATAGCTTCACAGCCTGCCAGTCATATAACGGCTTCATAGCTTAATAGCTTCACACCTTAATAGCTTCATACCTTGCCAACTCCATAGCTCGCCAGCTTTCCACTTGCAGCCTAATAGAACAAACAGTATATAATCAACCCCGTCTCTACACCCATCCATCCTCCCATCTCCTCCCTCCTCCCAACCTCTCCCTCCCCCAAACCTCTCCATCCATCCATCCATCAACCCATCCATTCATCCTCTATGCACATCCAACAAAGCACACATCTCCCCGCAATCTAGATCCAAACTCACATCCCAACGACCCCATTCCCAACAGGCGCCGAAGAAACACCGACCGATAATTACACCACTCCCGTCCCCAGCCTTGGCACACACAGCCCGCTCAAAGTCTAGAACACTCCCACCAGCACCACCAGCACCACCAGCACTCCCACACCAGCACTCCTCCCATCGACAAATGCGCACAGCATCGCAGCATCGCAGCATCGCACGTTCAGGTCCAGAGTCTAGATAGAGTCCAGAGTCCAGAGTCCAGAGTCTAGAATGTCGAATCTAGAACTCGACACTTTGCACTTTGCACATGACACTTTACTCGACACAATTTTGGCGATAAATCGTGAAAGAATCGGCGATGTAATATATTAGATAGAGATTGTTGTGGCTTTGTTCTTATTCGAATCGGGACCTTTTGACATTATCTCTGCTGCGTGTTAGGACGTACATGCACACATACATACATACATACGTACACGCATGTATACGTACACACTCTCACATGCGTAGATCGACGATCGACTTCACAGGACAGGGACGCAATAGATGCACGTGTTCAGGCGGCTCAACAGAAGATGCATTCGCAATATGGTATATGCCAACAACAACAACAACAACGACTAAACGCACCATTGCAATGACGGGGAAAAACAACAACCAAAACAGTTCGTCTCTCTCGTGTCCTCCAATGCAATCAAGCACGCTACTACGCAAAAAACATTTGGTATCTGCTTCCTCCCCCATCTGCGAACATGCACGTCTGGCTGCCTACATGTCCAATCTTATTCTTCCTCCTCCACCTCCACCACCATGTCCATTAATACATCACCCGCCAAGCTGTCACTGCCACGTCTATTAAGAATGAGTCTTCTCCATACGACCGACCGTTCATGTCATGTGCTCTTTTCATTTCGCATGCATTCGTGTGTCTACTTCTCCTTGTGGCCCTTGATCTTCTCCTCAATCTTGTGGAAGAAGCCGCTCAGCCGGTTCTTCTTCTTCTTGCTCGCCGTCGTCTCCGACTCCGAGGCCTTGGACGGCGCGTCTTTCTTGGGAGTGACGGGGCCGGCTTCCGTCTTCGTAGAGGCAGAGGTGGTCGTCGCGCCGGTCGTGACCGCTGGCGTCGATTGCTGCCCTACGTTAGGATGATTCTTAGTGGCCGTCTTGCTCATCGGACTCACATCACGGCTGTCCGCTGGACCTGATGGCACACTGACCGCCGCCGCCGCTGCTCCTGCTGTTGCCGGTGTTTGTGCAGGCGAGTCTTTGGAGGCATTAAACTCCTTGTCAGTAGTAGCAGTCGCTCCATCGCCGGGCGCCGTTGCAGAGGTGGATGCGGTCGTGGTAGGGGCGGGTTCGCCCTTGGAGTTCTCCTCTGGGACAGCCTTCTTGAGCTCCTCTTCGACAGCCGCCTTCTCGGTGACGGCCACCGGATTGGTAGTCGCTTCGGCAGGCGCATCGGCCTTCGCAATCGACTCCTTCACTTCGTCCGGAACGACGGCGTCCGAGGATGGGGCCGATCCAGATTCCGCAGCCGCTGGCGCTGGCTCGACCTCCTTGAGAAGCTCAGCCTCTACGGCCGACTTGTCTGTGACTGCCTGCGCGGATGCTGAAGCTTCTGGCGCGGCGTCGGCTGCTGCTTGCGATTCGCTTACAATCTCCGGGACTTCTGCAGTCTCCTTGGGGACTTCGGCGGCAAGGGCAGCAGTGGTAGTACCTGCTCCGGCAGATGAAATTGTCGGGTCAGCAGGGGCTTCACGAGTCTCTTTTGGAACTTCGGCAGCAAGAGCGGCTGTGGTGCTTTCGGGCGCAACCGACTGGATAGTTGGGTCAGAGGGAGCGGCGCGAGGCTCTTTCGGCACCTGACCAGCAAGGTCCGCAGTAGTAGTACCAGCTCCGGCAGACGAGATGAATGGACCGGCAACGACATCCTCTGCAGCGTCACCACCTCCCATCGGCAGACTGGACTCTGGGATGAGAGTGCTAGTGACAGGCGGTACACCAAACATTGCAGAGCCATTGCTAGGCTTGCCGTTTTCTTGCGGCAGGGTGTCGGCCTTGGCATCATCCTCTACGGTGCTTTCGATGGTGTTTGAGGTGAGTGTGCTTGGATCAGGCACTGCCTCGTTGGGGGCAAGCGTTATTGGGTTGCCGATCCCAGCCGTAGCGGGAATTGGAGCTACAGAGAAGGTCTTCTCGGCTTCAGGCTCTGGAGTAGCGTCCTCGACAGTGCTCTGAACGGTGTTTGACGTGAGGGTGCTCGGGTCTGGAACCTTCTCTCCAGGTGCGAGGGTGACGGGGTTGCCTATACCGGCAGTCGCAGGGATTGGGGCAACCGAGAAGGTGTCAGCCTCGGCGTCTGGCTGCGAGGTCACGCCATCCTCAACGGTGGATGCGATGGTATTGCTGTTGAAGGTGCTGGGGTCTGGGACAGGTTCACCGGCAGCGAGATGGATTGGGTTTCCGACACCTTCTGAGGCTGGAATTGGGTTCACGCTGAATGTCTGGGCCTCTCCAGCAGGAGTTGCGCCAGGAGTCTCTGGGAATGAACCAGGCACGTCTTTCTCTTCTTGGAGTCTAGGCTCCTTGGGTACCTCGCCAGCCATTGTGGTGGTGGATGCTCCGGGGGCAACAGAAGATATGGTGGAGGGTGTGGTAGTGGAGTGTGCTGGGTCTGTCGTGAGGTCTTCGGGCAATAGGAAATTGTCGTAAAAGCTGCCGTAGTACTCGCCGCGAGCGTCGTCTCTGGTGACCCAATTGCCGTCGACAACGAACTGCAGGTGGGCGTGTCAGATGGGGGAGTGCAAAGAGAGAGAGAGCGTGTGTGTGTAAGTAAAGTGGATGATGAGGTGAGGAAGAATGGAGGGAAGTTGGAAACAGGAGGTGGTGACAGGACAGGGACAGGCAAGGGCGGGATCACACGGCTTTATAATAATGGAGACGGAGGCCGGGACGCGGCTTCCCAGTATGTGAAGTGTGAGAGTGTGCACCTGAAATTGCAGCAGGCGACGCGCAAATTTCCATACCTTGTAGTAGATCTTCTTGCCTTCTTCTATGTGTTCGGCGGGGATCCTGACCGTCTTGCTAAAGAA
Source organism: Pseudovirgaria hyperparasitica (assembly GCF_010093815.1). Classification (NCBI taxonomy): domain Eukaryota; kingdom Fungi; phylum Ascomycota; class Dothideomycetes; order Acrospermales; family Acrospermaceae; genus Pseudovirgaria; species Pseudovirgaria hyperparasitica. The sequence goes on from NW_022985549.1 coordinate 340,970, forward strand.
ACCACTCTTCCCCTCCATCTTTATAGTCTTTGCCCAGTCGTCGAAGAGACCGGTGATGATGACCTCTTCGGCGTTGGCATCCTCCCTGCACGGATGGGATCAGCAAGGCAATGGCTAGAGAGTGGACGGAGATGGGAGTCAACATACCACTTGAAGGTGTAGGTAGCCATGGTTCAGGCTTCGGATCGGGTTGAAAGTAGCAAAAGCTGGACGAGGAAAATGCGAAGGGATGCAAGATGCAGCAATTCAGCAGCAGCAGCGGACCGATGAGTGGGGTGCAGCTAGTGCTAGCTTCCAAGGTTCGCGTTCTCGTTCTGTCGGACAGCCTACAGGGCTCGCAGGAGAAAGAGATATGATGCAAGAAGGGTTGGGATTGTCGAGCGACAGGTCCCGGAGAAAAGGGAGAGAGGGAGAGAGGGAGAGAGGGAGGGATATGAAGGTGGTGGTGGTGGTGGTGGTGGTGGTGGTGGATGGAAGGCTAGGCGTAGTGGTAGTGTATAAGAAAGGAAGAGGTTGGGGAGGAGGCTGTTGGAGCAGAGCAGCACAAAACACGGCAGAGAGCCCCAGTCGCTATGATCAACTAGCACTGCACGCACAAACGACGATACGCCACAGGACTAATGAGTATTATAATGAACAAGATTGCGAGAGGGAGAGAGCAATTGGTGTTTTGGCCAGGGCGGAGAAAGACAATGGAACAAAGCTAAGTGTGTTTTGTTGGGCTTCACTGGCAACAAACAGGCCAGCACCGTGCACTCAGTCAGACACAGACTCACTCATCTTGACTGTGCACAGTCTGAAGTGATGATTAGACGGTCATGGATAATTAGTAGGAGTATCCATTGTATTCAGTGGTACACTGGCTATGCTAGAGCACGAGCGCGGTCCTGACTGTGGTTGTAGATGACGTGCACTCTGCCATCTGGGCGACGGTGAGGGTCTTGCCAGGGAACCGTAGATAATTCAGTCGAAAGAGCCAAAGCTAAACATCCGCATGACTGGTGATGGACTTAACTGAGTGCCGATTGTCCTTCTGCACGTCATCATCGTGCCTGACGATGATGTAGTTGGTGCATCTGGAGTAGATCCGCGAAAGTCCGGGTGCCCAACGTAGGTGTGTGTGTTTGTCTGTGTGTTGTCGTTGTGTTGTAGTTGTTGTTGTAGTAGAGATGCAGTATGATGGATGATTGTTCTAGCATGGCCATCCTGAGTAACTATCGTGTATAGAGGTGGTGGTGTAGTGTATTACCGGTACATATATGGCTAGCAGACGACGAGATATCGCATTGCATCATGATCGGATCAGGCCAAGGACATTCTCTCCCGACGACTCCTGTCTGTGTATGCATGTAATGTTAAATGTCCAGTACACGCCGTGAACATCATTAGTCAATTGTCCGCGCGAACGGACATGAAGCTTCGTTGCGGCGTCTAGAAAGCTTCTCGAAGCCTGCAAAAACCACAAAACGGGCTGTGGGTGCGCGCCCCTGTCCCCGGCGTCAGGGGCTTGACTGAAGTGCAGCCGCTAAAAGAGAGTCAGTCCCCCCTTAACCGCCGCCGCCCGCTGGTGAAAGTGCTGTACCCGCTAAAAGATGGGCGGGAAAAAGCAGAATTAGCTGCCCATGCTCCCTATTTCCGCTGCTTACGGGGGGGTCTCGGGTGCCTAAACTGGCTGCCATGGTGCCTAAAAAATACTGCGGAATAACTGCTGCAACTGCACTCATCTCTCTGTCCCCCTCTACTGTACAACTCCGCTGCACATCATCCTCTTCCACCCACAACTCTCTCTCTCTCTTGTCATCCTTCAACATCCTCATCCTATCCATCCAATTCACCCTTTTCATACAAGAGAGTACATCCATACGCCATCAGCTGTCATCTACAATCTACCAGTCACTCGTCATTCACTCTCCACATAATACAAGAAAGACAACAAGACACATCCACGCCTCTGCTCCGGATCGTCGTTGGATCCCCCAGTCGCTAGGACCAGCACTGCGCCCGCGCGCGCCCTGGCTTTTTTTCTGCTGCTCCTCTCCCCGCCAGCCTTTTCCACCTTGACACCACCTCCACCTCCACCCACAAAGCTCGACCCACACAACAAGCCCTTGCTTGCCCCTCTCTACTCCGACGACACTCTCCAGCTTCATCCTGATCTCTCTTCTTCTCTTCTTCTTCTTCTTGCTCTTCTCCCTCCTCCATGTCGGACCTGCCATCCGACTTCGCCAATGAACTGTCTGCCCTGACTCGCGAGTACCTGAGATCCCTGCCGACAGACCATCTCCAGTTCTGCGCCAATTACTTCCAGAAACGTCTCCAGTCTCAGCGTGCCGAGTTTGTGCTCGCACAGCAACTTTCTTCCACAAACGCCGGCGCCATGGCCACAACAAATTTCCCCGGCAGCAATCCTTTCGGTTCTTCTCCCAGTAATACCGCCATGCACGCCCTTCAGGAAGAGGACGAGACCGACCAGATGACCTCTCCCACCGCCTCGTCCTTTCCCCGCAACATCATGGACAGACCTGCTCACTCCTCATCCAAAGCCGAATCTGGCTTTGGAAATTTCGGCGGCTTCGCTCCGGCTGGCAGCAGTGCTACCTCCAAGTCCTCCGCTCCTCCTCCTCCTTCGTCCTCCTCCGCCTCGGATCCTCAAAGCTTTCCTTCAAACTATAACCTCAATCGCCGCACATCCGTCTCCGCTGAGTCTCTCAATCCTACATCCGCTCAGAATGACAACTGGGCGCCACCCTTCCATCAAAAGACGGCAGATCAGTGGTCTCGACTGAAGACGGCCGTGTCGGGCAACTTCCTCTTCGCGCCCCTCGACGACGATCAGTCTACCGCCGTGCTGGGCGCGCTGCAAGAGAAGCCGATCCCGGCCAAGGACATCAAGGTTATATCGCAAGGTGATGTTGGTGATTTCTTCTACGTTGTCGAGAACGGCTCCTTTGACATTTACGTCAATCCGTCTGGCAAGATAGCGTCGGGACCAGACGGGCTTGGAAGCAAGGTTGGCAATGTCGGTCCGGGTGGCTCTTTTGGAGAACTCGCATTGATGTACAACGCTCCACGCGCTGCCACGGTCGTATCGACCGAGCGTTCCACCTTGTGGGCGCTCGATCGCGTCACCTTCCGCCGCATCCTCATGGACAGCGCATTCCAGAGACGACGCATGTACGAGGGCTTCCTCGAGGAGGTCCCGCTGCTGACCTCGCTCACGCCATACGAACGCTCGAAGATTGCCGACGCCCTCGAAACCCGCCGCTACCCGGCCGGCACCACCATCATCAAGGAAGGCGATGTTGGCGAGGCCTTCTTCATCCTCGAAAGCGGCGATGCAGAGGTCTTCAAGCGTGGCACCGAACAGCCCGTCAACCGATACAAGAAGGGCGACTACTTTGGAGAGCTTGCCCTCCTCAACGACAAGCCCCGCGCGGCAAGCGTTGTCAGCAAGACGGAGGTCAAGGTGGCCACGCTGGGCAAGGACGGATTCCAGCGGCTGCTGGGTCCGGTAGAGGGCATCATGCGCCGCAATGATCCCTCCAAGGCTTCTGTAGAGAGCGTGGATCCTCTGGCGTCGTGATTTTGTGTTGCTAACAGCTGTTCAGACCGCCACAGGGGCGAAGGAGACCTGCTTCAGGCTCGGTTTCTGCTGGTGAGCCGAAAAGAGTGCGACCGTGAGAACTGGATCGGGGTGTTTGTGTGATGCGCACAACCGACCGGTATGCGGCCACGGTCGAGGACGAGATTCCGGGGCGGGCTGGCGGGCTGGCGGGCTCGACAGGCGCAGATGTTGGTTGATGCGGGGATCCTGGGGCAGACCGCTTTCCAGACGATGAACATTACCATACCCACCACCCTTTCACCTACCTAGTGTGATGAGATTCACCCGCGACTTCTTTTCTCCCTACACGGCGTTTTATCTTTCCTACGGTCCTGTACTGCTGCTCCTGGGCGTGTAGCCAAGGGGGGGCCTGTGTCTTATTTGGCAAGCAGCCTGTATCTATTCTGGCAAGTCCACGGCGGCTTGCAAAACCTCAGTAGTGGTGGTGGTAGTAGTAGATGAAGAATATATATATATACATCACATTGCCTCATTTAGTACCTTCGCGTGGATTCAGTCTATGTCTGTCCTACTTTGTCGTAGTGTAAATAATGATTATGTGATGCAGTATCGCGAAATCCCAATGCATGCAATGCATGTTGCACGCACGGTTCACGTCTTGTTTCTATCAATAGCGCCGCTCAACATGCCAGGGGACGGCGCGCCGGCCGGGGCGGGCGTGTGTGATACGTCACACACGTTTTCGTTCCAAGGATGGTCCAAGCTCCCTCCCTCAGCTTCTTACAGCTACCACCTGTGCATGAAACTTTCCTCTCTCTGTTCTGCCATTCCTGTTCCCTCACTAGTCGTCAAAGCTGTATACCGACAGTAGCTTCACCACGTATCCACCACACGACCTCGCGAATCGAATCGAACCCGGAGACGTCGCGCCCTGACGATTGCGCTTTAGCTGCTGAGCTTGCCTGCCTTGCCTGCCTCGCGGTTTCGACGGAGTGTTGGTGGCTATTTTGCGGTCTCAGATCTCACTTTGCGAAACGTGTTCGATACAGCCTCGTTCATCTCCTCTGATTCTCTATCCTGAAGACTCCTCTCCTCCACCCACTCAACAACTCACCCAACCCCCTCCTCAAAGAGAGCAATGGACTGCATTCCCCTCCCCATCGTGTGCTTCCAGTGCGGAACGTGAGTATAAACTCCTTTTTGCTTGGTTTGCTTGGTTTGCTGTGGGGGAATGGATGGATACTGTATAGATTTGTATCAAGAGAGAAAGAGGCTAACGCGGTAGACGAAACGGGCAGTGATCAGAACCCCTGCCATTGTAAAGTCGTAGGGCCGACGCTTGGGTTTGTGGTTACGGTTGGGATGGCGGTATGTTTTTTTCTTCTTCTACTTTTCTTCGGTTCTTTTTTCTGTTGTCACTTTTCTCACTTTTTATTTCGACGTTCTGCTGGAACGTGCTGCGTATGCTGGATGTGAACGCAAGAGGCTAACACACGTGACAGATTGTGTGCTGGCCCGCGAGTCTGCTGTGCTGTTGCTGTGCGACGGAGACGGGGAAGAAGTATGTGTTTTGTCTCTCATAACGCGGAGAGGGGATGCATAGGAGACCTGTGCGTGTGTGCTCTTGCTAATACGTTCCTGTACAGGGTGCTGGCCTTGCCGGTTGATACGGGGAATAAGATTAGTGGGGCGATTCCGATTTAATGGGTGACTTTGGGGGGTATAAGAAGGAAGAAAGGGAGGAGTGGAGGGAAGATGTGTGAAAGGAGATGTATGGGAAAGGAGATGTATAGGAGAGGAGAGGAGGGATAGAAGGGGATGAGCAGGGTAATAAGGGAGTGAAGGACGATGTTTCTGATTCTGCGGAAAGTACATCTTCTTTGTCTTTTGTCTGTTGAGTCTGAGTCTGTGACTGCTCTGCTGTAGTATGCGTGGAATGTCGTGATGGTGATGATTATTATTGACTGTACTGCGCATCATCACCACTGCACTGCGCATCATCATCATCATCACCACTGCCCAAACACCATCACTACTGCCGAAACACCCATCCACCCAACACGCCCCCTTACCACCCCTTACCGCAATGCATCGCATCGCAACGCTCCGCAGCGCAGCGCCCCATACCGCCATGCATCGACGTGCGACAACTCCCCACCCACACCAACACCATCGCCCCATTCCAAATCATGCATCGCCGTGCAATCTACACCATGGGTGTTGCAGTTTCCCCGACGACCACAACCCCACAACAGCGCCATATGCGTTCTGATTTTGCGCTGCTGTGGTGGGTGGGTGTGGTTTGTGGATAAGTGGGAGGAGGAGGGCGTGGGTGTGGGTTATATAGACAGGGGACTGGGTGCCGGGTAGGGGTGTGTGCTGAGTAGAGGTTAGAGGGTGATGGGTAGGGTGGTGTGCTGGGTGAGGGGTGCTGGTGCTGGGTAAGTTGATAAGGGAGGAGTATGGAGGCGTTTGCTGCGTATGGGGGTGTCGGGTAAGTGAAGGGTATGGACGGGTGTGTGCCGGGTAAGTGCATATAGTTTATATAAGTGGGTGCTGGGTAGGAGTATACAAGTCAGGTGACGGGTACAGATATATAGGCGAGGTAACGAGTGCATATGGAGGTGAGGTAGCGGGCATGGTTCATAGTTCATAGTATATAGAAAGGAGTGGAGAGGTTAGGGGATGTGTAGAGGTTTATAGGTAAGGTATAGGTATATTTATAGTTGTACAGTTAAGGTTATACGCATGTAGCCAAGGCAACAGTTGAGACCTATAAGGCGACCTTACGGGTAGAGGGGTAAGGTTAAGGTATAGAAGTAAAAGTAACAGGTATATAGGTAAGGTAATGTATGGCTTTCTGTGTGTACGAGTTCCAGCTACTAGAATCCCGCCTAGGATGTGCGCCATAAGATTGATGAGAGCCATCTAATCTTATCACCGACGCAGTGAACGGTCAGTGGGACCTTTAGAAACGAACGCTGGAAGAGTTTGTAGAATTCCTGACAGTCGGGACACATGGCATCTCGACTGACCGTTATACATCCTCGTGGGAGATTTGTCGGAAGCACTGCTTCGAGTTCGGAAGTTACCCCTATACTTTCTTCGTCCTCGTACTTGAAGATGTAGTGCCGATTCATATAGTACGCAACCAACTGTTTCTCAACATGAGAAGCATAGCTTTCACTGACATCGTGGCCGATCCTTGCACAGAGTTGCTTCGCTCGGCGCGTCCAGATCTTATTATTGAGAGTGTCCTCTCGAGATGTCTGCGAATACCCACTCATTGCACTGATGACCGGGTACGAAGGCCCACGATCCAAGCGACCAAAGGCCTTTGTTCCTTCTCGGTCCCCAAGCTTATACATGGTATCAGCCTGGTAGAAGCACAAAGACGTCGCATCTGCTTTGTGAAAGTACCCTTGGCGAGGGCCGCCGATAGGGACTGGGAATCGGTCTCCTCGAAGCTCCTGCTCCTTCCGGCACAATAGAGCATGAATCCTTGCGCGCTGTCGGTTTGAGTCCGTACGCACTGTCATCATTCCATTAGCCCTTTCGATTCGCTCTGCGTCGTTGCGTTCTGCCACGGCTGCGAGGTCACTTGCTCGGTGTCCATTCGCGTCCATGGAGAGGACATCCGCACCATTATTTACGAGAAAGTCCACAGTCTCAAAGCGGCCCCACAGAGCGGCTTCCATGAGGGCTGTTCGACCATAATGGTCAATCCGGTCGATAGGCATACCTCTCTCCGTCAATAATTCCACCGTTTGGAGGCCATTCTCTTCTGCCGCTGCGAGTATTACTCCGTTCGCACCTTGAATGTTCACGTAACTGGCGAAGTCGTCGTCTGGATACATTCTGAAATGATTATCGAGTTTCTGAGTATCTCCTTGAGCACAAAAAGACACATAGAATTTCCTGCGTAAATTTGGGTCTGCCATCGGATCGGTGAAACAGCGATATCGGTCAGGTTCATGTTGTCGTGGATCCGAACCTTGACTATCAGACAATGTTGTCCTTGCTAGCGACTCTGTGATGGCATCCGTGCCATCAGGACCGGGCTCGCTCTTCCCATTCCTATATTCTTCAGGATCGTCAAAATACACTCCATGCAAGCTCTCGTACTCCTCCAAGAGTCGACGTGGCGGGTTGCCGCGTCTTAAAGGATCCTACATCAAGCCCTGGCTCGTAACGAGGTGTATCTTGCCAGAATCTTTATCCAGCTCCCAACCGTACGCGTCGGTCAAGTTGTCGATTTCGTCGGGCCAGACTATACGGTAGGATTTTCCTCCGCTGACATCGATGCAATCCGCTGAACGTCGTTCTCTTCTGCGCCTGGAATGCTCTGTAAGACCGTGACCATGTGAGTCAAGACAAAATGGACATAGCACTCGGAAGGAGCTGGCATTCCACCAAAGGACCAGTGCTGGTACCAAGTTTTCGGTATCGGGCATGTTGCAGCGTTAGTTTAGACGGTTCGCGATTTTTGACATCAAAGGTCTGTTTCAACTAGAGAGGGAATGAAGACTTGAAAGTGGCTTATGGCCGGGTGTAGCTGAGATACTCAGGGATGAAGCAAGGCAACAGCGTGAGGGGTTAGCTGAGTGCTTGTGAGTGTAAAGTGCGGGGCTTCTGTATGTGCTTTTGTAAGAATAAAACATGGTAATGTATTGATATACGTAAACATTGATTGGTTACTTGTGATGTATTTGCTGGTTGCTGGTTAAAAATACTAACAGGGCTGTTAAACGTAGTTTGAATGGGATGGTACCTCCCAATCTCTCACCAGGTTGCATCTGGACGAGATTGCACCCTGCTCGGGCTTCGGTTTCCAGGAATGACCTTGCCCTCACTAGATGGAATATCGTTTCATGGTAGGTAAGGTGCACTGCTGATGATCACTTTCGAGTTGGAGTTTCGCGCCATGTAGGGATGTCAGGTTGTATGCATACACGACCATCTCCTCGACGTTGCTTAGGCTGCAGGACATCTCCCCAATCCAGACAAATGCAAGGTTCTGGTCGTAGCATAACTTGGAAAATCTCCCACATGAGCGACGGAGAAGTCGTTCGAAGTGTTGGTGTCTACTTCATTCGATGCCCATGGGCTAGGTGTAGGAGTGGGTGTATGTGCATGTCTTCTTCAGGCCTGTAGCCCGCACATGCTGCAAGAGACTTCTCCAGAACTGAGACCCGGAACAGATCTCCTAGATATCTTGCTGACTACCGAAGACAACACTGGTACCGGAACATTGATGTTCGAGGGGCTCAAGTGAAGCCCGGTTGTGGTTGGCCACATTTCAAGACCGGAGGGAACTTTACAAGAGGTTACAAAGGCGATGAAGACCCTGAAGACTTCAGACTATGGAATAGTTCTTGTTCCGCGTTCTCGTGAATAGACCGGGCAGCCTTGCGCAGTAAGTCAACCTCTCGCAACAACTCAACCACTTTTGGTAAGAGGTGCTCTGTCCACAGACGATATCCATCGATTGAGAGATGTACATGATCAACAAGATGTTCCTTGCAGACTTTTGGCGCAGGAGCTAGATACAAGATCTGTAGAGCTCCGATATTTTCATTCATGCTGTTGACTAGATCTTGGATCTTCCCGTTCGCGTCATCAACTAGCTCATCCGATATGTCATTCCGGTAGAAGAGACCAGTAACGAGAATCTTTGACCCAGCTCGAGCTATGTGGAGTAGCGCCTGCAATATGAGGCGCATGTAATCACGGTCCCGATCCTTCAGACCTTGCTTATGGTGCAGGTTGTTGGTGCCGCAATGTAGCACGAAAAGTTTGATATTATGAGCTCCTAATGTTGGAAGCAACCCGTCCAGGTTTTTCGCTTTTTCGCCTGCAAGCCGATAGACGATGTTCTGAACGCCGTCACCGCCAACGCCTGTGTTGAAAACGCCATCTAGGCGTTTATGAAAGAGCGGATTGGTGGCCTTGAGTTGGTTAAAGGCTCTTCCACCTAGCATTTCGGTGGACGGCCAGGGCTCCAGACTAGCACTTTGGCCTGTGGTCTTCATACGCTCAAACATGCTGTCTCCAAGCAAGACAGTGGACAAAGCATCATTGGGGGAGAGCTTTTTCAGGTCGGCGATGTGTATACTCGATGTCTCTTCAGATCGTTGCTTCCATTTTGCGTTGTCGACGAGGAGTTTGTGCATTTGCGATCTGGAAATCTCTTGATTTTCGTTCTCACTGGAAATCGTGATGCCTGCGTCGGAAGGGGTTGTAGCTGGACCCGACATGTCGAAAGAACGGGTAGACTACTGTATCTGAAAGTGATGACAAGATGAGCTTGTTGCCTATATGACAGTCTCGTCAACTTTCGCTTGGCGTTGACGATGGTTCTGAGATAAGGCAGCTGATGAGAAGGACTACGGTTACGAGATTTTAAATCAATATTCTGGCCATGGGTAGAATAATGGAACGCAGAACGAATATGGACCAAAGAAAGCAAGTCGATGTGTGTTGTTTAAAATCATTGAGGAGACGACACCGCAATTTCCAATCTATACGGAGCAGGCCGTCTCGGTGTCCACATTTGCGATTAATGACACGTCGTAGCACATCGGGATCGCTGTGTGATACTAACGCAAGATCACACGATAGTCGCACTCGCGACTTCGTATCTAACCATCTTCCAAGACCTAGGCAATATTAAGGTATCGGGTGGTAATCGCCATGAGCAAACCGGCGACCTCAGTCAGCATTTGGTATACTGGATTTTCAGAAATTTAGCTTGCCATCACTGGCGGCTAACAGCATATCAATAAGAGAGCCTTGTTGACCAAATCAAGAGCAGTTGCCAACAAAGTTTCGATATCATGAAGCAAAGATGACCGAGCATTCGATGAAACCTGAGGTCGAGATGACCTTGTAGACCAAAGAGCGCTAGCCGTTAATGGATTAGCGGTCTAACTATAAAATGCGTCCAAAGACAACCTCTCGAGACTCTCTGTCCAACATCCCACGTCGGTCTGTCCATACCATTGATCTATCAGACGTTGAGCTAAATAAGCCACTCGATATACTCATCTGTTCGGGATTAAATGATGTGAAAGATGTTGCGAACGATTCTCACAGAGCCGAAGTCTTTTCGACGACGATAATCGATTCCTCACTCGAACGGCGCGTGCAGTCTATACAGTGGCGCAGCAATGCCAAGTGTTGCATCTCGCATATCAGAATTTACTAGTACAACATCCCATAAAGGTACAGTGTAGATGCGAACTAGAAGCCAGGGGATTGCGATAGCTGCCTGGGATGGTGGCGCAGCAGTCTCGAAGGAGACACGAGCGGCAGGAAAACTATAAAGGAGTTCTTGGTCCCTCGACCTCATCTTATCCTCCTCACTCCGCATTGGCTCTGAAACAGGCGGGCAAGTATCATTCTCATCTCGTAACTAGTGAAGCGCAACGAGCGCCATCTTGGGAAATAGAAACAAGTTCATCAACAAGAGGCCGGAGCACACCTGTTCTCACAATGTCTTGCAACTTGAGAATTCACGACACGCTACAGATGCAGGCTATAAACGACCAACAGATAGTCAGCGTGTTACTGCGGCATCTTCTGGTCCAGTCCAAGCCAGGGAACGAGCTGTCCCCGACCCGAACACGTTCCCAGGTCCGCTTGTTTTGCCATATGACGACCTTGCGGACGACCCGAAGTGGCCCCCGCAGCCTTTCAAAGCTTGGAGGGATGGAAGGTGGCGGAATCCGGTAACGCCTGAGCGGCGCACTATATACCTTGCTGCTCCTCCTACCACGGCGAAGGCGTTGCAACATGTGTATGACTGGGCGAAGCCGAACCTCGACAGTGGAGAGAATGGGAAGAAAATATACGCTGACTCAGCTGCATGGCCCGGACCAGGATGGACTAGCAGATTGCAGACGGAAGTTTTTATCTCGTACATCGCAGCGTTCTACCATCCGCTCCCGGTCAAAATATTGCACAAGCGACTGAAGTTTGTACCATGGGAGAATGACCAACCAAAGACGAAGAGACAAAGGACATCTAGAAAGGAACAGCAAAACGAGATTGCAATTGCAACCGATTCGGAGCTGATTCAGATCCGAAATCGACCTTGCCCTGATGACCTCTTTCCTCGACAGCTGAATCTCTGTGACCTTTTGGATGTTGCCATTGAGGTGTTACCTGCAGACGCATACGCACTACTAATGCTGACTGATCACGATATTTTCGAGAATGAAGCAGACGATTTCTGCTGCGGACGTGCATTTGGGGGAAGCCGTGTCGCCGTGGTGTCCACAGCTCGCTATCTCACCGAGCTTGACGCCATGCAAGATATCGATCACGTGCACTCGTGGCCGGCGAGTCATTGCGCAAAATACGTCAACAGATACTGTGATCTATACTCTGACATAGATGAGAATGACAAGAAGAGGAAAGAGGACGCGAAAAAACTGACAAAAGGAAGAAAGAACGGGAAAGCAAAAGGGAAGTCGAAGGGTACAGTGCTATATGAATCCTCGCAACATGGTTCCGCCTCGCCTATGAGAGCGGCAATCTCAGTCTACAATGAGAATTCTGATAGGAACCTGCTTATGGCGCGCGTGGCACGGACGGCATGCCACGAGCTGGGACATTGCTTCGGTATAGACCATTGTGTGTATTACGCATGTTCTATGCAGGGCACAAGCTCAGCCGCCGAAGATGCTCGACAGCCTCCATATCTCTGTCCTGTTGACCTGGAAAAGGTTCTTCATGCAACAGGAGGCGAGGAATTGAGCAGATATGATGAACTCTTAAAAGTATGTAAGCAGTGGGCCTGGGCAGAGCTGGATAGTGAGGGTTTCCGCGGTGGCGTATGGTCAAGCCATGCTGCCTGGATCCGTGAAGTTTTGAGGCAAAAGCGAGGAGACGAGGGGTATGAACCTAATTTCTTCCGCTCTTTGGTGGTCTCTGGGGGGAGGGTCACCAGCTCGACGTGAGCTAGAATGCGAGAGATTTGCACTGAAGACCTTGCTCCTTTGACCTCTGGACAGGGCGTATGTAGCAATAGGATAAATCTAATTGCGTCTAGAGCCCTGTCTCATTTTTCATCAACCGGATCGATTGTCAATGTGAAGCTCAGGGGCATTTATTCAATTCTTACACCGCAACATAAGTAGAAGTCTTGTATAAATTTCATTACAATTATGTGATTATACGATCCATTATTAAACCCACACGAGTTCACCTCAGCCGATGTAGCTTCAAGTCTTCCAGTATAGGACAACACGCAACCGTTTCAGTTTTCCACCTCCGATGTATGTATCATTGGGCGATATGATAGTCATAGTTACCCAATGATTTCGAACATCAAGTGCTAAAACCTTGTGACGAGTCCTCTAGCAAAACACGTTGACACCGAGGGAGCCACCGGGAGTATAAGCGCAGACAGCTTTGCCTAATGTCACATCCAAGCTCTCCAGCTTCGTAGTCGCATCCGCCTGGCACCCTGGTACGGAGTCAATAATACCGAAGGCGAGGGTATCGACGGTGGATTCGAGCGAGCGTAAGACTGCAGCAACCGGTCCAAGAAAAATGCCTTCTAGAAGCCCCGACTTTCCGATCACAATATTCAGGAGGCGCTGGTGGACGACGACAAACTGTAATTGCGTGAGCATTGTATTTATCAGAAAGGAACCAGAGGTCTTACGGTGGAGAATGCGTTGCAGACTTGTTGAGCCTCCGCATCAGGGTATTTGCCAGTCCCATCCATGTTCTCAATGTCACGCTGCGCAACATTGATGATCTCAGAGAAACCACGGATGACAGGCTCGAAAGGGTTTTGTTGACGCTTCGCAATCACGGTTTCACCTGTTTGGATGCTTGAGGCAATCGGTTGCAGGTCTTGTGAGAGCTGGGTTATCTGGTTGATATTGGCTACCATTTGTTCGGCGGTAAGGGCACGTCTTTGCATTGTAGGCGCGGACGAGACGAGTCCAGCCATCAGGACGTTGACAATGGTGGTGAATTGCATGATGAAGGATTTGGAGTGAAATGGATAGAGATGTGATGTTCAAGGCAGATGAGTGTGTATGAGTTGGAATGAGAATATTTGATTGGGGACTGACTACTTATTATATACTTACTGATGTCTTTATGAGAAGCAGTAAGAGAGTTTGCTGCCATCGGAGCTAATTACCGCTCAGCGCTACATCTCGTTCTGAGCGATCTATATTCATGAACGATCGCAAGCAAACGAAAGACCGTTGAGTCTATCACAGCTTTCCAGTATTACTCGATGGCATAGTATTTCACGAGATCTCCACGACAGTGGTCTCGCATAACATGCGTAAGGCGTTGCTAGCAGGAAGCTGAGCCTGATGACTAGATCTCTTTTTGGGCAATGTATGGGAGCGTTTGTAGAGAAAAGATAATGATCGACGAGATGATAGAGACCAGTCGTAAAGCTAGTTGAAGCGATGATATGATCATCGAAAGGAAAAATGTTGAGGGTACATTGGCTTAGATGTGTGAGTCTTGAAACTATTGTTAAGGCTTTTGTAACATGTCTGTTACACCCTCGCTATATCTTTCCCTTTCATTGTCGCCTTTGCTCTTGCTTCCCTCTTCTATGTTCTTGTTTCTGAATGCTAGGTTCGCTCTCGAGTAGACATTAAATTAAAGTCTACTGAAAAAGCTCTGCAGTGCGGGACGCTAGAAGATAGAGAAGTGGCCGTGAAAAAGAGCATTGACGTTGCATCCATGGGCATGGATCAGCGCCTGATCTCCCACGCAGACTAATTTTCCGATGACCGATGGTTCGACAGATCTGGCCGGCCAATATTTTAGTGTGACCGCCGCCGATTTTCCAGAGCTGAAATTGTTGTTCATCTCGAATCTTGGCACTCTCGATACCGTTCGGTATATGGTGTTCCGTGCCGTGTACTAGATCCCGCATTGAATGGCGGGATCGGAAGCTAAAATACATCTACTCAACTCGATATCATCATGGATGAAGTAAGGCGATCTATGTTCCCTTTATGTACCAGACTTCAGCCTGGGTAGCTGCCTGAGCAGATCCAGGCTTTAGAGGGCTGATTTTGTGTCGTGGGTCAAAAGTACTTGACTTTACTCCGTTAGCAGAAACTGAACAATCTTCATCCAGCTCCGGACAATGCTTGCTAAGCATGCATCATGATCTTATCGCTGCACAATCGTAAAGTTTATCTCAGGAATGATGTAATGTATCGTCTTCGCAACGTTGTTCACACAGTTCAACGACGCCTTAGCGAGAAAGCTACTGCGGAGGCGGATTAGTGCTCGTTCAAGCGATTTTGTGGCTACCTGAGACTGGCTTCATCGAGATCGAGGTACAATGATGGCGCCAGCTAAAGAATATAGAAGGGCCAACAATGTTGGCTTCACCAATAGGACTTGTATCTACTACATGGAAGCAGATTCGATGAGCCTGCTACTCGATCCTTCATGTATAAATTCTGGACTAGGACAAGCCCAAGCATATTTCTTCAATGGCCGGATTCATTGAGCGCCTGTGAGGAGCATGGAATAAACCGAGAACAGTATCGACCAGTGGGTATAAGAATGAGGCTTTGCCGTCTGTTGTAGACATTACTTCCTGCATTCATAGAGCTTAATCTGCAGAAACCTCAAAAAATGTCACCATTATCAACTCTCGCTATTTCTCTCATCTTCTTACCTGCATATGCACTCGCCTATACCAAGAATGGTTTGAACAGCGACCAAGAGCCTCGACAACACGCTTTGACTCTCCAAAAGTCGTCAGACTTCACCTCTCAGGGCAAAGGTTGGGGTCAGTATTGCACCAGGAACTATGAGTGTGACTCTGGCTGCTGCGATTGGGAGAAAGTCACACCTGGCTACGGCAATGGGATGTGCGGTAACTCAAATGATTGCTGGTGGTCGAGCGAAACCCAGGATGTGCAGTCGCAATCCGCACCTGCGACTGGATACTGTCCCAACCAGTTGGATTACGGTCGGGAAGGCTCCGATCAGGAAGAGGGGGAATAACCTAGAAATCGACAGGTTCGGAGACGGTACAGTGTTTTTCAGCGCTGCGAAGGGCAGTGGCATTGCTCTTTGGGTTTCCGAAGATGGCCGGCTTAAATATGTCAACGAAGGGTTAACGTTCACTGAGTCGCGCAATGACGCTGCTACTTTCAACGTCTCCACATCACAATACGGACGAAAACTTTCTTTCCGCGACAAAGTGTTGATCAAGCACCCCGATAACGACAATGGCTTACAGATGCGGGCTGATGAGGAGAACGCTGCCCTCATTACATTTACAAAATTCATTGCCCCAACCTGGAAAGAAGATACTGGTGCATTACGAGACAAAGCATTGATTGAGTTGTTGGAGTCGGTCTGCGGGACTAATTCGACGTGTGCGACCATATTGAGTCAACATCTCCAACCTGACAACGTTGCCGACTTCACTTCGTGCGAGGAGTTTGACTCTTGATTGACTTTGAGACGAGACGTCTCATTATGCTGTGAGTTGGGTGGTATCACCGTTGCACGTACGACGAAACGTCTGTAGTTTGTGGACCGATCACAAACCTGTGATAGATGGGCGGCGTATCCTAATGTGCCACGATATTGTCATTAGAGTAGCTGAGAGTAGAGTAACTAATCTTGTAGCTTGAAGTCCGAACTTTCGCCATTGGCGGTACCTAATGGTATCAAATGGGGCAAAACAATAATACCGAATTGGACTTAGGCTAGAGCGGCTGTGATCCTTGGGTCTGAACAAAGCAAATTATCCCTATTAGACTATATTAGATGAAACGTATATCTACTAAAATCTTATTGGAGTTTGTTGGAATGACAATCTGGTTGACTGTTGTGTATAAAGGGAGACTGAGAACATCCATTAGTGAATATACGTTCGTAGACAATCATGAAAAGGCAAATAACATAAGAGTAGATATAATCCATTAACTCGGAGGGGCATCTGAGGTCTTGATTTTTGTGCCCGATAATGTCCCAACTGGGCAATGGAGCCTGATTCGACCGATACAGCGGTTAAAACAGCCTCATACGGGAATTCCTCTTGGTCAATATTTCCCACTCAGGATGATTTAGTGAAAAATAAACTGTGGCACAACCTGACTAGGGACGTATATGCATGCGAGTTGTAATTATTAGCGGCGATTCTTTGTCTGGAAACCTGCGCCGTAATGCGCCAAGGGAGGGGGCAGACTCCATGGCAGAATGCCATTCGTCGACTGGTGCGCTTGCAGCGTCTTGAACCAACAGTTCCGACGTGGTGCCTCGATGGTCAAGCGCGCCAGAGGCCAAGGATTTATGAATTTTCCAGATTGGCACGCCAGGCTCAAGTTGAACCAGAGTCTGTCGCAATACGGGCGATATGGAGGCCGTAAATTGACATGTATATGGTTAGACTAGAGAGAACAATCCAGATGAGCATCTTTTGTGTAGGAGATATAGCTAGTAATTGGTCTGTACACAGCCGCTCGTGTATCCCTCCAGAGCCGCGAAAGCGGGGATTGGGCGGGGAAGGGGGCGACAAGGGCCGCGGAGAGGTCGATACTCGAGCTGTCAATCATACCGACAGGTGATGTACATTGGCAGTGGAAGTTGGGCGCTTAGAGACAGCGACCTTCAGCCAATTGAACGGCTGGACTCGTCGTTGGTGATTTGGTCAGGCCCTCGTGGTCACAGACTTTCACTTTGATCCTCACATCATTCCGCATGTATGATGTACATACATCGTATCGACCTCGCTGCAGGCGAAGCACAACGTGCTGGGCGCTTTTCGAAGCGCCAGCCATTGTATGACGAGATGTAGCCTCCCGGCAGAGTTCCGACCATGAACAGGATATTGGGACGATAGACGTTTTTGTTCAGATGCTGGGACCTAAGCGTGCGATCATTGGCTGATCGATGCCTCTCCACAGGCCCTGTCACCTTGTCGCGACGAAGCTAATCCCGCTGCCATTGCCCCCCCCCCCCCCCAAATGAGGCCTTCTTCGAAAAGGGTGCGGCACAGGGCGTAAAGGCGCTGCCCCTCCAAAAACCAGGAACGGGTGGACGAACAGGTCTCCAGCCTTTCTAGTCATTATTACGATCCTCCAGACCTCTCAGACGCGCTCAAATAGACCTTAAGCGTTTAGTTGAACAGCTTCACTCGCCTGACTCCGATCTTGTCTATTTACTGTCTTGTCTGGCGACCAATGCGCAATGTCTGACGGTTACTACTTCCCGCTGTTCTGCACAGTCCTAATGACCCCAGAGGTAAGAGTCTTGTGCGACGTTGGTTGTGGCATGCAGACTTTTGTGCTGATAATGCGCATGTAGGACATCAATGAAGTGCTTAAAGCTGCCGCGCGCGAAGAACGGAGAGACAAGAGGCTGAAAAACTCTTGGGTCCTTGTCCTCCTTGAAAATCAACCTATCTTTCCCATGCCCACTACCATAATAAGCCGCTTCTACGAAGATTTCATCGACTGGAATATCTTTGAACTGGGAGACTTCTGCCGAAGACAATTTGAGCGGACTGGTTTAATCTCCAGCGAAGATTTCGCAGTTATCGATAAGCGCTCTCTTGAGGATCAAACGGTTTTGTTCGTTCGATGGGAGATTTATACTCCCGAAGACGACGCGATACTGCGCATAGTGTGGGGAGATGCGACTCCTGAGGACGAGGCAAGACTGAAACGCATTGTGCGCACTCCAGAGGACGAGGCGCTCTTAAGGAAAGTTCAAGGCAAGGCTACGATGCATGATGAGGCTCTCTTGCAAAGGGCCAAAGAAGACGCACTCCGCGAGGATCGCCCAGCGCTGGAGACGATTCAGATTGCCCAGGACGAAGCAATAAGAGTGGATGAAGATCCCAGGTCAGATGCCAGTAGACCTGACCAGGTGTTCTTGCGAGCAGTCGCAGAGGAGCAGGCGAAAGAAACACCCGATGTTCAAGCAGGGGCCGAAATGAATCCGAAGCCCAAGAGAGTTGACCCAATAGATACAACCAAAGCACAAGCCGCCCCATATCTGAATGGACAGCCAAACACTGGCACAAAGCGGGTGGCTACGCCAGGTCTCCCTGGTCACACTATATCTGGTGTGAAGAGATGGAGTAAGGGCTTCGAGATGGCCGAGCTGAGCACCCTGATCACGGGCTCGCCTATCGAGAGGAAGGACAATGACGTGGAGATTATGGAGGGCTGGAGAACGATGCGCGTCCCGATCGAATCGGCAATGCGAGATACCAGCCTAATCTTTCGTCGTTCCATAACTGACCTGCTAAAAATACGAGCACTCTTCGACAGCAACGGTGTCCTTCGATATTGACAGCAGTTTAGCCGCCCTGCTACCGCCAATTGAGTGTATGGTCGTATCGGTGATCGAGCGTACAATAACTGGAAGGCTACATGTTTGAAATTAGCGACCATGGTTAGAGCGTTCGTACTTGTATTGTTTGTTGTTACCTGGCATGATTTGACCCGTTCATCGACTTTGGTGCGTTCAGCAGTGGCATTTCGCAAGTCCTAGGAAAGTTTATGAAGTACTGGAGTCAAAGTGACGCCTGATACTAACACTGTCTGTGCTTTTGTATAGATCAAGGGTCTAGTCGCTATCAATAGCAGTAGCAGTGCTAGTGTCTCATAGTGCGTGACGCTTCGGTCATCTACGTCAAATTTCTAGCATTGCAGTGTTGCCTTGAGATCTAGGATCTTGATAT
Organism: Pseudovirgaria hyperparasitica; assembly: GCF_010093815.1. Lineage (NCBI taxonomy): Eukaryota > Fungi > Ascomycota > Dothideomycetes > Acrospermales > Acrospermaceae > Pseudovirgaria > Pseudovirgaria hyperparasitica. The sequence continues at coordinate 360,244 of NW_022985549.1, forward strand.
ACTCATCTGGACCTGCCCCAATCGTCGCTTGCGCTTCAGTTTACTACGCTTGGTGTGTGTGGCTTATGAGTCGGAGGCCCACAAATGGAATCAATTCTAGAGGTTGATGCATATGCAGTCTAAGCACTCTCGTCACTCGCATGCAGTAAGGCTTGAAGGATGCTATTTTCGGCCACATGACCGAAGGCTGATCCACCTCTGATTGGTGTAAGATGAAGCTACGGTACTAATCATACCTCCGATACGGAACAGCCCATCATCTTCTACGTTCTCCTCCTCTACCTCATGTCTAACTGAGAGGCTGTATGCGATGTCAAATACCAGAGAACCTCCGTGCTTCCCGCTCTTCTGCACAACTGGCAAGTCTTTCAGTGTGAGTGTCTTTGCGACCGCTCCTCAATCTAGCCTCTAAATCTACGACTAGCTCACGAAAGGATTGCTTCAAGCCGCTGCGAAGGACAAGGAAAATGGCCGCTCCGACCGTAAATGGGCATACATCACGTCACTCAGTCCACAGAAATCAGAAAGTCCACCACTGGAAAGCTTTAAGTCTGAATTTTTCCAAGCTGAGATCCGACACCTAGGATTCTTCTGCAGAACGCGATTTGGACAGAATCCGGATCTTGGCCTTAGTGGTGAATTCTTTGGAGTGATTGATGTACGGAGCGCGAAGGATCGGACTATGCTTCTGGCACGCTGGGAAGAGTACACTGCCGCTGACGACGCAATTCTTCGCTTTGTATGGGGCGACACAACTGCCCAAGATGAAGAGCTCTTCCTTCGTCATCTTAGCGACCCAAGCAATCGTCCCAAGTACAAGGAGATTACAGAGAAATGGATAACAACTGTTCCCGACCCCTTCCAGGCAGCCTCAGTAATGCAAACCCTGAAAGACGAAACTCAGCCTGTTCAGAGGGCAAGAAGGCTACGCAGTCGCGCCGATTCTGCGAATAGTGCGACGGTAGACAGGAGTGACAAGCTGCAGAGAATACTGGGTATTGGCGAAACAGAGGTTTGCCAAGGATGGAGAACAATGAGAGTCCCAATCGCTACAGTGATGAAGGATATTGAGCTTGTGCTGGAAAGATCAATAACAGATCTGCTAAAGCACCGTAGGTTGTTTGACAAGTATGGTGTTTTGCGACGTTAAGGTTCGGAAAAGGCTCTCAGTCCCATAACTATGACGATCAAGGATTGCCTAAAGTAATCATAGAGACCCAAAGCAATCCCGCGATAAGCAGCAATTTTGTTGTACGCAGATCTCTACATAGAAATCCACTTTGGCTTAGCACCTAGGAAAGGAAGAAATGAAACCAATTTATACTCCAGTCCGATCACTGCAGACTGGCACCTACGGAAAGCCCCACATTCCCGAAGACTACTAGCGTGGTTTTAACCAAAACAACAAAACAATGCAACGGGTCAACCTTGAACGCAACCTCCTAACCCTCGTTACGACTTTCGACACTATCTCGAGCTTACGATCCACATTTGAGGTTACTCAGTGAAGTTATCGCGCAGCTTCAGTCGCTCCCTACACTCTCATTGTCCATTGTTTCGCAGCTTTTGCTGCGAGCGGCGGCCTTCTGTCCACCATGGCTTCCATCCTCTCGAACGAGAAGTTCCCTACGAAGCTACCTGCTCCACCGCCGCCGCTTCACACTCGCTCCCACAATGATATATACCAACAGCCCAGCACACCTACAGGAGAGAGCTATTGGTCTCCTACGCAGACACCACAAGGAAGCCCAAGCAAGAACAGGCTACCGCCTGGAGCTTATGATCTGCCCAACGTCTTCGACAACGCATTGAGACTCGAGCCTACCACGGCATCCCCCACAAAACTGCCGCGCTCTACCCACGGGAAAGGACTTCTAGGTGGAGAGGAGCAGTATGGTGAGAAGACGGTACTTGAGTACCAGAGTGATACTCAAGGCAGCCCAATGCGACGATCCAATAAAGAGAACACACCTCCGGGACCGCGCCCTGGTGTGTCGAAAGAGACAAGCTATGTCAATCAGGCCGCTGCATCACGACAAGAGCCTTATAAGCCCAGAGATGTAGACACCAACGGGCGCCAGAAGTATGCAACGGGACAGGCAATATCCACTGATGATCTGGACAAGCTTCGGAAACCTTCTGTACAACGGCTGGCTAATGTCACCCAGCTCTGTATGTCAGACATCACACAAAATGATATTGCAATACTGACATTTGATAGACTTCTTAGATCATTACTACGATCTGCTCAGCTACGTACACACTCGTCAGAACCGCCTGTCTCAGTTCAAGGCTCAGAATCCCGCTCCTCCCGAAACGCCAAAAGAGCAGTATGATGCTGCACTGAATCAATACTTGGGAAGAGAGCGAGCGAACCTTCGCAAGCGCCGTACAAGACTTAGACACGGGGATTTCCAGATCCTTACGCAAGTTGGACAAGGTGGCTATGGCCAAGTGTATCTGGCGCAGAAGAAGGATTCAAGAGAAGTCTGTGCACTAAAGGTCATGAGCAAGAAGCTTCTATTCAAATTGGATGAGATTCGTCACGTTCTCACCGAGAGAGACATCCTCACTAATGCGAAGAGCGAATGGCTAGTGAGGCTCTTGTATGCTTTTCAAGATGAGAAGAGCATTTATCTAGCTATGGTGAGTATCATTCAGATCATAGAGCTCAAAGCACTTACGTTTGAATAGGAATACGTACCAGGTGGTGACTTTCGCACCCTACTCAACAATACTGGCGTACTTCACAATCGACATGCTCGGTTCTACATTGCAGAGATGTTCGAATGTGTCGATGCGCTACACCAGCTTGGCTATATCCATCGCGATCTGAAGCCTGAGAACTTCCTGATCGATAGCACCGGTCATGTCAAGCTAACGGATTTTGGTCTTGCGGCTGGTATGCTTGCACCTGCAAAGATCGAGTCATTGAGAGTAAAACTCGAAGCGGTTGGTAACGTCGCCGTTCCTTTCGGACGACCTATGGAGGACCGTACGGCTGCAGAGCGTAGAGATGGCTACCGATCTCTTCGGGAACGGGATGTCAACTACGCGAAAAGCATTGTGGGCAGTCCCGATTACATGGCTCCTGAAGTACTCAAAGGAGAAGAATATGACTTTACTGTCGATTACTGGAGTTTAGGGTGTATGTTATTTGAGGCGTTAGCTGGCTACCCACCTTTTGCCGGAGCGACTGTCGACGAGACGTGGCAGAATCTCAAGCAGTGGAAGAAGGTCCTGCGTAAACCCGTGTACGAGGATCCGAACTACTTCCTCTCCAAGAGAACATGGGATCTGATCACACGGCTGGTCGCATCTAAGACATCTCGCTTCCGTGGCATTAGTGAGATTCATGGTCATGCTTACTTTGCTGAGGTTGATTGGTCCAAACTGAGGGAGCAGAAGGCACCTTTCGTTCCAGAGCTCGACTCGGAGACTGATGCTGGCTATTTCGATGATTTCGGCAACGAGGCTGACATGGCCAAGTACAAGGAAGTGCACGAAAAGCAGAACGCACTCGAGAGTATGGCCGACCGTGATGAGAAGATGAAGAAGGGTTTGTTCGTAGGATTTACATTCAGGTATGACAGCGTGCATTTTGAACTCAAATTAGTTGCTAACGAACCCGACCTAGGCACCGCAAGCCAGCGACTGATGATACCGGCAAGCCTACCAGTCCACGCAAACCGCTGCCGACTGTTGATGAGTCCTTCGGGACCATTTTCTAGTCATGATCCACATGAGTTTGAGAACCTGGAGTTTTCAGTCTATCTCTACTAGCAGGCTCGATTCAAGATTATCCTATTGTATTACTAGTACATCATGTCCCAGCGTTTATTGCATTCTAGCTCATGATTATTGTCGACCCGAGAAGTAATGCGATGCGGCACGCACTAGAGGAGTAATGGAGTCGGGATTTTTGATCCACCGTATCATGGTATATTGCATCCATGCAAAGCAATGATTTCGGTTGCAGTAGTTGCGCGTTCAATGTATGTTAGCAAAACAATGACATGAAGTATTATAGAAATCTACGCAATTTTCAGTTGTATCTATCATACGATGTGCCTCAAGGAGCTGTTGGTCAAGGAGCTGTCTGTGGCCGTCGCTCTCTTACGACAATTATATTTCCAGGTGTCATGCAGATAGTCGCACGAACAGTCGTAAGCTTTCTAGTCTTTGCACTCACTTCAATCAGCAAGATCCACAAAGGACTACGCGTCGATTCTTTATTTGGCTACTTCTAAGGATTCGCTCGAGGTATCCACAACAACAAGACAAGAATAGCCATACATGCTTCATTGCTTTAAGCCTTGCGCTTGGATGGATCATGTAATTAACTACCCAGATCCACCTTCTCTACTCGCCAAGTCCAGAATCTTGCAGGCGCTGGGACATGCCGGTAGCTCAATCAAATATGCCGAGGTTTACATTATTAGGGCATATGATAGCGCGAATCAGCAATACGTCACGTCTAGGCCGCTGTGAGGCGGCTGGCACACGATGCGATCTAATGCTTTAGCGTAAGCGGAAATTGAGTCGACCATCGTGCAGCTGCTGGCGGGGTTGATATATAGTTCTGGTGGGTTGCAGAAGAGTTCGTCCCTGCATATATTACTTTATCCTTCTGTCTGTTCTTGTTCTCAGGATGGCCCCGCAGAACCCTTCGAACGCAGTGGCTTGCTTGCTGCTGGGGATTGTGGAAGCTTTCCTATGGAATAACTTCTACGACCCTAACCTGCTCTTCTCGAGGATTATCATTCGCGCGTCGATTTTCAATATCGTGGTCTGGCTGGGGTATTGTTCGTTTATATACCCCAACTTTGTCAGTCCGCTGAGGCATCTGCCGGGACCAAAGGTACATCCATGTTTCGCGAAATGAATGCGGTTATTGACATGTTCCAGAATGAAATTCCCATCATCGGATCTGGCTTCAAGGCCTTTAGGAAGCCAATCGGTGGCTATCACCTCAAGATGATTCGTGAGGTTCCCACAGAGAACGGCCTCATTCACTATCATGGCTTCTTTGGCACCGACTCACTCTTCCTCGCTGGACCACGCGCCATCGCTGATGTTTTCGTCCACAAGCCATATGACTTCGTAAAGCCAGAGCGAGTAATCAAGTTCTTATCGACTGTCTTAGGAGACGGTCTTTTGTTGGCCGAGGACGACGAGCACAAGTTTCAACGTAAGAAGATCATGCCCAGCTTCAGCTTCAGGCACATCAAAGACTTGTATCCGATTTTCTGGAAGAAAAGCAAAGGTCTAGTCGAGGCCATATCATCAGAGATCCACGAGAACCCGTCGACATGGAGCGGCGGAGACGATAAGGGAGGCCCGTGTGGAAAGGTCGAAATGAACCATCTTGCGACACTGGCTACTTTTGACATCATCGGCCTTGCCGGTCTGGGCCACGACTTCAACACCCTCAAGGATGAGAAACACGAGCTCGTCGACACTTACGAGCAACTGCTCGAGACGTCCACTGAGAAGGCTATCTACTTCGCCGCAAACATGATTCTTGGAAATAAGACAGTGCAGATGTTGCCATGGAAGGAGAACGAGAGGATGAAGCACAGCGCCACCACGCTGCGCAAGAATTGCGATCTCCTAGTCCAGCAAAAGAAAGCTGCCATGAAGACCGGGGAGGATTCCGACCACGTCGACATCCTCAGTATCTTACTCAAGTCAAACGACTTCTCAGACCACAATCTCAGCGACCAACTCCTCACATTCCTCGCTGCAGGGTACGTTTCCGTTCCCACTAGATTATGACATTTCCTTCAAATTCTAACCATACCAACAGCCACGAAACCACCTCCTCGGCCCTGACATGGACCACCTACAACCTCGCCACACACCCTGAAAAACAAGCAAAACTCCGCGCCGAGTTACGCGACGCTCTGCCCCAACGCGGCGGCGTCTGGAACGATGACCTTCCACTCACCCAAACCCTTGAGTCCCTCCCATACCTGAACGCCGTCTGCAACGAAGTCCTCCGCCTCTTCCCGACCGTCCCCATCACCATCCGTGAAAACGTCCGAGACACGACCATCGCCGGGACCTTTGTGCCCAAGGGCACGAGGATTTTCATATCGCCCTGGGCAGTCAACCGATCGCCGCATTTCTGGGGTGCGGACGCCGAGAAGTTTGTTCCGGAGCGCTGGATCGATGCTGAGACTGGTAAAGTGACGAACGAAGGCGGTGCAGTGACGCATGATGGAAAAGGCGCGAATTATGTGAATCTGACTTTTTTGCATGGGCCGCGGAGTTGCATTGGGCAGGGTTTTGCGAAGAGTGAATTGAGGGCGCTGGTGGCGGCGGTTGTGCGGAGTTTTGAGTTTGAGCTTTGGAATAAGGAGCAGGAGGTAGAGGTTGTCGGGGTCATCACGACCAAGCCCAAGGGTGGTATGTTGTTAAAGGTCAGGGAGACATTAGATTGAGGGAATAAAAGGGAAGGATGGGCGAACGAATGAACGGCCAGATATCCTTCAAATTGCTGTAAATATACCTATGAGAAGAAATATGCCTGTATCATGGAGAATTCTATTTGAACACCAATAGTGAGCCACGCGCAGTCCAGAAATGTATCACGTTCTATGCGTGTTGGTGCAGGAATGTAATCATATCAGGAGCATCTGGCTCGTAAGCTCTCAGTCCGCAAACTTCATTGAAGTCTCCAATCTCGACCATTCTCTTGCGCGTCCAGCTGAGAAAGTCGTCGAGTGGACAGCTGTGTCCTGGTCCATTCTGACAGCCAGGTAAAGCGACAATGCCATCATTCATGTTGATGCGGACATGTGGTACTTTCTCCTTCAAACCAACGTCACAGGTCATACGTTCAAATATTATGCGACCACCCATAGGAGTAATCTGTGATGTTCGCCATGCCCGGCTGTCGACACGGTGGGTGGTTGGGAGATCTTCATCGTCATGGAAAATATCTAGGGCAGATAGGAGAGGGGTCATGTCACCGTCATGGACGCTGTGTATCTGTCAACAAGATTCAGAAACACTGAGGGCGTAGAGTAAACTTACAAACTGAAAAAGAAAGGTCCAGCCTCAGGACCCTGCTCAAGGAGTTTGGCAGTCGCATTAAGATAAAGACCACCCATGGTTGCTGCATACGGTGTACCTGGTCCAGCACGGTAGTAGTGGATCACATCTCTAGCATACTCAAAGTTGAGCCAATCTTCTCGTGAGAAGACATCGCACCAAAGACTGCTCCCTCGGGTGGTGATTTCGAACGCACATAACTCCTGCATGGCAAATACCTCCTCATTCGTGAATTTGAACTCAGGATTGTCTTTCAGAAGTCTCTCCTTTGCAGCGCCGATATATGTATCACGAAATTCAACGATCTTGGAGTAGCCCTGGTCGTGCCCTTTCTGCATGTCATGAAGATATCGCTTGCATGTGTCGCCTGGTGTCAAAGTATCACCACCTCTTTCTGCGGTTTCAGGTATGACATGTAAAGTTGAGGTGTCTTCCCAATTGAGGCCAAAGAAGCCAGCTCCAAAATGCCTTGCAGTTTCAATGACTCGAGCGCTGTCACTGGCCCAGAAGTTAGTCTTACCATTAGGCGCGAGCCTTTTGGGTAGAAGATGAGCATAACGGGTGCGAAGCTTAATGCCAGTCGTGAATGCACCAAGCTTCCCGGCAAAAGGACCTGTCGACGTGAGCTGTTCAAAATGCGTCTGTGGATCAGAGCTGATGAAGTCCCAGTCGCTCACGAACGCCAAATCACCAGCGGGCTTCACATCAGCTTGTTGCTGTATTCGCTTCAGAGGCTTCATTATTCGAACGCCAGCTTTGGTCGTGGGATATCGTTCGGCATGCCGAGACATCATATGGACCTGGTCGACAACGCAACCCTTAGGTACCATGATGCCACCTTCTACAACACCATCAATCTTCTCAACCCATGGCCCATTACCACCTAAGTGATACAGTATGTTCCAATCCTTCGCATAACGTCCGCCGTCTTGCTGAGGCAAGGTACCTGCCGTAGGTTCATCACCGTAACCCCATTGTCGTTGCGGGTGGAACCAGCTCGTCCAGCTTGCAGCGTGAGGGTTACGAAGAGAGGACAGGTGAATGATGTCCACGGAGGTGGAAAGGTAGTGAGATATCTGGTAGAAGCATAAGGCACTGAAGCCCGCGACTATAGCCAGAAGAAAGTGACTTGACATTGCTACGCGGTATACCAAGACTCCGGCGTTGCGATTGGCGGGGTGAGACAGTGAATCCTCCGACCACTCCTTAAGGAACGCACCGTATTTTACGGAGTAAGCACGGAGCCTAAACAACCTTGGGAAGTTAAATCCTAACGAGTCTCTTATCGACTGGTCATCATGCACGATGTTTGCATCGATTGACAACTGCTACGATCAGTATTTGTATTTTGTCCGGTATAACCCATTAAGATATGCATCTCGGACGTCCCAGCGGGCGCAAACAAGACCAATGACGCAGTGGGACATCACAGTACTCACTTAGGACTCAAAGTAATGATACATATCCACATGTTACGTACGAGCATCCTTATCACCACCAATATGTTTGTTAAAACCCTCCATTGGGGTGTATGAGGACCTTGGTATACCCTTCGACTCGTTTGTCGAACTTCTCGTAAGCTGTTGGAGCGTCCTCAATTCCAACCTCATGCGATACGACAAAGGAAGGTTTCGCACGTCCAGAGACGATCAGATCTCGAAGGTAGCGATTGTACTTCTTGACGTTACATTGCCCAGTTCCAAGTGAAAGTCCCTAACGAACCTCGTTAGAGCAATTTGGCTGTAGCTTTCAACCAACTTACCTTTTCGAACAATTTACCAAAGGACAAAAGAATCTGGCCCTTTCCACTCTGTGCATCAGGAGCCCCAGGGTCAGCTGGGACGTACAGACCGGGAATTCCAAGTCCTCCAGTAGGCCTTGTCACCATGATCAGTTGATCGAGCACGATGTTAGGCTTCTCCTTGCTGCCTGAAGCATCGACTGCTTGGTAGCCTACCGCATCCACAGCTCTGTCAACCATACCATCGTTAGCCTGTATGATCTGCTCCACTGGATCACCCTTGCGAAAGTTGATAGGGGTACATCCTATCTTTTCAGCCGCTTGTAGTCTTGCGTCAACTTGGTCGACCACGTATACTCTGCATGCACCACGAATAAGTGCGCTGTACGCCGCCATCAATCCAACCGGTCCAGCTCCCCATACAGCGACTGATTCACCAGGTTTAAAGCCCGCCAGCTCCAGACCATGCCATCCAGTGGGGAAGATATCAGCCAGTAGCGCAAAGTCTGCCTCGTGTTCCTTACCAGGTGGCAGTACAAGAGCATTGAAATCAGCATATGGCACTCGCAGGTACTGTGCTTGTCCGCCTTGATAGGGTCCCATAGCGACATATCCGTAAGCACCACCCGCAAAACCTGGGTTTACTCCAGTACAGAAAGCTGTGTAGCCGCGCTCACAATTAGAACATCGACCATCAGCAACATTGAACGGAAGTACAACGCGATCTCCTTTCTTTAGGAGGGTCACGCCGGTCCCAATCTCCTCAACGATGCCCATGTTCTCATGACCGAACACGATACCGTTCTCGGCTGCAGTACGACCTTCGTACATGTGGAGATCGCTGCCACAAATTGCTAAGGAATTATATTAGCGATGTGCGGTTTAGATTTCGATGTCGCTATCGACCTACCTGCCGTCGTTACTTTGATAACGACATCATCCGGGTGCTCGAGTTTGGGACGCTCGACCTCCCTGACGGACACTTTGAAAGGACCCTCGTACGACAACGCTTTCATTTTGTCCGGCATCTTTACTTGGTGCTTCTGTTTACGAGGAAGAGCTATGGGAGATACTTAATATGGATGATGTCAATTCGACTACTTAATATGGTTGTTAGGGATAGTACGGGAGTATTATATCGAGTCCTCCTGAATCGCAGCCGACCGTACCAACTGCCGCCACCTCAAACAATTGGTCAACTCGCGCGTGCCCCACCGGCTTCGACATGGCCTGGAACGACTGTCGTCATATCGCGGGGAAGCTGATACCTAGACTAGGTAAGGAAGCTCCTGCGAATGGCGGGGTGTATGTTCCGGACCGGCGGATTCTATCCATACGCTCCTCGGTCGACTCGACTCAATTCTTGCCATTCACATCTACATCATATTCTTTATCCTTTTCCTAAAGGTCTTGACTACACACTGCAGGTACGAGCTCTGAGTCGTTTTTCGCAAGTATCACAAGCGTCGTTACCCAAGCTCTAAAGTCGCGTCGATATCGTTTTAGCCACTTCGAATCGGATATAATTCTCCAAGTTGAGAAGCATCAAGTCACTTCGTTTCATAGGCTTTGTATCAACACGCTATGCCAAGACCACAGACTTTTCGCACTTGCGAACAAAGTTTCGACCTATTGCATCAAAGCTACAACAATCGCTATTAGGCGGAAAGTTGTATGTAGCGCATATCTACGTGCATTAGTACACGTTCTTAAACGACTTCAAACTTTTGATCTAACGCCACAGTTCTTGTAGCACACTTATTCATCTACATTCTACATCTGTCTTTTAACGGCTGGGCAGTCTATATTTGAGATGATGCCGGTTTCAGATCTGCGATGACGAAAAGGGTGACAGAGATCATTGACTCATCGTTGAAATTAAGACTCTTCCTGTTCAGGATCTGAAGTACGTTCCAAGAAGCGGAAATGCTCATTGTCAGGGAATTTCGGTGTTCGACCTTCGCCATCGCAGCCAAGATAAGTATTGCTGTTTGGTATGCAAGGGAAAGAAACAGTCTAGCGGGGGTCAGTTATAACATGTGAAGCTATATGATCCTGATTTGTCTTGATCCTGATTTGTCTTGATCCTGATTTGTCT